>NC_141348.1:39453093-39885593 GCF_057382095.1 Aulonocara sp. 'chitande type north' Nkhata Bay | reverse complement strand
ATTAGAGGAACATTGCATAGGTGTGAACGTCTGTCTCCCTGTTAACTCTGTGATAGATTAGTAACCTGTCAAGGGTGTACCCTGGCTTTTACCCTATGACACCTAGGATAGGCTCCAGCCCCGTCATAACCCTGAACTGAATATGGGGAAGAAAATGGATGGAAAATGTAATCAGTGGGCGTTCCATTAGTATGTAAATGACCTTGAGAAAAAAAGTAAATCTAAGAACTAACGGGAAAGACAAGTTAAAGTATATGAGCTACAGCTAATTTTAAAGCTAAATAAACCTAGAATACCTCAAGTAAAAATAAATCAATTCAGCTATAATTATGAAAAATCTGCTTTTGTCATATGTTAAAAATAACACAACCAGTGCTAGCTAAAAGTCCTTAATCACATCATTGTTGCTGCTCTGAACCTTAACCCTGTCCTTGGCCACAAAATGAGTGGAAACAACATCACATGCATGCAGGAACATTAATTATTTCTGTCTTTACACTCCTCAATTTTCAGATAAATTATAAATACTTTTTATTAAATGAAAAAAGTACAAGAGTACTGAGCTCTGTACAGCTAAAGGGAAATTAAAAGTCAATTGTTCTTTGTTGGTTCATTGCTTCTGGTCTAGGTATTTATTACTGATTTACTACATCAATAATATGCAGTTATATAATTTTGGACATAGCATTGTACAGAAATCTTTGCTTCTTCTCCTTTCTTTGTTCCCTATTTTAATGCCTGTTGTCGTCTGCTTCTTTTGGGCCCCTGATAATTTGATTACACAGGTGAATGACTGCTGTGACAGGTGGACAGAAGCAGAAAGATAGGACCAGTGCTATCTATGTGGCTCAGACCAGGCATAACAAAGCCTTGCCAGTGGGCTCTGAGGCGAGGAAGAAGCCAAGGTGTACTCTCTGGTGAATGCTGTGAGCCATGATGGCATTTGGGGCAACAAATTGATTTAATAACGGACTTCCAGGACGTGCTTGTAAGTTGGCGAGAAGAGACACAAAATCATCACCTGGAGAGGATACTTACATCGACTTTAAGTACTGTGACATGAAACGATGTTCACCAGTGTTTGCTTGTGCACTTTTTTGTGTAAGAAGAAAACAGAGAGGACTATGCTGCATATAGTACCTCTGACTTTGGTCAACCCATTTACATAAGAGTCACTTAAAAAAGGCTCAAGAACCGAGTTGATTTTAATCCTCTAGGCTTCACTGGAACACTTGCACTTGTCAAAAGACCCTTTTTGCCTCCTCTCTGACTGTTTGGCCTCTTTGGCTCCAGAGTTTCCTCCCCACTGCGTTCTCGACACCAAGAGACCTATGACAGGTAAGACCCATGCACTGTTGACCACTGGGCCTCTTGAGGGATGCTCTCCAACTTTCTGACTCTTGTTTTTTTGACCTAAAGCTTCCACCGTGGCCTGCTCTCCTTCCCGAAGAGCAGTATAATACCAGTCTTACCCACCTCCTGCTCGCACAGAATGAAGAGATGAGGGATTATCACAAACGCAGCCGTCCGCTCTGCCTGAGTCAATACGCGCAGGTAGGGAAGAATATGTTTCTCAAATCGTAATTCAAAATGACTTTCCATTTTTGTTCTCTACACAGTAAAGACGAGGACAGATGATTCAGACCAGAAATAACAGAAGTAATGTCAGATATAATGAAAAAAAGAATTGAACAGACTGCTTTTTATTAACCACACTGAAATAAATTGGGAAAAATAAAGTCAATGTAGTCCATGCCAAGTTTAGCGATTTTGCAGAATTGCCATTAAAAATTTTAAATTCATTGCGCAATTTACAGTACGTTTGATTCATAGAAAAGGATGTGGTGATTTAAACCAGTTTCTAGAGTTCATGGTAATTAATTTGTAACCCTGCTTTGGTCTACCTGTATGTATCTAAAGTAAAGGACTCAGTGGTGAAAAACCAAAGAATACTGAGCTTGTGTTTTATCCATCCCTGTCAAAATAGAAAACTTCAAAGGCATAGCAGCATGAAAGTAGGGGACAGGTTTAGCTATCATCAATTATGATGGCTCTCTATGAATTATTATTTCTGTTCACATAAGAAGAATAATACATTTTTGTTGCTCTTCATTCACCAAACTGAATTTCGAACAGCTCTTTTTTTCTTTGAGGAGAACTTTCTCTCATGATGTTTCCTGGCAGGCAGGTTGACGCGTACACCAAGCAGAGAAGAGTCAGAAAAATGAAGGATTATTAACAAACGATGGAGAGATGACCACAGGGCTTGTTGTTATTGTTGCTGAGTCCTGCTCCTGGCTGCCAGACAATGAGACAAATTATTTCACAGTTCGCTTCGCGAGCTGTCTGTCAGCTGATGAGAGACGACATTCTCCTGGCTGTCTCCGACTGCTTTGTTGTAATAATGTTTGACGTTCCTTACCCGCTACGATGTGTCAAATATCATTACGACTGCGAACTGCATTACCGTGAAATATTCAAAACTTAGCTCTCTGCGGCGAGTTAGCTCACATCAGGCCGTCATGTTTCAAAGAGAGATTGGTGCCTAAACACTTAATGAATTAAGGGTTGTGGTTACTTTTGTGCTGGCATCAATGGATTTTGACCTCGCTTTCATTATGGAGGCACCCCTTCATTCACAGTGATGACTGACTGCCGTGCAAAATAGAAACATACTTTGTAATGAAAAGGTCCATTCTGGTGGAAATGTTTTTTTAAACTTGCTTCCAAATAATTGCTGATGATTTGACTGGATCAGTCTGGGGGTGAAAAATTATCTACAACCACAGAATGTTGCATATCCTCATGTGCCAATGCTCCATAAGCTACGTTTAGAACAATTTTATCTGTGTGTCTGTAAAAACTCAGCCACCTCATTAATTTCAATGAAGTCACTTTCTTCTTGTGGGAGATGGTGCCAATACTGTACAGAAGTTGTGCCTAAACACTCAAGGGTGCAGCAGATGTATTTGAAGGGAATGTATTATTTTTCCTGTTTAGAGATTTTTGGTGTTTGAATAACAAAACTGTAATTTTTCAGTCTTTTCTGACTGGATTTGTTCATATTTAGTTTTTCATATTCTTATTCCTAGTGCTACTACAAGGATAATTATCTCAAAGGTCAATCAAGAACTACCAAAGAACATAGTATTTTCTCTCATCTGAATCCCTGTCTAGAGGAATCACATGACTCCAGTAATAAACAGTATATCAAAAATGTCTTGTTGGGCCTCATTTACACAGGACTAGAGACCAGTCAGCAACACCTTGCAACCTTCGGTTAGGCCTAATATTTGTATTCAACCACTGCTTGGTGGTTAGGGTTGCTTGCTGGTCGTTGCTTTCACTAGGTGAAAGTGGTTGCAAAAAAGGTGCTGCACCATCATTGCTTTGCTTACTGGCAGGCTACCATGGTAACATGTAGGTGGATGGAAGACGCTGACTTATCTGCCAACAGTGGCAAACTACTCGCTGAGCGATAGTGAAACTTGGAAAAAGTGTGACACAAAGCCGAATGTAGAATGTTTGCCTTCAGTTACCGCATTTCTACTGCTGTAACTAACACATTTCAAAAGCCATGATTCACTTCTGCTTGGGGAGTACCTGGACAGTTTGCACAGAGCATGCACACTATGGGCAAATGCTGCAATCTGCTGACAAAAAAGCAATTGCAAGGAGGCTTGTGGTGCAGCACCATACACCTGTATCCAACCAATTTCACTTAGATGCTGCCAGTAACGACCATTCGCCAACTGGCCAGTGAATAGACATGTTTCTCCAGTGTGCAGGGGTTGCCAAGAGCCTGCCAAGCGGTCTCTGTGGCCTAACGCTTCACAACCTATTTCTGAGATCATGTTGTAAACATAATAGTTTGCCAAGCAAGACAATT
The DNA here is from genome assembly GCF_057382095.1 of Aulonocara sp. 'chitande type north' Nkhata Bay. Taxonomy (NCBI): domain Eukaryota; kingdom Metazoa; phylum Chordata; class Actinopteri; order Cichliformes; family Cichlidae; genus Aulonocara; species Aulonocara sp. 'chitande type north' Nkhata Bay. Next base: position 39,881,704 of record NC_141348.1, on the reverse strand, counting down.
TAAAACACTAATGTGGCTGGACCATCGTAATTAACTTTTACTTGGTTATGCTAAAAGCCTTTAGTTCATCCAAAATACTACAGAGAGAGTACTAACAGAGACTAGAAAAAGAGAGCATATTTCTCCCATACTGGCTTCTCTTCGTTGGCTCCCTGTTAAATCCAGAATTAAATATAAAATTCTTTTCCTCACATAAAAGGTCTTGAATAATCAGGCCCCATCTTATCTAAATGACCTTATAGTACCGTATCACACCAATAAAACACTTCACTCTCGGGCTTACTTGTTGTTCCTGGAGTGTTTAAAAGTAGAATGGGAGGGAGAGCCTTTAACTTTTAGGCCCCTCTTCTATGGAACCAACTCCCAGTTTGGATTCTGGAGAAAGACACTCTCCTTTTAAGATTAGGCTTAAAACTTTCCTTTCTGATAAAGCATAGGGCTGGCTCAGGTGACCTCGATTCATCTCTTGTTTACACTGCAATAGGGCGAGGCTGCTAAGGGCTTCAAATGATGCATTGTTTCTTTTCACTCACTATGTGTTTATATACATTTCTGCATTTAATTATGAATTATTATTAATCTGTGGCTCTCTTCCACAGTGTGTCTTTCCCCCCTCTCTTCCCCCCAACCAGTGGCAGATGACCACCCCTTCCCTGAGCCAACCCCTTCCTGTTAAAATGGAGTTTTTCCTTCCCACTGTTTCTAAGTGCTTTCTCAAAGGTGGTCATTTGTTAGATTGGGTTTTCTTGGGGTATTATTATAAGCAACTGTTGTTGTAATTTGATGCTGTATAAATAAAATTACATTAAAAAAACAGAAATTAATATGTCTTTACTTTTAGCATTTGAGATGTCTCAATTTCCATGGTTGTTTCATAAAAAGTTGCATACTAGCAAAGTTTCACATCTGAGTGGAGAAGCAGACTGGGAGCTAGAAATGTGACAGCTGCAATTCCAAATGTTGTAAGTTATAAATCTCCTCACTCAATTATAATCAATTAAACATCCAACTCAGTCAGAAAATATACTACCAATGGTGTACCGGCCAGGCAGGCGCTTATCTGCCAGATAAGCATTCATTTTAGTTTTTCTTCACCTGTTAAAATGAAATAAATCAAGATAAAAAGATAAATAGTGAACTGATCAGTGACAGGTTGACTAAATGGTGTAGTGAGGTACAAAACACAGCAGTACAACCTTTCTCTGGTTAATGGACATCTGCATCAGAAGGACTCATTTCCTTGCTTTGTCCTCCTGCCTCATTTTAAAATTAAGACAGTAGCAGGTGGGAAAAATCATTTATTTAGTCTTGTGTTTAATCGTTTGAAATTGCTTGTTTTGGACTTTATTAAAAGAAGCTGCTGTTGCTTCAGCAACGTGTGACAGGAACAACATGATCCAGATAGTTATGATGGATATAAAATCAAAGAGATTCGAATGGACAAGCTGCAAAAAGCCACTATTGTTGGTGAATGGCTTTGCTTATGAAAAGCAGACTTTGGCACAGCCAAACCTCCATTTGGAGGTCCAACATTGTTACAGCTGTGATAAAGAACATTTAAAATCATTATCACAAGAGGAAACAGGCCAAAACTAGTTCTTAATTATACAGGGCCTGTGTTATTCTTAGTTTGACAGTTTACTCCGAGCTTACACTTTAATTTATCATTCCTATTTTCTATTCATGAAGATTGATCACCTCTATGGGAGTATCTAGAAAAATACGCTGAAAATCTGTAAAACAACCATTGTTGCTGGTCATCAATCAGTGCACACACTCTCACATGGGCCACTTTTAGCAATGAAGCCAACACCAAGTGCCAAAACAAAACAAAGAAAAACTCTGCAATTCTTGGAAAATTTCCACTTTTGGAAGCTCCCACGTCACAGCTATAGAGCCACCAGCAAATAATTAAAGCATCTTATCTGTCTGTCTGTCTATATATACACCACACACACCTCAAACTAACAAAACTCTTTGCTTTTAAATCTCTACAGCAAGAGAAGCAAATCAAAACCACCTGGAAAACACCCAGCAGATACAACTTATGAAGCAGTGGAGAAAGTGGCAGATGGGCGGTCACTGAAGGATTCTAATACTACCTGCAAAGTGATGTAAATTGTTTCTAATACTGCAGCTGAAGTGATTCCCAGAACTGATTTAATGGACTACTCTAAACTAGCAGCATATAATAAATAAATTACACCTTGATGCTGCAAGACTGCCGAGTCTTTTTATATTGTGAGAGGAAAAATTAAAGAGAAAAATGAACTTCAAAAATTTTAAAGCCTATTTTTAACTAGAACTCATCTCGGTGCTTGTAATGACACAGAATGCAGCACTTGGCAAAAAAGGGCTCTAAATTTGAGTTCATTATTATTCAAGAAATTCATTACACGTTGTAAACAGTGAAATGTCTCTGTTGTCCATCTGCAGATGGACAACAGAGAGCAATTAATGGAGCAATTAATTTAAAATTAACAAGTCATCTGTCAGCTTATAAACAGTTTTTCAGGTGGTTTCCATGGATGAAAAGACATATTTTATAATATAAGTTTATTTTAATTCCACAAAGTGAGACCGAATTCATTTTCTAAAATAAAGTAGCAATTTTGAAAGATAAGGCAACAGCTATTATTACCTTATGGGAAACATTGTCTTTAAATCTGCCACATGCACATGTAAAGTTTTGAAAACAGTAATTTGGATGGATTATCCTTTCATGTCTTTAAAGGATTAACTATAACAAATTTATATAAATCTCCTGCACATTTGCTAAGCTGCTCAATCCTGATTGCTTTTGGTAAGAGGCACACATTTGCTGTGTGACAGCGCAGGTTAACACAAGATCTCTGCATGATGTTTATATAATCTGCCTTCAATCTGAATAGCCCTAACAGTACAAGAATGAGTGTTGGATAATCTCATTGTAGATACAAGTACACAGCTTAGAGAATGTCAATCCACTTTGTCAGGCACTCCAACAATCGCCTAAACAAAGACACAATGAGAAGGCCCTCTTTCAAACACATGAAAGGACCAAAACTTTGTGTTAAATAAAACAAACTATCCTGTCATAACTGATGCACTGCGATAATTGTGGCAGGTCAAAGCTGAACCAGCAGAACTTTTCTGTAAATCTATTTTTTCTGTCTTAAATTTTGCCATTTATTTTTATGTCATTTGATTATTTTAGTCAACAGCTGTTGCTTTTTAAGTGCGCTACATAAGCAAACTTGAGTTGACTTAAAAAAGTCTTTTTTTAACACTTTTGTTATAATGTCTGTATATTAAAAAATGTACTAAAAACAAATGTATAATAATCTGAAAACATGCTTTACTCGTTAGAGTATGGGCTACAACTGTGCGAGGAACTTAAAGATGCTAACGTTAACTCTAACACTGCATTAAACACAAACTACACAATGTCAATAGGCACAAAAAACACGCTAATATTTGCTGTATGAAATATAAGATTGTATAAGAGTTGCCCTTGGGCTTTTTATACCCTTTCAAGTAACACTGCATCAGTGTTTGAGAACAGATCATGAAATAGCAAAGCTGCATGAATAACTTAAAACACTGCTGAGAGATGCTGTGTACTGAGAATGAGTAAAATTACCGCAGTTTTCTTTCCCTGCAGCTAAAGCAGCATTCACAGGTCAAACAGCACCCTGCAGCTCCACCATGTTTGTTGCTCTCTCTTTCACATTTCAGGACACATTTACGACCCTTTTCTTTTCCCCTCATCAGTGCGGGGCCAACCCTGAAACCAATCTGCCCTACTAAATCTCACAGAAGTGAACATGAGAAATGGGTGACTTGACCATCTATCCAGGGGGGACTGCAAGCTTATACCTGCCGTACTGATATTCACAAACAAGCTCACCTTCCTGTTTTCTACTAAAGGCAAACAGGAGATGGTGTGATAACAACGGAAACAAGCACTAGGAATGAAACGGGAAAGGGAGGGGGTGGAATGGGATTAAAAATGAGGAAAAGAAACAATTTCATGTCTGTGTGACCTCCTGCCACTGGAAAGAAAACACCATCCATCATGACCTCCGTGAGCTCCTTTTCAAATTAGAGGCTGGTTCATTTTAACAGGGCAAGTTAACATTGAGGACAAGCTAACCTGCCAAAGTGGGCTGATCTAAATGGCCCCAACAATAGTGAGTTTATTTAAAAGCATGAATAAAGAGGGTTCAACCATAGTTCAGTGTTAGCAGAGGATGATGTATGAGATTCCAAAAGCTGCACAATAGCTAAAAATGAAAGTAGAGAATTAAGCGTTTTGTTAAAGAAAAAAAAAATCTACTCACAGAAAAAAAACGTACTAATATTGATTTGCACTACCCAGTAATGTCACTGTCCTTTTCTTTGTTGCTCATTTGTTTTTCCTTTCCAGTATTCTTCTGTTGGTTTGTAGTATTTGCAGTTATAGTGGATTTTTACAGCACACCACAGATTTACAGCTGCATTTTGACATACTATGAAAACTTAAATCACTCAGGATACAATCTGGGTTTTTTCCCCTCTTGATCTCATCAAAGCCTTACAACTACACTGCCCAGTAAATAACTTCTGACTAATCATTCAGAGATTCAATGCAAGTGGTAGAGTACAGTAGTCTGAGACAGCCTGAAAAACGGATAGTGTGGGCTACAGAGGTCGAGCAAGCTCATTTCTTACTCTGAACCACAAGGTATTTTAATTAATTTAGCATTTCGCAAAGTTGCACTGCATAAGAACATAAGAAGAAATGCTTTGCTTTAATATTACAACCCTATAAGGCATGCCCAACTGTACGGCCCAGCCAGGTTGCCAGTCCAGGTCTAACACAGAAAGACAAAAAAACATTCACACTCCTATTAACAACCAATTAAGGATCACCAGTTAAACTACCACGCATATTTTTGTGCAGCGTGCTAATAATTAAAAAATGTCAATTCATGTGAATTATTCCCTCCCACAAAGGAGGCTCTTGAGTCAGGGACCACTAAACCGTAATGACAATCACACACTGTTCTCTTAATTTGAAATGCTCTTCTTACCAGTGCACCGATCACTATTAGTTCCTCCCACAAGAACTGAGCAGCACTATTGAGTGATGGTTTCCTTTTATGTAGCAGTGACAATTTGATGCATCCAAAAGACTAATCCACATTTGGAGAACAGGCCCCAGGTTGTCACTGTCCTCCATCTGCTTCCTTCTTTTTCATCCGCTCTGTGATTCTTTTTTCTCATCAATATTTTTCAGTCACCATTGTTACTCGAGACCATGCAGTTCTGAAAAGTAGTATTTCAGTGTGTTCAGTCAAGACATTTGCCTTCATGCTTAGTGACCATGCTTCAATCTAAAAACGTACCATTATCAAAAAGACTGGAGAAACAAACACTGGCTTATTAACAAGGCCCAGGTAGAATTCTGATTGTGCCTAAAAGATGCTCTACACACATTTGTTACTTTACTGTTGGTAGGTTTACTGATTATGACGGTCATCCTATTCTCTTTTTTGTCTGGAAGACTTACAAAAATCTAACCAGCATTAACAAATACGTTTTATTGTACAACTTAAACAAGTGTAGCATGAAACATATATTTTGTGTTTCTCCTCCATCCTAAAGGACTATATTTCTGAATCCTATATTCTCTGTTTGTTTCCTCTTGTTTTAGACTGCACAGGCTTCTTTGTGGGGTTCTCCCTGCACTTTTAGGGAGGTCTCATTGACAATTTTAGCTACACAATCATAAGAAGAAATGACGCATGGTGTCCTGAGGATATGACAGGAAATTCTTATTTATTTTTTTATTTTTTTGTATTTCACTCTGCTGTAGAAATGCAGAACTGTTTCCAGCTCTGAGAGGTGCTCAGTCAGTAGAACATTCTGAATCGCTAGTGTATCAGCGGTGGGCAAGGGAACAGAATTTGTCTACTTTCATTTACAATGATATAAAAAGTCCACACAGAATGAACATAAAGCCGCTAAGCCTTGAAGAAACAGAAGATCTTTTCAGATGTCTAAACACGCACATAAAGCACGATGTCATTCAGGAGGCTCTACTTTAACTGGCTTTCATGGAGTTCTTCCTAATGGTGAACTGAGAGTTTGAACTATTGCACTATACAGTACGAGTGCAGTGAATGACAGACATACTTACGAGTGCCAAATGATTAAAATTTCAGCATGTTTTGGATGCTTCAGGATGATGAAATACTGGGCAAAAACCACCTGAATGCTTGCAAAGACTTTAAGTATTTTAATCAAGGACTTATGCTTTTGAATGCCAACACTTCAAATCCTTTTGGTATAAAATATCTTTATCTGACAAGTCAGAGCATTGTTGGAGCTCTCTTTTCTATTGAGTTATTTCTTTTGCAGACAAACAGCAACACAAAACTCAGAGGAAAAGCTCAATATTTGGGGTTTGATAGCCTGTAATTGTACTGGATATCTACAACACCTTAGAGTATTGTTATAATACTTTAGGGTGAATTTTGCTGTTTCTGTGAAGGTAGATGTGACCAAATAATCCTTCGCTATTTTATTCAAAAATTAAACCTGGTCCTTGTTTACAGTGCACAAATATAATGCCTTTTCCCTTTATATATGCTCTTATATGTTAGACAAATGCAGCCAACAATTTTAAATCACAAACTTTTTTTTATTTTTAAATCTTCTGCTTCTCCTCCTCTTCCTCCTGGCCTTAATCACCATCACCATGAGTGTATCCAGTGGAGGGAGCTATAGCTTTTGATCAATGGCTCTTGAATTTTTGCCAGCATGATGTGATGGAATGCCACACAATTAGCAGTGAATCTGGGGAACTTGCCTCCTGTGTCATATCAGGGGCAAAGAAATGAAAATGTGGCAATTAATAAGCAGGAAGTCCTGTTCTGTCATTCATTCCCTAATGGCTAAATCTGGTAATTCTGTGACTGAGCTCCATCACTGAAGATATGACACACTCTCTATGCAGTGACTGTGCAGGGACCAGAACTACTATCAGAGAATAAGTGGATATAAATGCAGTGACAAAGCTAACATGGTGATGATTAGCAGCTGCATCACATTCCCATGGTCACCATCTAATTTTAGTGGGTAAGAGTCATATTATTAGTTAATTAGCAATAAAAACTTAATTAGAACTAATAGTGAGACCATTCGTTTTGTGGGTATTTAAAAAAAGTAAAAAAAAATGCGTATACAAAAAACAAAACTGCTCTCTCTAAAATGTCTTAAAGACATGAAAATTTTACAAAAAACATAAAATTTGAGGTTATGGTGGTTATGGTGGTTATGGCGTTAACGTCATTTTTACGAGACTGGCATTGACAGCACTAATAAAAGCATAAACTAAACTCAATATATTGATTGTTTTAGGAATTTCATGTTTTTGCTGGAAAATAATACTTTATATATTCACAGTATAGTGACCACACAAGCAGTTAATGGGTCTTTTTACCAAACTCAAAAGGTTAAAAGGTTATTGTGAAGAGTTAGTCACAGGTTATCAGTCTTATACTGCTTAGGTAAAGGAAGGGTTACTTATTCACTTAAGAGCTAGTTTTGAGATTCAAGACAGTATTTTCTCAGGCTGGCGTGACACAATATTCTTCAAGAGAACGTCATGATACTTTTAAACAAGTATCAGACTGTAGTCAGACAAGTAAAGAAGCTGCATTACAAAAACCAAAACAACACAGACAACTTAAAGACCGGGGAAGAACTTGGCAGGAAAAATCCAAAACTAAATGAGAGGAAACAGAAAGTAGGGACCTGCTATCCACCCAGATGGTAAACCAGACGCAGCTGATGACTAGCAAGTATGTGTGTTGAGTGGTTTACTGGATTACGGCCACCAGTCTGGACAAGACTCTCCAAACAGCTGCCCAATACAGGTCATCTTCAAAATAAAGGATTTTGACCATTAAAGGAGTATTTTCACAAACTCTCTCCAGTCCAATGACTTAACACTGCACCTTTTCTTCATTTGGTATGTGGCCATCAATGGAAATAAGTCCTAGGTCCACACCCTGCCCTCCCTGTGAAAGCGTCACCTGCTAGATAATGGGAGCCACGGGTCCACAGCGTTGAAGCCAACATAGTGGATCGGGAGAAATAAGTGGTCATAAAATGCATAAAAAAAAAAAGAATCCTGCAGCCAGGTGTAAGCTTTTAATACTAAACAAAACTCACAACAAAGAACAGATGGATTGACATTTATGGAATGCTTTTATTGCACCTACATCATCAAGTCTAGTAAGGTTATCTGCACTTCACCTGTCTCCTCTCTGCTCTGCTCAAAGTCTGTTGTACCATGACAAACAAAGGGAAGCAGAAGAGCAACACAAAAAATGTTAAAAAAGGAAACAGAAGACAGGAGAAAAATAAAATAGTGACCGCCTTACTGAAATGAAAAACGCACATAAAAACAAAGGACTTTATCAAGTAGCTAATAATATGTTGCCAATGTTAGATAAACCTTGTTTCCTATCCTCAACTCTGACAAGTTTGTCAGGGGCAAAGAATTTATTCTTTAGGTCTGTAAAACCTTGGCTGTCTGAATCCGTGTTTTATTGGCACAGCACTGCGCAAGGTGGAATTACACAGACGTGGTCTTGACTGCCTGTTTCGATTATGCGAATAAGGTCACTAGAGTGAGTCTTTTCAAGAAGGAATGCAGTAATATTTCATGCTTGGTTGTCTGAATGATATACTGTGTTAAATAATAATAAATAAAAGAAAAATATCCCTATGTGATGTGACAAGAATGGCTGGTGAATTTTAAATCCACAATGCTGCAAAAGGAAAACTGTCAACAGGAAGGGCTTGACAGAAGAGACAGCACTGAGATCAATATCATGAAGGCTCGCTGCAGAGGTGTAAATCGGTATTACTATGAAGTAGCACCTGCACACTGTGCTTGTTCAAATTTCCAAACAGTATATTTTACCAGAATTTACTTCCCACCTCAGTTTACCTTTGTTTGGCTGAGAAACGTCCTACTGATGAGCCAGTACTGGTTGCATTGCTCTCCAGTAACACACGTCTCCCTTTCCACGTGTCGGCCTTTACTGGTGGTATATCCCTTCTCACGTTCAACCTCCAATCAGCTGTCTCTCCCATTAGGTTCCATTAGTGAGTGTGAGATGAGAACAGAAATGAAAAAAGCTTTCTTTGGGATCTTTTTAAAAAGCCTCCTAAGTAGGTTAAATGAGAAAGTAGGCTGCCAGAAAGGCTCCAGAGACCCAAGGAGCTACTGTTGTATCACTCGAGAGGAGTGGCATCCCACTTCAGGAGTCTACATAAAGAGATAGAGGATGGGAAAGGAGAGATGAGGTATTTGTGATGAAGCAGTCTGAGCGTAATTGGCCTCAAATGTATCAGCTGGAGTGAGGAGATGGCACATGTATTGCTTTGAGCAACACACAGTATCGATGTAGGCAATTCATTTAGGCTCCAAGCATTATTATGATAATATCTTGGAAATAAAACGACTCCCTTGTTAATTTTTAAGGTTTTTTGGCCCTTGGTGGTTCTGTGGTGGATGCTACTGAAATATTCCTTCTTAAGGTGGGAGAAGCCACAGTCTATATGTGGCTTTGCAGCAATAGAAGACTCCTCTCTGGTATCATATAAAATAGAGAAATATCCTATGCATTTGAAATGTAAATTTCACTTCCATAACACAATATCCCATATACACACTGCTGGGATAGATTCCTTTCATTGCCAGTCCTAGATAAACAAAGAAACACATATATAAATACATAATTTTTTTCCAAAGATTTTATCTTTAGGCATTTTCACTTATATTTTGGACAGGAGCTTAGTGTAGACTAATGCCGCAAGAAACTGAAAGAAAAGGAAATATGATTTTATGAAGCATGAATACAAACTGACGGTAAGTGAGTTTTACAGAGGTCAAAATGCATAAAAAACAGTTTCTGGAAATTTCATCATGAAGTTAACCTTGGAGCCTGAGGAGGCTTTCCAAGATATGCAGTACTTCAGTGCTTTTTCATTAATATTAAAAAAATGATTCACTCCAATACAAAAATGACTGACAGATATAGTTTTGTCAGAATAAAAGATACGTAGTGTCGCGAATGTCAAGAACATAAAAGTGGTTCAACCATATTTTAGTATCATAGACACTGGAGCCATACATGAATATGTATTCCAACCTGGCTGGAGCCTACAAAGCCACATCCCTCCCCCACATTGGACAATCGGACCATCTCTCCCTGTTCCTCACACCACGGTATTCACCACTCATCCAACGTGTGAAACCTGCTGTGAGGACAATTAAAGTGTGGCCAGAGGGGACAGACGCAGTGCTCCAGGACAGATTTAAAAACACAGACTGGAATATGTTCACCCACACAGACCTGGACCAGTACGCCTCATCTGTACTGGATTACATCTCCGAAACCACAGACAGTGTCACCACCCAGAAACGGATCACCATGTACCCCAACCAGAAGCCTTGGATGAACCGGGATGTTCGTCTCCTCCTTAAGGCCCGCAACACTGCCTTTAGGTCAGGAGATGCACACACCTACAGCACAGCCAGGGCTAATCTAAAGAAGGGCATCAAAAAAGCCAAACACCATTACAAAAAGAAGGTAGAAGAACACTTCTCCAACTCCAACCCCCGACGCATGTGGTAAGGACTCCAGACCATTACAGACTACAGGACCACCAAACCCTCCCCCGCATCCTCTGATGTCTCCTTCCTCAATGAGCTCAACAACTTTTATGTTCGTTTTGAGCGAGGGAACCTCACAACCACAACCGAAGCAGACGTGATGCCAGACCACCAACCTATGACTCTCTCCTCCACCGATGTAGGAGCAGTGCTGAGCAGGATCAATGTCCACAAGGCTGCAGGTCCTGATGGCATCCCCGGGCGTGTTCTCAGAGCATGTTCTGGGGAGCTTGCAGGAGTGCTCACAGACATATTCAATCTGTCCTTGGCCCACGCTGTGGTACCGGCCTGCTTCAAATCCACCTCCATCGTCCCGATACCCAAAAACTCCAACCCATCTTGCCTCAATGACTACCGCCCAGTAGCACTCACCCCGATCATCACTAAGTGCTTAGAGCAGCTGGTCCTAGCACACTTCAAATCCTGTCTCCCCCCCACCCTGGACCCCCACCAATTCGCATACCGCCAGAACAGGAGCACAGAGGATGCAGTCTCCATCGCAATGCACTCTGTCCTCTCACACCTGGACAACAACAACACCTACGCCAGAATGCTGTTTATAGACTTCAGTTCAGCATTCAATACAATTCACCCCTCGCAACTCATCAGGAAACTGACAGACCTGGGCATCAGTTCCCTCATCTGCAAATGGTTACTGGACTTCCTGACCAACCGCCCCCAACATGTCCGATTGGATAACCACTGTTCATCTACAATCACGATGAACACCGGTGTACCACAAGGCTGTGTGATCTGTGTGATGAGCCCTTTCCTCTACTCCCTCTTCACCCACGACTGCAGACCTGCTGATGGTTCCAACACCATCATTAAGTTTGCAGATGACACCACGGTGATTGGCCTCATCAGTGACAACGATGAGGCCGCCTACAGGGAGGAGGTGGATCGTCTGGCTGAGTGGTGCGACAGAAACAACCTGCTGCTTAACACCGAGAAGACCAAGGAGCTCATCGTGGACTACAGGAAGAATGCTGACCCACATCCACCCATCCACATTAAGGGGATGGCTGTGGAGCGTGTGAGCAACTTCAAGTTCCTGGGAGTCCACATCTCCGAGGATCTCACCTGGACGACCAACTGCTCCAAGCTGGTCAAGAAGGCTCACCAGCGCCTCTTCTTCTTGAGGACTCTGAGGAAGAACCACCTGTCCTCAGACATCCTGGTGAACTTCTATCGTTGCACCATCGAGAGCATCCTGACCAACTGTATAACAGTCTGGTACGGGAACTGCTCTACCTCGGACCGGAAGGCGTTGCAGAGGGTCGTGAAAACTGCCCAGCGCATCGCCGGAGCACCACTTCCTGCCATAAAAGACATCTACAGGAAGCGGTGTCTGAAAAGGGCTGGGAAAATCATCAAAGACCCCAGTCACCCATCACATGAACTCTTCACCCTCCTGCCCTCTGGGAGGTGCTACAGGAGCCTCCGGACTAAGACCACCAGGTACTGGAACAGCTTCTTCCCCACAGCCGTCAGACTCCTGAACTCTGCCTCCTGACATCTGACCCACGTTAACACATGGACTGAACATACACACACCCACAATGGACAACTGTACCCTCAAACACACAATAATAACATGGACTGAACCACCACTCACAACCACTAGCACTTTATATAGCCTCTGTAGAAATTATATCTTACTTATCTTAACTGGACTACTGTATAGCTCTGTGTAAATAATCATTCTGTACATTTGATAATTTTTAATCCTACAACTTGTTTACAACTTGCATAGTTCCCATTTCTGTATAACAGTATATCTCAGATTTCTGTAAAGTTATTTATTTCATATTCTGTATAGTTTTTCATATTTATATCCTGTTCATAGCCTGTACATACTTATAGTTATAGAATATTCACAACATACTTCATACCGTGTACATTATAACATGCCATAATAGACCCATTTCTGTAATATACAGAAATGGGTCTATCACATATCATTATTATTATCACAAATCATTATTATTGCTAATATATATTGTAATATATCTATATCACTAAAGCACTTCTGGATGGATGCAAACTGCATTTCGTTGCCCTGTACCTGTGACATGTGCAATGACAATAAAGTTGAATTCTATTCTATTCTATTCTAAAATATGAACACAATCTTTTTTCCTATCACTGCATCTTAATAGAGATGTACACCCTACCCACAGCCATCTGTAAAGCTCATTCACAACAGCAATGACTTTCTTTCCTCTGATGTTTCTAATTAAGGAATCTGAGCTTCAGGCAATTTGTTTTCCCTTGCTGGTTCAGTAGACCGTGCCCCTACGCCGACTGAATTCACACATGATGAAAAAAAAAAAATAACAAGACAGGGTAAACTTCTTTGCATATTCTTTGAACCCAAAGTAAAACATTCAGATTGCAATTATTCCTGCTAGATTAGTAAACCTGCCTACTCATCATCCAAATACAACTGGGAGTCTACAGCGGTGAACTTCACCTCTCTGTTGACACTTTAGAGTTAAAATGTATTGAATGACAACAATCTAAAAGTGGCTGGTGTGACAAAAATACAGAGAATTTTGCATTTTAAAGTTTTTTTGTTTTTTTTTTCTGTTTGGTTGATTCCCCCCATTCATTTTTCTCCTGGCTTCCCAAATGCAGCTGTGTCACAAGATTTGGAACTGATAGTAGATTTGTGCTGTATCAAGTCTCACTCCTCACCAAATGGCAGAAACACACCAACACAGTATACTACAATAGGTAGAAGGCTATTAAAGTAATCTACTCATTCTAAAGTAATGTGTAAATGTGCAAATGTTTGACCCTAAAAGCAAGACACAGACAGCATGTGTTGTGCTATAAGTGCTGTTGTACACCTAGAACACACATTTTTGCTTTATAATGTACCTGCATACCAACGATATCAGTTGTAGCTGAACAGCAACATTCCAGTATTGTTTTGTTTTTTTACAGTCTCCACAAAAAGAAACAGAGCGCCTGTTTTCTTCTGAACATTTCCAACATGTGTCTGAGATGTGATCAAGATGGCGCCGAGTATGGCAGCCTCGTCGCGAGCTCCCCCAAGCAACGGCTTTCTTCTGTGTTTAATTTTACTTTTCCTTTATTTTTTCACGAGCAGCACTTGTCTCCTTGTGTACGACCGACAAACCTTACTGGACATAAAAGACGGTCTTTCTTATAACTTTCCGGAGTTCAAGTTTTGCAACACGGACGCTCCGTTTGCAGACCCCCCATTCATCTCACCTGAGACGCCTTTGTTCTCTGGCCCTGGAGGCCGCAAACGCCGACGCAGAGGGAGAAGATCTGGCGTTCTGGTTCGACTGAGACGGCGCACTTACAGACCACCGTTACCCAGTTTATTACTGGCTAATATGCAGTCTCTGGAGAACAAGCTGTGCGAGCTTCGGGCACGGATCTCATTCCAGCGAGAGATGCGGGACTGCTGCGTGATCTGCCTCACAGAAACCTGGCTATCGGACAAAGTACCGGACTCCGCAATACAACTGCCGGGGTTCTCTGTGCACCGCGCGGACAGGTCACAGGATCTTACTGGGAAAAGCAGAGGCGGTGGTGTGTGTTTCATGATCAACAACAGCTGGTGTGATTATGCGAACGTGCACCCGGTCAAATCCTTCTGCTCACCGGACCTGGAGTACCTGATGATTAAGTGCCGGCCATTCTGGCTACCGAGGGAATTTACAGCAGTGATTATTACGGCTGTTTACATTCCCCCACAAGCCGACACTGACCGTGCACTCAGGGAACTGTACAGCGCGATCAGCAGCGAGGAAACCACACACCCAGAGGCAGCGTTTATCACAGCCGGAGACTTTAATAAGGGAAACCTGAAGAAAGTCTCACCAAAACTCCATCAACACATCCTTTTCAACACACGTGGAAACCGGCAACTCGACCACTGTTACACCTCTTTCCGGGATGCGTACAAAGCCCTCCCCCGCGCCCCATTCGGCCAATCAGATCACTGCTCCATCCTGCTCCTGCCCGCCTACAGGCAGAAGCTGAAACAGGAAGCTCCAACCCGGAGGGCGGTGCACTGTTGGACGGACCAATCGGAGTCTGCGCTGCGGGACTGTTTTGATCACGCGGACTGGGAAATGTTTCACGTGGCCGCCAGAGACATTGATGAATACACAGACTCAGTCTGTGGATTTATCAGGAAATGCGTGGAAGATGTCGTCCCATCCAGAACAGTCAAATCCTTCCCAAATCAAAAACCCTGGATTAACGGAGATGTTCGCGCGGCACGGAACACCGCCTTTGCCTCCGCGAACACATCGGACTACAAACACGCACATTACCAACTCCGGAAGACGATCAAAGCAGCCAAACGTGAGTACAGGGACAGGGTGGAACAACAGTATGACAACCCTCGGAGTATGTGGCAGGGACTAAACACGATCACAGACTTTAGAGGGAAAACCAGCACACCGCAGACCACGGCCTCTCTGTGTGAGGATCTAAACGTATTCTACGCTAGATTCGACACAGCGAACACCATGAGACCGGACAGTGTGCGCACCGCGGATGACGTCAGTGCGCACACTGTGTCTGAGGAGGATGTGCGGAAGTGATTCAGGAAGGTGAACGCACGCAAAGCTACTGGTCCGGACGGGATTCCCGGCCGCGTCCTCAAGTCATGCGCGGCTCAGCTGGCTGGAGTGTTCACGCACATCTTCAACCTTTCCCTCTCTCTGTCTGTAGTCCCAGCCTGCTTCAAAATGGCCACCATCGTCCCTGTACCCAAATCCTCCACCATCTCCTCATTGAACGACTGGCGACCTGTAGCCCTGACCCCCATCGTAAGCAAATGCTTCGAGAAGCTGGTCAGGGACTTCATCTGCTCTGCACTACCCGACTCACTGGACCCTCTACAGTTTGCATACCGCCACAACAGGTCCACTGATGATGCCATAGCCCTGACACTACACACTGGCCTGTCACACCTGGAGAAGAGAGACACGTATGTGAGAATGCTGTTTGTAGATTACAGCTCAGCATTCAATACCATCGTTCCCTCGAAGCTGGACAGGAAACTGCAGGATCTAGGACTGAGCAGCTCCCTCTGCAGCTGGATCCTTAGCTTCCTGTCTGACAGACGCCAGGTGGTCAGACTGGGCAGCATCACCTCATCCCCCATCACACTGAACACTGGTGCTCCACAGGGGTGTGTACTGAGCCCTCTCCTGTACTCACTCTACACCTACGACTGCACAGCCACTAACAGCTCCAACATCATTGTGAAGTTTGCGGACGACACTACAGTGGTGGGTCTTATCACCAACGGTGATGAGACGGCTTACAGGGAGGAGGTCAGCGCCCTGACCCACTGGTGTCAAGACAACCATCTCACCCTCAACGTCGCAAAGACAAAGGAGTTGATAGTGGACTTCCGGAGGTGCAGAGAAGTACACACCCCCATCACCATCAACGGCGCTGCTGTGGAGAGAGTGAGCAGCTTCCGGTTCCTTGGCGTACACCTGGCTGAGGATCTTACGTGGTCAGTATACACAAACAAAACAGTGAAGAAGGCCCAGCAGCGCCTCTTCTTTCTCAGGAGACTGAAAAGATTCGGCATGAGCCCCCGCATCCTCAGGACCTTCTATCACTGTGCCATTGAGAGCATCCTCACTGGATGCATCACCACCTGGTATGGCAACAGCACCACCTACAACTGCAAAGCTCTCCAGCGAGTAGTGCGGTGCTCTGAACGGATAATTGGAGGTGAGCTTCCCTCCCTCCAAGACATCTACAGGAAGCGGTGCCTGAGGAAAGCGGGGAGGATCATCCCCGTACCAGCAGACTGAGAGACAGCTTTTTCCATCAGGCCATCAGACTGCTGAACACGTCATAGACACCTCAGCTTCACTACTGGAACTTCAACATTATGCACTCCACACTGTATATAAATGCCACTTGTTTTGCACATATTCAACTCTGTATATTTTATATATTTTATTATTATTATTATTATTTTATTTTATTTTTTTACTATTTAATTTGTAAAAATGTGTATACACACACACACACACACACACACACACACACACACACACGTAGGAAAATATTTAGTATACACATCCAGAAATGCATACACTATTATATATTGTACATATATTTATTAGTTTCAGGTTGGCCATTCTTGTATTTTGCTCGTTTGTGTTGTTGTGTTTGCACATCTCTGTTGCTTGTGGGGCTCGCACACAAGAATTTCACTCGCATGTGCTGTGCCAGTGTGCCTGCACATGTGATGTGACAATAAAAAGTGATTTGATTTGATTTGATTTGATTTGAGATGTCAGGGGACCAAAGATTCAGCTTTTCAGGGTTGATATAAGTTCTCATTAACCACTTGCGCTGTAATAGCTTTATTCTTGCATTCACTGATTGCTTTGAGACTTTAAGCACGCTGTTTCCCAATCAGCTTCTCGTATGTTTTCTTCTCCATGCCTCCAACCCATCTTTGGTGGTCTTTTTATCATAATACATCAGTTGTGAAGAACATAGAAATTTTACCCTTCTGGTTTAGATTTTTAGGTGTGAGATTTTCAGTATGTGATAGTGCTGTTTTGGGGGTTAAAGGTTTATATTGGATGAAATAAAGTCTCTTAAAGAAATACATTTGGGGAATGTTTAAGTTTGACAAAGTTTGACATTTCATAACAGTTCATATGGATGATTTCCATTTGGGGGCTCCATGGGAGCTGTTTTATGTTAGTATTTGCAATTTTGTTGGGGGCTGATTTGTAGGTGTGCACGTGTTGCTCACCTCTGAAATGTAGTAAACTGACTGGCCTTTCTTTGGAATGAATAAAAATAAGGGCAAATCAACTAGAAATAATTCATTAAAGGACAATAATATATCCCAACTTTTATATCAACCAGTTTACTGCTTAAGATATTTGATGCAATAAGCTAAAATATAGACTAGAACTAGATCTGCGGATTGTAGGAAGGCTGCATCTTAAATCACCTTCTAGTTTTCAATTTTTAACTTGTGCTGAATAATAAAGAAACATAACACATACATGAAAAACTGTGTGTATGTACTACATGTACACATACCTACATCGTTAACTACCAGTCAGTGTAGATTAATTATTCCTAATGCTTAAAATCTGATCTTGCAACTTGCAGGTAACAGATCAGCAAATGAGAAATAAATTAGATTTTCCTGAAATATGAGCATTTCTAACACAGCTACAAACTGTAATGTAGCAGTGAGGTATAGCAAATTAGACTTGAAATTCAATATTGTTACATTAAATTATTAGAAGGAATGATTGTTATGATATTAGCTGCAGGGCAACTGATCCTTTGCTGTCAGGCGAGGTCAGTCAGCAGACATTTCAAATCAGTTACTAAGGCATTAGGCAGCTAAATTGTGAAGCGCAATAGCTGCACCCCAGACAAGGACTTTGTTATAATGTCAGTTTTAGGTGTACGTTTAGGTAATTCCAAGACTATTACCATCTGTTTGTGCTTGTCGCTCCATGTACTAGGCCTTTAAACAAACACTATTTACTTTGCCATTTCCCTGAGCAAACATCTGCTCAGCTGTGATAGGTTTTAAATATTAGGCAGAAAAGCTTCCCCGAGCTACCTGGCAGTCTCAGAATAAATTATAGTTGACATTTTCCATGAGGGTGATAATGCAGCGATTCTGTGCCGCTGGAAAACAGTTTATTTTCTTGTGTTATTTACATATGGGCTTCTTCCCCCTTTTGCTCGGCTTTCCTTAATGTGTGTGTCAGCTGTGAATGAATGAATACAAAGTATGAATACAGACTTGTGGACTTACCATTTGTGTCCCTGCAATTTTCAACATGTTTTTTGACTTTGTCTCTCACCTTGTATTTCATTTTAGTCTCTACATCTTCCGGTCTCATCTCTCAATCACTCTCTCTCTATGAGTCCATCCAACTGCAGGCAAAAGTGTGAGCAGTATGTAATAGCATGGGAATATGAGTAACCCTACAGGGAAAGAAGATGTAGATCTGGTACATGAGGAGAATAAAGATGGCATGGAGTCTGTCAAGTTTTCCTAGCTCTCCATAGCTTAAAGACTTATTTCATTTTATTATAGCCTTTATTGATAATGTATTTCTATGTTACACTTCTCACATTACTAAATATTTCAGTGCTTAAAGAAATGTCTTACACTACTAACCAGTGAAAAGTTTATACCACAGCTGCCCAAATTTAACAGTATTGTTAATTACAAAATTATTTTTTGTTTCTGTGGTGGTTAATCCACCAGTGTGGTCAAGCTATTTAATGGAAATTATATTTTTTAATGCTAAAATATAATTATGGTTCTTATCCATGAATTTTCAAATTTACTCTTTTATAAAAACAATCTGAAAAAATAGTAAAGCACATTATTATTTTTGATTAGGATGGCAAATTGCAGTTATTTACTTTCATTCATGAACAACAAAATTCGTTTTAGGTTTTGAATGCTTGTTTGATTCCAGTGTGCCGGCTCATTCCTGTATATATAACTATTCATTCAGCTTTTTCTTTTCCAAATAAATAACAATATAATTTTTTTTAGCATGAACCAGGTTTTGACAGATTTCTATAATGTTTTTGTTTTTACTTGTTTTTATGATTGTTGACTTGTTGTGCTATAACTGTCTATAGTTATGTTAATGCTCTAATGCTAAGCTTTACCATTTGTATACAAACAAGCATGACAGTAATATGGCAGCTCTGTTGTCACCAGTTTCTCGCATTCTACCCTGTTCCACCATTAAAAAAAATCAACACTAGGATCTAACTGGGTAAGAGCCTCTCGTTGAACAACCTACTGCAGTGATTATCCAATTACCACATTGGAAGACATATCCCATTTTCTTGGAAAACGTGTTATTCTGTATCGGAAGGGTCAAATTACTGGCTGCCATCAAGCCACAATACAACTAAGGAGATAGAAAATGACCAACATTGGGTTAAGAGCTGCTCAATGCATCACTGAAAACATGGATGCACAGTGGTCTGTCATCTTTAATGAGAAATGTGGCGCAAGCATTTGGTGAAATCAGATTGTAAAAAAATTGAATATTGCACGTTTCTACATATACAATGCAAGGGATTGGGACCAAACAGCTGTGTAGCATTAAGTAAGCAACGTATGAATGAAGTTACTACTCCATCATGCCTAGTGTCTACTATACAAGCCCATGAGTGCAGGGTTATAGTCTGGGATTGCGTCAGTTAGTCACATCGGGGTTCAGCAATGTCATGTGTCCAGAAAATGTTGCCAAACTACCAAAATACACTGAATCACAAGGTTTTTCTATCAATGGATTTTGTTCTGCCCTGATGGCATTGGCATATTCCAAGATGACAATGCCAGGATTCATCAGGCTCAGACTGTGAAACTGTGGTTCAGGGAGCATGAGACATCATTTTCACACATGGATTGGCCACCACAGAGTCCAGACTTTAACCCCTTTGACAGAATTTGGGATGTGCTGGAGAAGACTTTACACTGTGGTCCAACTCTCCCATCATTAATACAAAATGTTGATAAAATATAAAAAGTGTCTCTCTGGATGGCTTATTAAATTATGCCACAGCAAATGTGTGCCATTATCGGAGGTAAAGGCAGTCCAATGAAATGTTAGAGTGACTGCTTTTAGCCAGCGGTGTATACTGAAGCAGTGTTGTGTGACTTATCGTTCATCCCTACCTTGCTGTGTGAATCTTCACAATCATAAATGCATGTTACCATTATTTAAAAAAGGAAACACATGGCACCTGAAGAAAGAACAAGTCAAAATGTGTTTTACCAATGCATAAATCTTTTTCTCTCACCAGTCGTTATAATGATCCAGTATTAACTTTTAGAAGCTTGGAGAGTTCCTTGGGAATAGAGGATGGTGAATCTCACAAGAGCTGGATATCTGAGTGAACTACATCAAAATTAAATAAATCTCAAATAAACTTGTAGTTAAGTGCTTTGCCTCTTCTGGTCAAATAGAGAGCTAATCAGACCTTTGTTTCAAATGCCAGATTAATATTGCACTGGACTTTAATAACCGGTATGCCCATTTAATCAGATCAGGTGAGAATAATGCAGTTTTTATTCGTTTTGCTGTATTTCACGAATTTCACTGTGATGCACCAAACCACTTTTCTTTACTATGGGACAAATGCATCACAGAGCATGTTGGGAGAAGCCAATAAACATGATAAATGAACACATCGGCACTGTGCCTCCGTGCCTCTTTCTGATTACATACAATATTGTCATTATTTAGCTGTCACACATGATGATGTGTTTGCAGGCTGCAGTTAGTGTTTGGACATTGTGGATGGAGAAGAGAGGTGACTACATGCATGATGAATATCGTTACTACCATGAATGATTGAGAATGTGAGGTACAAATCCTGCTTAATGCTTACTGTAAGGTGGATTTTATAAATTGAAAATTTATATCCACTGGGCTAACAGCAAGATTTGATGATTACAATAATCCATCAAAAAGCCTTTTTATTTTGAAAGTCTTTCATACCTGGTTTACTGGATATGGTGTGAAGAGTTAAGTGCAACAGTTAAAAAGACTACAGTCTTTAAACCTCGACCGGAGGCCTGCAGAGTTGGCAAAGAGACTGTATACAGACTGTATATAAAACAAGAATTTCTCTTTAAAAGTGAAGGTAATGCATAAGTGCCTTACACCTGGATTCTTTCTAAAGGTGAAAAAACTTCCTGTAGTTGCTAAAACAGGTCAGACTGTATATATGTCAGGGTTAAAAAAAAGTACTATACTTTCCTGATAGTTGTGATTGCCGGTTTTGAGTATTTTATCTCACATCATGCTAAATTTTTAAATTAAGGTCCAGTTTATAGTAAAATAGTCAGAGTTAGGGTGTGTCTGTCTTTTTTTAAATTAATAATTTACTTATACAGCAGGAGCTTGGAAGTACTGAGCAGTGTAACTAAAATTTGTTTCAAAGTATTCTTACAGCAAATCTGTAAAGTGTATCTTTAAAACAAACTCCAAAGTTTTGACTTAACGAATTAACCTGTCATTAGAAAAAACAGCCTTTTAATCTTGAGTAACACATGCTCTTACCTTGACCTGGTCCCCTGTTGCTATGTACAGATGAGCTGCTTGAGACTTGAAGCCATGTGACAGAAATAACAGAAAAATATATTTCATTTCTGAAACCCCCCAAAACAGCTGACACAGCTCCTCTTGGTCACATTTTGTAGCATCTTTGCTCATTTTTTCATCATCCTCCATCTGTCTTCATTGTTTTTGAATGCAGAGGCAGAGCCACTACCTGCTGGTAGCACACTGTCACACCACCTGGCCAATTAGCTAGCATTATCCAGCATGCTGTTTATAAATGTTGCAAATCGTCTGCTTTATAAATTGTGACTCATGATGCTTGTCCTTTTAAAAACAATACATTGTGGAGTGTTAACTATCATTTAATTTTTCTCAATTTTTGCATCATATGAAGCACGTGTTGTAAATATAGTTCTCAATTCAGCATGCTCCACAGTGCTCCTAGAGGTCAGTGCTCCAGCCCAAGCGAAAGCTTTACAAGTAAGTACATGAACCAATGGATGACATTATGGTGGCTATATGGATTATTAATTCAGAGTAGTGTATAATCTTGTAACAAAGAGTACATTGTTTTTTTTATTAGCTTGCAAAACATTTGCAAATGCATACATAAACAAAAACAAGTACACAAAACTTACACATTTTGCTCCATTTCATTAATAGGACTATGGCAGCTATGTTAATGTTGAACCTCTTATACTATCTATAGTGCAAGGCATTTTTGAAAATAAATCTAAGCTTTTTTCCCCCTTTTTCACTGCTAGGCTTCTATTTTGAAGTGTGCCAGGGGACGAAATGTCCATTTTAATCTCCTGAGATCAGTTCCAAGTCTCCGACAAGGTGGGAAGAGGAAAGCAATGCAGGGTACGCTTAATAAAGACACAGAGGTGAAATAAAAGTATGAGGCTCATTTTGAACAAATCCCTTTTGTAGCTGGAGGCTTGAGGATATAAGATGAAAGAAATGCAAAGCCATATCACAAAAGTACCGTAAAGATAAAGCGAACATCTCCGTATTTCAATGTATAGCAGGAAAAGGGAAACACGTTTCCATGTATGTACACACGGCCCTTCCCGACAGCCAAAAATAAAACAAAAGACAAAGCATAACAGTTAGAAATATACTATTATCGATTCCTCTGAAGCTGCATACTCCCCCTCACGCCACGTCTCCACCATCATCCCCCTGCTTTCATCTTGCAGAAGCTGGGGTTGGTGAGAGAGAACAGAACGTGCTTGTGCTTTTCAGAGCTCTCCACCCACCGTGGTCCACAGCAGGGGGAGTCTATAACTCCAATGTACCCTCCCCATCCCACTCAAGCTCTGAGGCTTCATGTAGTACCCTTTCAGCCTGACCTCAGCCTTTAACAGCAAGTACAAAACCATAAAGAGACCACCTCCCTGGATGCCATCGCATTGCACCAAAGCCTCTATTACCGAAACTATTTTAGGTGAATTCAGGGGAAACTGTCAGAGGTGAGGAAGGTAATATCTTGCATTCTGACCTCAAAGGTAAGTTAGCTGAAATGATTTCTAACATCTAGCAATAATGAGCCAATTGTGTTATATAGGTTTAATTTCAGTTAAAGTGTTGTTCTCCCTTGTAGAGAGCTGTATCCCTATTTTCACAAGATATTACATGTATAGAAAAAAAAAATAACAAGGAGCTTCCAGCTCTTTAAAAGTGAAGCGAATCCAAAAGGGCATCTTTCTAAAGGTGAAAAAATTCCTGTAGTTGCTAAAAAACGTCAAATTGAAGAGTAGTCTTGGTTAAAAAAAAAAGTATGTAGAGTAAAAAATTAATTATCTGTTAGGTAAATGCCAAAATATGTAAAAAAAAATTCTCTGAAAATACACAAAAACAGATCGACCATTTCTCCAGTGCTAGTGACACAATACAAAGGGCAACGCAGGCATGAACATCCAATAAAAGCATTTGAACTTTAAGTTTGTTCACTGGTGCTCTGTTGACAGGTGAGCAGCTACAACTGAAATCAAATAACTTAGTCAACCTTTGCCAGCACTCACTGGTACTGAGTGCAATTAGAACAAGGCCCTGTAATTTACAAATCACCTTGTTTTGCTGTCTGGGGCATCTACGGTGTCCAGCTGTCACTGGGAGAACGAGATGTTTGTTTATCGCAATCAAACAAAGCAGGCAAAAGCAAAAGATTTCACAAATTACATCCAGCCACTTAGGTGCACCTATCCTACTTGGGAAGGAAAAAAAACTGCAACAGCGCACTGAGATCGAGACACTAGTAAATTCAGAGAATGAGAGATGAACCTGTTTTCTGTTGTATACACAGGAAAACAGAAATTAATCCCAGGACACACTGTAAAGAAAAACTCATACAGGAAATAATCATTTCATTTCCTCCCTCGCCTGTCTCTTTTCAGAATTCAATTTATTCTAACTCTTAATACAAGACATGCCCGAGAGGACTTGAGAGGTCAAAATTATTAACTTTTTAAAAGAAATTGCTCTCTCCAGTATCTCTAGCTTTTAGTGTTTAAACTGTGTATATGTGTGAGAGCAAAAGGTTCACGTTTCCCTATTCTACACATACAAATACAGACACTTTTACTATGGAGCTCTGAAAACTGCAGCCATGAAAAACAAAAGCTTTTTTTCTCATTTTCAAAAAGCAGCCACACAATTAATCCTGAATTAAATAAACATATTGCAGCATTAACGTATTGTAAGAATATATTAAATCCTGTGTGAATGAATGCTTACATATATTTACCAGCCAAAGCTGATATACTTAATCAGAATGAAAGGTAAAAGAAAAAGGGGTGATAGACCTTGTTTTTCAGTCTAGAAAGGCAATGGTCTTCTATATAAATATAATCTGTTGTTAGGTTGTTGCTAGGTAACATGGTATTAACTGATATATATATTTACCTTTGCAGATATAAATTACTGTAGCCAAATTAAAATGATACAACGCTTTCACAAGGTACTATACTGTTGATGCAGAAATGCTACAAATGGCTAATTTTGCCCTGTTGGCAGGTGGTTGCTAGGTGATGCTAATGTGGCAGTATGTCTTATAGATAAGAACCATAGTGGTCTAAGATATACCTGTTTTCCAAGTTTGGTTGCTCAAATCCTGATTATGTAGGAAGAATTGGGGGAGAGATGGACAGAAAGTCAGCTCACATTCAAAGCCATCTTCTTGTGCACCTCAGGACCATTTGCAACAGCTGCTATGTTTGAATTTTCAGTCCTGTTATGTTTCCTTGTACCCCTGTGTTGCATGCAGGATCTCCTTTCTTTCAAAAAAGCAGTCTTTTGAATTTAGTGGAATTCTACACTTATAGTGTGATACTGTGGCAATAAATCACAGTGTGCAACATGATGAATGTCGGAGAAAACGATGCGCATTCTTTCACTCTCATTTCTCACCTGATTTGCTTCCTTTGTGTTTGAGATTGTGGAAAGAAACAAACAAAAAACTGTTCAGTTTTAGCCAGATCGCCAGTTTAATGAGCCTTCAAGCAGGTAATCATAGTTTGAAACCAAACTGATTGTTTACTCTCAGCACACGTTTGAAGTCCCTGGTGAGATTACAGACTGATCTAAAAATAATAGCCACACTGGAAGCTGTCTGGATATGCCAGAGAGGATGACCTTTATTGGGAGATCATCCAATTATACATTTTTTAGGGTCATTTTCTCAGTTGAATGTTTCAATCACACTTTGATATTAGTCTATATTTGTTAGTCTATTCGTTTCTTATTTAATTCTATACACTATGTGAGGTTAGCATAACTGTAATTCAGTTGTTTTTACATGACAATAAATTAAAAATCTTGATTTGAAAATGGTGACTGTGAGGAGCTGACTGAATACTAACTGAGGCAGACTGTAGTGTGCAGCTTCTTTAAAACTCATCCAAATAGTATGAAGTAATTTTTCAAAGCCCTGTTTTTCACTCTGTATGTGTATGCCTCATGTTCTACACGCAGAGCAGAGCGAAGCAGTCAAGAAAAAGGGAAACAATGTTAAAAACAAGTCGTAAGATGCTATGTTTTTTCTCTAAGAGCTAACAGAACTATCATGAAGGCCCAACCGTTAAAAAAAATGTAACATCCAATATTTGATATTTCTGCAGGTCTACAGATTATCCTGGCATGTGTCATTCTGTCATACACAAAAGAGTGAAATACAGTCATAATCCAGTCGCCTGAACTGAATATTGTCTTTGAACTGCTATTGCCCAGTTTTCACTTAAAACTTTTCACTGATTTAAGCGTCTGGGCAATTTACAATTCAGCCTGCCAGCTGCTCAGAAATGGAGCAACAAGACTGATTTTAAAATTTTGGAGCTGGAGCCTGGGATATTTATTATTCAGAAGCTGGGCATAATTTCCACAGACTAGCAGCACACAGTATTTTCTGTATCAGAATACAAAGCATTTTAAAGACTATTCATAGTTTAACTCTAATTTTTAATCTTATGTATTAGGTTAAGTGGGTGCACATGTTTTGCCCTTCATTTTAGAGATTTGCAGCTGTGCGATTTTGCAGAAAGCATAAGAACACATGATTAGAAACCTAATTTCACATCTGGTGTGACAGCTATGGCATCATGTGGAGCTTGTGAGTAGTCACAACACTACTCATAAGCTCCACATGAATGCACATTCCAACTAAGACCACACTGAACTCAGTGTTCGTGGAAGTCCCTGAAGGATCACGGAGCGGTGTGATCAGGCACTCATCTGGCTCAGCCTCTGCCTGCAGCCCAAGGGACCCAAGTCTTGTATTAATGGCATGACAGTATATGTACACTGTACTACCACAGAATTAAACTCGCTTTAACAGGTGGCCTATTTGGCTACAGCACTTTAATTAATACCAACGAGGCTTTCAGCTTTGAGTTTTGGGTTCATCACTCAGTCAACTGTGCATTTGTGTATTTTGTTTTTCAGCTGCTTACGGCTAATTTGAAATATTGCCTCAGAGATTATCACTCTCTTTCATCCAGAGCAGTTCAAGAAGAGTTTTGATTGACTTGGCAATAACTGCACGGGAAAATCATAATGAAATTTAGGCGACATACAACAAACACACATCATTTGTGTTGTGTTTTTCTCTCACTAAGGAAGAGAATCAATTATAAAGCCAAAAGTAACAAATATCTGAACATACAATACAGTTTAAAAATTCGTATTTTAATATTAGATGTTTATAAAGCATGTAATTGTATACAGTTTTCCACAATTAATCATAAAATGGCATAAAAAACAGTTCACACAGCCTACATTTTTAACAAATCCTTGCAAAATTCTCATTACACTGTAGTTGGTGTATTTTTACAACATTTCTAATATCACCCATGACCTAGACTTTCTAAATGTATGTTTTTTTCTTCTTCTGTCATTTCACACTCTATTACAGCACTACTTATTTCACCATTACCCGGCAGTGCTGTCTGTGAGAACGCAAGTGTCTGACTCAGCAGATCAGACATTTATTGGTCATTCTGATTGTGATCTAGTGAGAATAGAGCAGCTAATTTCACAGTATCCCACTGGGATTCACGTGTTCCCCGTTCTGCAAAGTCTACCCAGAATTTTCAGTAGTGGGGAGACATCAGACTCGAGTTCATGTCCTGACTTGAGTTCATGTGTGACAATAGCTTTATTTGGCTTTCTGATTTTTAATGTTCTGTTCCAAGTATTGTAAATTCAACATCACTGCAGATTCTCTCAAACTACCCATATGGAAAAGAAATAGTAAAAACTTATATGTGATTACTCATGAAAGTGGCCACTTTCATGAGTAAATCACATAAGGCTTACATGATTTACTCATGAAAGTGGCCACTTTCTCATTACTTTCATACATTGTTTTAGTAAGTATCCAAAACATACAAGTTTCATTATATAATTTTACAAGGGATCTTATATCTGTTTTCACTCCTATATGCTTTTCATACAAGTTTCACACAAGACAGATACAAACTTTATAAGATTTATATATATCTTTTCCATATGGGTACACACAGTGACCAAGTTTCATTAATGATGCACTGATTCTGAAGGCTGTTTACCCTGCTCTTCTACATGACAGTGCAATTAATCAAATGTTTATTTTCAATTAGAATTTTGACTTCCACCAATTCTGAAAAAAAAACAAACAACCCATACAGCAATTATCCTAATTATTATTCCTTTTCGTAATAGTGCTCTTGTTTTGTGTTGAGGTATAAATGCAGAGCACCTCTTTCTGCCCACTCTAAAAGCTCAAACTAACTCCCCACCATACTGAAGCAGGTTTAGCTCAGGTGCATGGAAAACGATGGAAAAAGGCCCATGATAATAAAAATGTAATTAAAAGTTTAACAAGTGCATGACGTTTCAAAAGTAACCGTGCCCTGAGCGATGACCATAATAAATTGGTACCTCTTCATGCTGGGTCTGGCTGTAATCTGAGAAAGTGACGTTAGCTGGTAGCAGAGATAGAGAGGCTAGCTACTTTCACAAGAATACAACACAAGTATATGCAGGATATTATCAAACATGCTTTCAATTACCTGCACTGAAAGAGACAAAGCAAAACAAACAACTCTTCCTGGTTTTTACCTTTAAGCAAAACCGCTATTTTATTTGTGTTGTTATTGCATTTTGGAAGTCTGAGTGAGACTGGATTAATTCAAAATTGCCACTGCAGTGCTTTTTCCTGTCATTAGTTTTACACCCTGATTGCATTTATGTCATTATTCATTAGGCTTTAAATCCAGGTTGCACCAATTATTGTTTTTCTTTGATTTTGAGAAAAAAAAATGAACGTGTGCCTGTGTGTGGACTTTGTTGGCACTGTGGAAATGTGGGGCTCATTCTTATACAGGTCTGCTTCAAATGTCCTAAAGTAATCAATCATATTCACTTAAAAATGAAATTAACCTCCCAACAAACATAGATGTTTACATCTGCGCTGTAACTGCAATAAGTTAATTAACTGATTCGCACTACAACCTGCTTTGCCTCTTATCTGTAGTTATTTTTATTTAATTTAATAACTGTACAGTACTCTCTGTATATAGTAACCATTGTCCTTAATGTAAATATGTAAGAAAAATTGTGTATGTTTCTGTTCCGTGTCCTGTGTACTGTTTGTTTGTATATGTGTCTTTTTGGCTGCTGTTACAACCAAATTTCCCCTTGTGGGACAATTACAGGATTATTCTATTCTATTCTATTCTATTCTATTCTATTCTATTCTAACCAGCAAGCATACATCAACCTCTAAATGCAATGCAACAAAAGTGCCTAAAGGTCACAGAATTAATTTCAAGTCTTAGACTTAATGACACACGATGCTCTTTAGGGTGTCAGCCTTCCTGACATGAGCATATTAAAAGTGGTAATGCCTTATTGTGGCTCCCAATTTAGACTTGTGTTAAGTTGTTTTAGCATCTTGCTTCACAAGTTGTACTGTTCATTTATGATACTACATGCACAGACAGACACACACATGCACCTATCTTTGCATTTTTCAAATAACAGACTTGAATGTTAACAGAATATTAGTTGGCCAACGTCTTATTGATGAGGTTGTGATTGCTTTGCCTGCAGGATGCCACCTGTTTGGGTGTAGGTGGACATCTATCAGTGATGCTGACGTACACAATCATTACCATTAATGCCTTCCACTCCCTTCTCTGTTTAAACGCAATAACAACATCAGGGATTGCCATGTGTGACTTTTCCTTAAGTAGAACCACATCAAGTACCTCCTGACACTGCATACATATCAGAGCATTGGCTCTCTGCCTGATCTCAGCACCGCAAATGATCTAGTATGAGCTCTGCATCTATAGAAGTTCTTGGAGTTAATTAGCATCAATATTTTTTTTAGTGGCTCTTTAGGAAAGGGTACATATCAATCTTAATGTGTTTCTGAACACCAGCTGCTTTATGACTTTACCTGTTTGCTACAAGGATTTGTTGCAACACTGAGTAATTATGTTACGCATATTTCCGAAGCTAATAAATATTAGATTGAGAAAATAGGGTCTAATGGGCTCTGAATGCAGAATTTGGAGCAGAAGGAGTGGGACGGAGAAAAACAGACAAAAAGACAGACGCAAGATATGAGAGTTTTGATTGGTGGGCTCGATAAGTTCATTTGAAAGCCTGGAACATTCATTGTGCTCAAGTGGTCATCTTGTGGCTCATTTGTAAGAGGGCTGAGCCATCATCATCAACCACTCAACCATTAACACAATGCAGTCCCTCTGTTTCTCATCTCTGCTTGCTGATACTTGGCTGTGTGTGAATCAGAGATGTTTAAAAAAACACAGAGAAAAGCTGGCCGGATCAACAACACTAGAAGTTCTGTTTTGACCACTCAAACAACAGATGCTGTAAATGCGTGGGATCTAAAAAAGAAGTACAATGAATGACATAAAACATGTATAGGTTTAAAGTGTTGCTGTGTTAATAAGCAGTTGGGCTGCTTTAAACTCAAACAACAAGGTGCTCCAAATTCATCAGTGGAAATCTAGTAAAGTACTGAAGTACAATTGTGCATTACGGCCTGGTTCTGCCGGAGGTTTCTTCCTGTTAAAAGGGAGTTTTTCCTTCCCACTGTCACTAAAGTGCTTGCTCATAGGGGGTCATATGATTGTTGGGTTTTTCTCTGTATCTATGAAGCGCCTTGAGGCGACTTTTGTTGTGATTTGGCGCTTTATAAATAAAATTGAATTGAATTGAATTGAATTAAATTACTTATATTTTACTTGAATATTTCCTCTTCATTACACAAATTTCAGTCAAAGCATCACAGAACCTGTAATGTGCACAAAATATAATTAACAAAATAAATACCATGGCAAAGGCAAAGATTTACAGTTATTTGTATCTGATGCTGCAGACTAAAGAAGGAGATACAGGGAGTGCAGAATTATTAGGCAAATGAGTATTTTGTCCACATCATCCTCTTCATGCATGTTGTCTTACTCCAAGCTGTATAGGCTCGAAAGCTTACTACCAATTAAGCATATTAGGTGATGTGCATCTCTGTAATGAGAAGGGGTGTGGTCTAATGACATCAACACCCTATATCAGGTGTGCATAATTATTAGGCAACGTCCTTTCCTTTGGCAAAATGGGTCAAAAGAAGACTTGACAGGCTCAGAAAAGTCAAAAATAGTGAGATATCTTGCAGAGGGATGCAGCAGTCTCAAAATTGCAAAGCTTCTGAAGCGTGATCATCGAACAATCAAGCGTTTCATTCAAAATAGTCAACAGGGTCGCAAGAAGCGTGTGGAAAAACCAAGGCGCAAAATAACTGCCCATGAACTGAGAAAAGTCAAGCGTGCAGCTGCCAAGATGCCACTTGCCACCAGTTTGGCCATATTTCAGAGCTGCAACATCACTGGAGTGCCCAAAAGCACAAGGTGTGCAATACTCAGAGACATGGCCAAGGTAAGAAAGGCTGAAAGACGACCACCACTGAACAAGACACACAAGCTGAAACGTCAAGACTGGGCCAAGAAATATCTCAAGATTGGTTTTTCTAAGGTTTTATGGACTGATGAAATGAGAGTGAGTCTTGATGGGCCAGATGGATGGGCCCGTGGCTGGATTGGTAAAGGGCAGAGAGCTCCAGTCCGACTCAGATGCCAGCAAGGTGGAGTACTGGTTTGGGCTGGTATCATCAAAGATGAGCTTGTGGGGCCTTTTCGGGTTGAGGATGGAGTCAAGCTCAACTCCCAGTCCTACTGCCAGTTTCTGGAAGACACCTTCTTCAAGCAGTGGTACAGGAAGAAGTCTGCATCCTTCAAGAAAAACATGATTTTCATGCAGGACAATGCTCCATCACACGCGTCCAAGTACTCCACAGCGTGGCTGGCAAGAAAGGGTATAAAAGAAGAAAAACTAATGACATGGCCACCTTGTTCACCTGATCTGAACCCCATTGAGAACCTGTGGTCCATCATCAAATGTGAGATTTACAAGGAGGGAAAACAGTACACCTCTCTGAACAGTGTCTGGGAGGCTGTGGTTGCTGCTGCACGCAATGTTGATGGTGAACAGATCAAAACACTGACAGAATCCATGGATGGCAGGCTTTTGAGTGTCCTTGCAAAGAAAGGTGGCTATATTGGTCGCTGATTTGTTTTTGTTTTGTTTTTGAATGTCAGAAATGTATATTTGTGAATGTGGAGATGTTATATTGGTTTCACTGGTAAAAATAAATAATTGAAATGGGTATATATTTGTTTTTTGTTAAGTTGCCTAATAATTATGCACAGTAATAGTCACCTGCACACACAGATATCCCCCTAAAATAGCTAAAACTAAAAACAAACTAAAAACTACTTCCAAAAACATTCAGCTTTGATATTAATGAGTTTTTTGGGTTCATTGAGAACATGGTTGTTGTTCAATAATAAAATTATTCCTCAAAAATACAACTTGCCTAATAATTCTGCACTCCCTGTAAGGACTCATATCAGTTGGCTAGGCAGAGAGACTGAGCTGAAAAGGATATGCAGCAGGTTAGGCTGATTAAGGATAGAAATGGAAACGTAGTAACAAGTGAAAACAGTGTGTTGAGAAGGTGGAAGAAGTATTTTGAGAAACTGGTGAATGAAGAAACTAAGAGAGAGAGGAGGATGGATGGAGGCGCAGAGGATTTCTAAGGAGCAAGTGAGGGCAGCTATGATAAGGAGTGAAAATGGAGTTAGCTCAGATGGCAAACCTGTGAAGATATGGAAATGTCTACGAGAGAGGGCAGCAGACTTTTTTAATGAGACTGTTTAATACAATTGTGGAAAGTGAGAAAATGCCAGAGGAATGGAAAAGAAGGGGACTGATACCAATTTTCAAGAAAAAGTGTGATGTGCAAAGTTAGCTAGTAACCACAGATGGAAAAAACTGAACAGCCATAGCATGAAAATATAGGAAAAGAGAAAAGCTAGGTCAAGGACAGATGATCAGTGAACAGTAGTATGACTTTATTGAGAGAGCTGGTGTGAATGAGGAGAATGCTAGGGAGGCAGATGATGTGCTGTGGTCACCCCTAAAGGGAAGAGCTGAAAGAATAACTCAATAGATTTCAACTAGGGGAAACATTTTTAGTTAATGGGTCGTCTAGATTTGATGTCATATTACCATTATGTTCACTTCCACAACTGCATATTGATTATTATAGATTAACCTTCTGTTAATAAGCAGTAAAGCATTTTTAAGATATCTACTAAAATTTGCATCCCTTCAGGCTCTCAATATTCCACTTTTGATTGTTAATATCTGTTGTGCTAAAATGCTACAAAATGTTAATCTAGCTCATAAGATGCTTTTTGGGGCATTTTCACCTTTAGTGGGCAATTTATCCTGAAGAGGCTGACAGTGAACATGAGGCAAAAAACATGTACATACTTAAAGATATTGCTGTTAAGAGGTGTAAACCTTAGAAGACTGTGTAGGGTATGGAGTAATTGCTGCTCCATCTGATTTATCACTGCTGATGACTGCAGACAACGAGCCTGCATCTAAAATTTAACACAACCCATTCGAAAAGTGATAAATGGTGAGATACCAGACAACAAAACAGAGAACGAAAAAGATATTTCAGCAAATAAAATACAGTTCTCTTTTTGTCAGTGGTATTATTTTCTGTTCAGTGCATCACACAGAGTTACTGTATACTTGTTTAAACAACATTCTTACCTGTGTATATTCTAACTCTATTACTGTATCTAAAAAATGTAAAATTATATAAACATTCACTAAATGATTTTCATTAGGGTGATCGTGGCTCAAGAGTTGGGAGCTTGCCTTATAATCGGAAGGTTGCTGGTTCGAGCCCCGGCTCGGACAGTCTCGGTCGTTGTGTCCTTGGGCAAGACACTTCACCTACTGGTGTTGGCCAGAAGGGCCGATGGCGCGATATGGCAGCCTCGCTTCTGTCAGTCTGCCCCAGGGCAGCTGTGGCTACAACTGTAGTTGCCTCCACCAGTGTGTGGGTGACTGGGTGTGTAAAGTGCTTTGGGGTCCCCGGGGGGGACTAGTAAAAGCGCTATACATTTACCAAAATCTTTTTTGTATTTTTTTAAATCTTTTTTTAAGTTCACATTAAGCTATTTATATAAGCTATTCAGCTATATATCTATATCTATCTATATATCTATATCTATCTATCTATCTATCTATCTATCTATATCTATATATATATATATATCTATATATATATATATATATATATATATATATATATATATATATATATATATATTAGGGGTGCAACGATACACAAAATTCACGGTTCGGTTCGGTTCGATACTTTGGTGTCATGGTTCGATATTTTTTCGATACAAAAAAAATGTTCATGCCTTTTTAATTTGTCATTTATTAAAATTATAAATATATATTTTAACTCAAAAGTACAGTTTTTAAATTTAACCCTAACCCTTGTGCGTGTTTTTTATTTTGACAGCGAATGCGCACCTGCGGACCACTTATGTGCAGCCCTGGTTATTTAGCTCGTCATATTGCAGCCACAGAAATTCTTTTGTCCATGAAACCATAAAGCTGCACTTTCTTTTTGCCTTATAGTCTGATTTGTCATAACTTCTCCATTTTGTGGTAAGCTTTTCTTTGGCTGTCACTTCTTCACCCTGACCTGTCTTATTTGGCTCAGCAGAACTAAAATATAAATCAGAATCAGAATCAGAATGGGTTTATTGCCAGATGTTGAGGTTTACAACATTAGGAATTTGCTGCGGTGCTCCTGCTGCTTTTACACACGGACTCACATAAGCTCAGCGATTCTCTGCGCGATCAACCTCTCACATGTTTAAGCTGCGGGAGATTTCACTTGTCATGTTTGCATAGTAAGCTAACGATTAATAAGACGATGTCAGAGGAATTGGTGCACAAATTATCATCACTCACAGATCAGTGCTGTCACTCTCTATACACAGTTTGCACGATTGCAAAGTGAAAGCAAAAAAACAAGCGCAAATTCAAACGCGACTTCAATATGTCACATATTGACAGTGGCTCACCGATGCCAATGACATAATTACCCAGCTACATTTCTGAAAGAATGCAAAAGCATTGACATATATTTTTCCTTCCTACAATAGCCCGACGGGCAGGGAAGAGATAGATTTTGGTAGCCCGTCTGAAAAAAATCGCTAGCCCCCGGACGTCGGGCTAGCGATTTTGCGAGCCCTGTATCTGATTGAGGAATCACTCATCTTTGGAAAAGAGAGTTTATTACAGAGAAATGTCTCTTTCCAAAATAAAAGCTATACTATCCGCTTCTTCTGGGCTATATTCTCAGCAGCATAAGGAGAATCATGTGCTAACAGCTGTCTAAATGACTCGGCTAAAGTTAGTAGCATGCTTATTGTTTTTGTCTGCTTCCACTTGTCTTTGCACTAGGATGATGTCGGCGTAAATGTGCAGTCATATTCGTTGTGTTCCCACTAGTGCTTTCAGGTTAATCTCGTTGAAATGACCTTAACGCCACAACACGGCAAATCTCCGTTAACGAGCTACCGCCGATCGCCCCGTGTGTGGGGCTAGACGGCCAACACGTTAACGAGCTAACTGCGCTAACACACTAGTTCCCACCCATGTAATTGAGCATTGCATGGCACATCCAACATACTGTTTTACTTTAGTCCATGACTCGCTTACCTTCAGGGTCATACGTCACATGAAAACCAAAATAATTCCAAACGCCAGATCTGAATGAGGGTGGGGGAGGTGCCCTGCCCTCTTCCTTCTGACTATGCTGTCTGTGTTGAGCGCTCAGTGGATCTGCGCTCGACAGTGCAGCCTAGGCGGAGTAGTCGAACGCAGATTCACGGAGCGCTCAACACAGACAGCATCGTCAGAAGGAAAGTTGATAAAATAAATTACAAATGTTGTATTGTTCGATACATATGCGTACCGAACCGAAAGCACTGTATCGAACGGCTCAATATCGATACGAATATCGTTGCACCCCTAATATATATATATATATATATATATTCATATTTAACAGTCACATAGATGGGTCTTAGCATAAAAGAGGGTACCAATTATGAATCTTTGTCTAACTAAAGAAGTTAGACTAAATATGGAAAGTTGTGCAGAAAACTATGAGTTTGACACATTGGCAGGATGAAGTCAGAACCCAAAACGAGTGGCTTCAAAATTGTTATAGATATGTTATAATGAAAATGTAAACTGTAATGTAAAAGTTTAGTTAGATCATTTGCCTTAAAATTGATAAAGAATGCCATTTCTGGGGAAAAATCGATACCTGAAAGAGCTTTTCTTATGGCAGCAGCAATACTGTTTCGGAGCCCAAACTCCCACAGTCACATTGCTTTCCAGGAAAAGCACCAAACAAGGCAGCCTGTCTATTGTGTTGAGGACAGTAGAGGAACACATTCCTGACAGCTCAAGGGAATGAAGCATTGTGCTGCTGCTTCGTCTGAAGAGACAATGACAGACGAGAAAAGGCCACAGGAGACAATTTAAACTGAGTTGGTTCGTCTCCATGGTGACTCCCTGCTTTGAAAAGCTGCCCTGGTTCTTCCAGTCTGACTTGGTGCTAACAAGAGGTGTTGTCTATGCTTAAGTCTAAACATAGACAACACCTCACAATGATGAGGTCTTACAGGAATCATCATGAGTTATTGGAACTTTAAAATAAGTTGAGAAATGTGTTTATAAACCTCCATAACTTTTCTTTTTGGTCAGACAATTGATATTTCAGTAAGATGAACAGATGAAAACCAGATGTTCAGTAAAGTTTAGATCCAGAATCTTAGCTGTAGACATGTTGTATACACCAACTGTAATATGTTTTTGTTCTTTGAAGTTCTGAAGCTCTGTGGTTGCGGCTGTAAAAATAGTTAAAGCCACTGAAGCTATTTAAAAGCTAAAATCTTTGCACTTCACTTACGCTCATTTCATGATTTGACATCAGAACATTATGAACTGTGAGAGGTTTGAGGGCATAAATGGGTGGAAATAGGTGGAATTATTCCACGTAGTATAAGTGCAGTGAACTCTGTGAATTCTTTCAAGAAGAAACATCTTTGAACACCTTGAATGAAACGAGAAAAAGAAACATTTGGTTACCTTGTTATCATGAACCTAGAAGAGTCAAAAAATGGTTCAGTGACACTGTGAAGCCCAACCAGAACCAGTCTTCTGATTCAGCTTGATTGTGGAAAAAGAGCAACTACCCAATGACTTCCATTTATGTAGTCCAATTCGTGTTCTTCTATTCTTCTTGTGAGAGTTTCCTCCTAACTGAGAACTATCTTCCAGTTCTTATGCGTGCTTTCTTGCACAGACAGAACAGTAGAATTGTGTAAGTGCAGTCACTTCTGTGCAGATATACTAACAAGGAGAGCTAAATATCAGGCAGTTTGCTTCCCTTTTTCAGATAAGATGAGCAGGGGTCACACCACTGGGAGAAGAGCGTTTGCATACATCAAGAATGATTCTGCCAGTATAAATCTTGGAAAAAATTCTGAAACACAGCATCTAACCAGATACTTAATATAGATGGCATTACCTTCCCCTCCGAATCTACTGTGAGGAATCTTGGAGTAATTTTTGACCAGGACATGTTTTTTCAACACACACATTAACTCTCATCCCACCGACCTAACATGAGGTCCCTGGGGACCCTTAGAATTATTTACTGTAAGAAACAATCATAATAGCAAAATCATAATAACAGCAAAACTATCTTCTCAGAGCAATATTAGTTGTGTAATACACGTCGATACCATTAATTTGTATATTTTCTAACATGGAAAGCTATGCTTTTTCTTCAATACAACCTGCAGCTTTTATTCAAAGTACAAAGGCTTTTTCTTTAGCCTCTGGTATCCCTTAGTTTTCAGCAATATCAAGTAATTATTTGTGCTGGATTTACATGATGAAACCAGTCAGGGTCATTTTCACTATAAAATAACTGAAATAAACATACTAACATAATAAATACCGGCTAGCCCAGAGATGTAATCTCTCCAGTCTGTCCTGGATCTGCTCGGGGCCTCTTCCCAGCAGCTGATGGCTGAAACATCTCACCTAGGAGTCCAGGAGGCATCCTTGTCAGACACCCATCCCACCTTAGGTGGCTCCTTTGGTAAAGAGGAGTAGTGGGTATACAGTATTCAGAACCCCTCCCAAATGAATACATTTCTGCCACTTGTATTCAGTCTCATTCTTTCAGTCACTACCCAAAGCTTGTGAGATAGTTAGATGAAGATTCAAACGCAGATTGATCTGTAACTCAGCAGCTTCATTTTCAACATGCCAGCACAACATCCTCGTCACTGCAGACACCACACCACTGCTCCACACTCACACTATACATGAACAGGACACTGCTCTGTCTACAAAAAGTAATGAAGAGAATCTTGGACAAAGGGCAGCTCTGCTAGAGACCAACAACCACCAGGAATGAATAAGACTTTTGCGGACAGTGTGGTCCAAGCTGTCACTTTGGTTGTACAGGGACCAGAAACAACTAAAGCTAAACACACAATACAGAAATAACATCTACTTTGCCTCATGCTATGCTCAGGGCATGCTGGTATATCACTAGAAGAGCAAACAGTTTCTATCTTCCTGTCATTGTTTCAGGAACAAACGTTAACAATCTTTTCAGTGTTACGTTAAGTATTTTTTCAGTATTTTTCAGAGACGTGTTTGACAGTAACAAGCTTTTTGTTTTTTTTAAAACATTTTTTATTGTTCAACAAAACCTTTTGAGTTAATTTGCTATAAATGTCATACTGTCAGGAAAATACTCGCAAATATTATGTTTATAGTGCTCTTAGAAAGACAGTTAAAGTGATATCTTTTATTTTATTAAAATGTATTTATTATATTATTTATTTATTAAAATGTGCCAGCCGCTAGCTTTGTTAGCCCAGTCAAATTTAGTATTAATATTTATGTTACCAACCTTATGGACATTTTCAAATCACACATGTGGAACCAGTGTGGTCCACTGCATAGAGGTCTACTCTAGTACATGTAGAGTATATGTGTTTTTGAATATGCTATAACTGTGGTATAACAAGGTCCACAAGTAGGTGACATATACCGGACAACAACCCATACAAAGAAAAAAGCACAATAAAGTAGTGAAAAGTGGCATTATTGTACTATTATTGTATTATTATTGTAATTTATTAAAGGTGTCAAATTAGGGCTTATCTGTCTGAAAAAAAATCTTGTGAAAACAACACTCCTTTATCTCAACATGCTTTCCACAGCAGGAGACTAGGACATTACACACACGCTTACTCGTCAATGATGGGATTAGAGAGACATGCTGTATCACGTACGTAAGAGTATGACTGCCCAGCATGCTGGCTAACTGAGTCAGCCAGGGAGTACTCAGATACACTGCACAGAAACAAACCAATGAAGAGGCACTGAGAGAGCAAAGATGCTACTGTGCATATGTCTGCAACAGTTAAGGCTCTTGCAGAGTGAACACAGGCGTCCTGCAGAGCCTCTGATCCTGTTGTGTTGTGTGGTTGTCTAATAGCCAATGAGACAAACACTATTTTGAAAGAAAGTTATTTGTGTCAGATGAAAAGTTCTTGCATCTGTCTGATGGTGGCTATATGCCAAACATAACGAGCGTGCACCAAGCACCAAGCACAGCAGGTGAGATGACTCTTATGCGTCACTCTTTAAAGGTGAGAGAAAAGAGACAACCCTCACCCTAAAAGAGCTGTTCATGCTGTTAGGCACAGTATGTACAGTAAAAAGATGGTTTTGGACGTAAAGTAGCAATGCTCCCATCCATATGATATTAAGGGAGGATGGCAAGCACATATGTCATTCACTATCTTAACTGAAGTCAAGATTAAAATTAAAAGAGAGTATTTTAAGAGGTTTGTGCTACTGGATTAAAAAGGGACTGCAGTCGGTAAATTACACAGATGCTTACAGCAGCTCTCCATCCCTTGGACCCTTTAAGGAAATGCTTTATTTAAAGTGCACTGTTTGTACCCAAGACATAATCTCTCCAGTTTAATCGTCATGACAAATAGCTGATTTAATACAGACGACACATGGATGTAAAAAGTGGGAAACTGAAATTTTTTCCGCCAGTTTATGCCAAAACCAAGTGTTCTACAAGAGGCACTCTGATAAATGGAAGGAGGCCATTATGATCAGGTCACCCAGATAAAACCACCCCTTGCAGAAACCTTTCTGCATAGTGACTTCAAAGAAACTTCTACACAGTTGGAGATGGTGTGCAAAGCAAGAGAATGGCTGATATATTAACTGCGTGTGCTAATACAGTGCTCCTGTCAACGTGCAGGAATCTTCTGTTCTTATGAATGATTGGCAGCTTTCTGCTTTTTAGATGTGAATGAATCACCAGGATGCATATTGTTGAGCACATGTTGATGGGCAACATGTGGGATGGCCACTATTAAGTTGCACATGTTGAATGGAAATGCCATTTTCTTTATAGAGAAGAGATTTTCTCCTGGCAGCCCTTAAACACAAACCATACTTATTCAATCTTTTTTGATCTTACTGAATAACTAACATTAAAGTCTAACATTTAACATGCTAACTGAGGCCTGCAGAGTCTAAGACGTAGCTTTTGGGGTTTTTGCACTTTCTCTGAGCATTGCACAACCTGACCTTGGGGTGAATTTGCTGATATGTCAACTCCTGGGAATATGTGACATTGTGTTAACACACACCTGAATGCTCCAGACCAGCACACTGCCAGAACATCTGCTTTTATCTGGCTGCGACCTTTTTAATTCCCAGCAGTAAGGTTGTATTAAATATTTCACACGATTGCATTTAGTCCCGTGAAAACATAGTTTTTCTTTTTTTGTTTTATTTCATATTTTCAGCAACTTAATGTTTTGTGGTTCATCTCATTGCAATTTTAAATTCTTAAGAATATCACAACTAAAATCAGGTAAAGCACATTTTACTCATATAGTATTATATGCATATGTACTTTATGCATACTACTATGGGCCAGACTACCTACAACTTTGCATGTTGCTTCTTCTGTGGGATTCATCA
This sequence comes from Aulonocara sp. 'chitande type north' Nkhata Bay, assembly GCF_057382095.1. NCBI lineage: Eukaryota > Metazoa > Chordata > Actinopteri > Cichliformes > Cichlidae > Aulonocara > Aulonocara sp. 'chitande type north' Nkhata Bay. The sequence goes on along the minus strand of NC_141348.1, from coordinate 39,840,817 downwards.
CACAGACACAGCATCCTGTGAGGACAGTTGGCATTACATATATGACACAGTCTTTTTTGCATATGTATTTAAGCCAACTTTGCACAAATAATTGGAGTGAATATCAATCAATATCATGATGCTTTCACTTTGAATCAGTCAGGGTAAGTTTTGCTAGTAGTTACAGGTATATTAAAGGAAACCTGGTGATAAGAGCGAGAGTAGACAAAGGTGGGCACGCCACAAAAAATATATATAGTTGATCATCCCAAATAATTTATTTAAACACTCAATCACAATACGTGTCAGTGGTTAAGTTGTTGCATAAATAAGAGTTCAAATCTGCTGCAAGTTATAAAAGATTTAAAAGTTCTGTCATAAAGTAGTGACACTAGCTGAATACCTGAATAAATATTGTAATTGTAATGATTATTTGTATCAATGGTGTTTAACAGTGCTAAGAGTCTGGGTTCTTAATATAGCCTTTGTGTTAAGAAAAGGTTGGTTTTTTTTAATCAAATATGAATAACTACACATGCATAAATGTTTCAAAAAGAAACAGTTGTAATGTTATTTAAAGTTGTTGCACACATTATATATTTAAAAAAGCTTTATTTATCTTCAATTACCAGAATATAAACCGTATAAACATTCTGGTAATGGAAGCTTCAGATTAACAGAGGATACCACAATAATTACAAGGTGGATTTTATTTTGAAGGTGAAACTGAAATATACTCAAGTACAAGAAAGTCTAACATTTTATAACTTCAGAGAATAAAAACAAACAGTTTGAGCTCAGCACATGATATTCTCTCTTATGCTTGAGTGGCATCTGCCAAAGACCAAGATTATTGCTTCTCAGTAAGCCTGGGTTCCATCTTCTCAATCCTTTCTTAAATTATTAAAACAAAAATGTTCAGATACTACAAGCAGAGATGTGCTCTCCGGAGGCGGCAAACACAAGAAAAATCAATAGTGGCAATCACTGTTAGATGTGAGGTGACAGCTATGTGGAAAACAAATCTATGCAATCTCCTGAAGAGTTTTATAAAGAATTGATAAAAAGTAATTCACAGCAGCAGAATAAATAGAAACAAAATGGTCTTGTTTGGCACACACACAGAGCCATGAGCAGCAGCGGGGAGCGTGTGTGCACTCTTTATATTTGACCCTTTGCCACTAAGAAGAGCCATCAAATTACACCAAAAGTGCAACTGACATTGGTTCCTCATTATGGGCCACTTAGAAAAATGCAACAACCACAGCGGTGTCCAAACAAGCAAATCAAGAATACACAATAGCATAATGAGACCAATAATAAGTTTAATAGCCCAGGAAGTAAAGGCCTAGAACTATCGTTGAGTTCAGTGCTGAACTTCTGGGTTCAGATGAGACAGGGGTATATAGCTGAAGCTGTGGAAGAGTTAGATTACATAAAACACAGAGGACTCCATAGACAGATGTGCACACAATGACAGAACATTAATGGGAAGCTTTTTTTTGTTTTGCACTTTCTTTTATAATTACAGTAGAATCAAGGCCATTTTTGTTGCCACATGTAGCAAATAATCAATCTGTTGTTGATGGGATATGTGACTTTATCAAGTGGAAAGAAACATTCAGTACTGTGCAAAAGTTTTAGGCAGGTGTGAAACAAATGCTGTGAACAAAGAACGCTTTCAGAAATATAAATGATTTTTTATTTTCCCCAAATATATTCTGCAGCAGGACGACGACCCCAAACATAAAGCTAAAGTCATTAAGAACTATCTTCAGAGTAAAGAAGAACAAGAAGTACTGGAAGTGATGCTATGGGCTCAACATCACCGAGCATGTCTGGGATTACATAAACAGAGGCAGCAGGATGTGAGGAAGCCTACATCCACAGAAGATCTGTGGTTAGTTCTCCAAAATGTTTGGAACAACCTACCAGGCAAGATCCTTCAAATACTGTGTGCAAGTGTACCTAGAAGAAGGCAAAGCGTGGTCACACCAAATATTGATTTGATTTTGAGTTCTCCTTTGTTCATTCTCTGCATTTTGTTGATTGATGAAAATAAGTTACATTTTTGAAAGCATTCTTTGTTTACTGCATTTTTCCTCACCTCCCTAAAACCTTTGCACAGTACTGTATATTCAACGTTTAAGTGATGTAACAGAAGTGAAGACATTGTTTTATAATTTTGACCTCTGACTATTAACGGCTGACCGGGCATCAGCATTGTCAACTGCTCAGTCAGGCAGAAGTGGAACAGCAGAACACACTGTACAGTAGCATAATGCTGCGAAAAAAATACTACACAATCACTCCCAAAAGGGAGTATATGAGTAAATGCTTTTTGATGTAAAGAAGTCTAAATCAGATACGCACTCATTGGCCACTTTCTTTGGCCACTTTCTTAGGTAAAATTCTTCAACTGCTCATTAACGCAAAGCCAATTAGATGTCAGCAACATTCACTGTCAGTGCATTAGGGATGTAGACATGGTCAAGACAGCCTGCTGGAGTTCAAACTGAGCATAAGAATAAGGAAGAATGCTGATTTAAGTTACTTTGAATGTAGCATGCTTCTTAGTGGCAGAAACTGCTGATCTACTGGGATTTTTTCACACAAACATGTCTAGAGTTTACAGAGTGTGGATAGGAAAAGAGAAACTATTCGGTGAGCCGCGTGAAAATGCATTGTTGATGTCAGAAGTCAGAGAAGAATGGCCAGACTGCTTCAGGCTGATAGGAAGGCAACAGTAACTAGAACTCATTATAACCATTATATGCAGAAGAGCATATCTGAAGGCAAAACACAATGTAGCAGATGGGTTACAGCAGCAGACAACTGGTGGTGGTGGTATCTATCTATCTATCTATCTATCTATCTATCTATCTATCTATCTATCTATCTATCTGTCTGTCTGTCTGTCTGTCTGTCTGTCTGAGAGAGATACAGATGATGCAAATGATGATACTGGACAGAGTCACGGTTCATGATTACTCTGTTGCTCACATGAAAAAGGAATATCAATCTTCCAGCTCAAAACTGCAATTTATTATGGAGCGCTTCGAAATGGGTGCAGGGCTTTGAAATTCAAATTTGATATGCAATTTACTTGATCAATTTAGTTCTCCAGTTGGTTCCAGCTTGTTGCTATGTCCTGTTGACCACTCAATAACATTTCAATGGCTTTAAAATTGGTGTTTTAGTTTCTACATGTTTCCTATTGCTTTTTCAAAAAGGAAAATGTATTTTCCTGTTCTAAGAAAAAGGTGAAAGTACAAGGCCAAATGTATCAAAAAGGGGAAAAATGATTAATTGAATAGTCAAACTGCAAAAGACTGAAAGGCTGAGTGTTGGTGGGGCAGCCAAAAAAGCTAAAATGCATGTGCTTGTGTAAGTGAACAGCTATCATGAGATAGTATTTTTAGAAATGCACTGAATCCACATTTTATTGACAGTTGCAACAGTTAAAAAGTACTGTTTAACAACATTTGCTTGTTCAAATACACAAAATTTGCCTTAAATAGACTATCAGCTCAGTTTCACCTCTTTGAGCTGAAACGTTTTCTGTTGGAACATTTTGGAATTCATAAACAAGTTCCACCCAGGCTGGGAAGTCAGCACAGACAAGGAATACAGGTATACATTAAAGGTATGCTTGAGGAAAAATAAATGCCTTGCTGATGCTTATGGCTGAAACTGCTTGGTGCGTCTATGAAGATATGTCATTTGGTCTCATCTGTGGGCCATGCCTGTGTGTATTTCACATTTATCAGTCTACTTTTTAAGCTTTTCAGCTTGACATTTTTAACTATCTAAAAGGATTTAACACAGCTGCATGGTGAATTCAACAGATGCAATTCAACACTTGTCAAAAATATAACAGTCAGACAAATTTCAGCACATGGTCATTACCACTCCTGTCATTACAGATTAGCAGTAGATAAGCAGAACACACCAATAATTACTCATCTGGTCATAATGATCTCTGCAGTGACTCCAGCAGTTCAACAAAGGACAATAACATGCAGGCACCGAATAAAGATCAAAGTTCAGAGATGAGAGAAGCATCAAAAATGAAGACATGTTACTGGAAACAGACAAAAAATCAACATGTTAATTATGAGGGAAGCAATTCATGCTGCACAAAACAATTTTGTTTAACAAGCCGTATTCATAATGATCTTTATGTCTATGCTGAATATAATCAATGTCATTATCACCAAAACAAGAGATTAAGGGCTGTTCTAATCAACACACTTACAGTAAATAAAGAAAAATGAAAATGTCATGAATTAATGTATTTGTGAGCTCTGACAAAATAATTTACAGCCTCATAACGATGCAGTGATGCAACAATCATTAGTCAACAAAATGACGATTAACATAAATAACATTGCCTGAACAGGATGTTTTAGTGCCAGGTGATTAAAAAAATAAATAAATAAAAATGAAAGAACAAGAAGATTACCAAACGATCCTCAGTGGCTGAACATGCCCTGTAACTGCAGTAAATGCAGTTTGAATATGTAATGATGTTTGTCTGACAAACTTTGAAGAGGCTTCTTGTGGTGAAAGGACACATAGAAGTCAGCTTGGTCTGTAGATGCCAACATAATTGGCATCCAGAGCAGCTGGAGAGATGCGACATGTTGAAGTGGCCACAGACAGAGCCGGGCCCCTGTTTGACAGACGATAACAATTCTAAATGGAGGCTCTGACTTTGTAAGAATGGTAATCAAAGCACACCTCAAGGCTCCTGTTTATCTGTTTACTTATACTTTGAATGATATCATAGCTGTAGAAGATTTGAAAAGTAGGCAATACTTGAAAACAGTTAAAAAAAAGCCTAAAGCAAACTATCACAAGATTAAGACTTGTTGGAATTTCATCAAAAAAGCTGTGGTTGTATTGTTTACTAGCCCAGTGGCGTATTAACCTAACCAGCGCAGACAATCTGCAAACATCATGTAAAGGCAGTAATCTGTGAGACACATCTGTTTCATTCTTTAGTATGTTTCCGCTGTTTCATATTTAAAAGTAATGTCACTGTTCACTGGTGGCTCACAGGCAGTTTAGAAAAACAGCACAGCTGGAGACATTAAAAAGCAAAATCAGGCCAGCTGTCAGACTGTCACCTTACAGTCCTTTTATGGCAACTGTTAGTTAGGCCACCCAGCTTCTATGCTCTCAAGGGTTTAAAGGCTTTGACAAAGCGATGGCTTAGTAGCTACGATGTCCAGCTGAGTGACAGCTTTCACATTTTAGCATCATTATACAACTACTGTACATTTTGGTTTGTTAAACTATCTCAAGGGAGCAAGTTTACACTAAGAAAAGAAGTGGTAGTTCACTGTCTCAACAATTAGCTTTCTCTTACATAACTTTTTTGTTGTTGTTACATATCGTGTGGTAAAACAGGTTCATTCCTCATTTTTTTTTTAAATACTTGTTTTGGAATATTTATTACTTGGTAATTAGGGCCAGTGTTTAATGCAAAAATACAAAATGAGTCAACATGTGTATAATTACTAAAAAATGACTTCTGAAATTTAACCCAGTACTTTTGACTAATGACAAACTACCAACATTTATATCAGATGGAGGGAAATTTCCAGGGTAGGGAATGGAAAATGTCAGAGGGGAGGAGTGGGGGAAATAAAAGATTAAACACATCGAACATGTCACAGCTTCACTACTGGAGCTTTTGCAACAACTGCACAAACAAAAATCATGACTTCCTACAGGGTGACATGATGGTTAGCACTGTTGCCTTTTTGCAAGAAGGTATGTGTCCTTTCCATGTGGAGTTTACATTTTCCCTGTGCCTGTGTGGGTTGTCTATGGATACTCTGGCTTCTACCTACAGTCCAAAGACATGATTAGGTTACCTGGTGCTTCCAAATCAGCTGTAGGTTTTAACGGTTGTCTGTTTCTTTATGACAAACTGGCAACCTGCCCAGGATGTTCCTCACTTTTTTTTTGGCTTTCCTGTGGAAGTTCCAACCACTATCCATTATTCATTATTATTATGACCTCAACTGGATCACTCCTATGCAAATACAAAATGAGTCAGTTTACAAATTTTTCAAAAGGTTTTTGACTGAAATTATTACTTTTTCTCTTCATAAGCTCGAGAGCGCAGTGACGCTCCTCACTCCAATAAATTCATGGAATGCTACTTAAATTATGTGTTTGTATTTGATTAACTATTTTGATCTGTGTTCAAATGAATGCTTTCAGAAATCACTAGTGGAAATGTGATAGCATTTCCCCAGTTTATGAAAGCATAGACTGAATAAAAAACAGGTACAGGTAGAAATTATCAGAAAACTCTCTTATTACATGTTAACATCAGACATTGGTTTGCTAATGAGGCCAGATTAAGGTATAATTATGGTAATCACCACTTTGCTTTTTCAAACTGGTGCTTAAATTAGCCAGAAAAGTAACAGAATAAGTAACATTGTCATTCACTTATGATGGCACAATATAAATGCAACACCCCTCTTCCATATGAATATGCTGTTTGTCCTCATTATAACTGATTTAAATGATGTAATGTTGATTACTTTTGACATCCAATCAGAAAGCTTCTTTTACTTCCTTCATGACTTGACTTGCAAGTCTGATATTGAATAAAAAATAACACTTGATTCGAAACATGTATGGAAAACCAACACTGTGTATTATTTAACCATCTGCTGAACTCTGGCTGAATATAAATTGATATTTAAAGGTGAGGTTAAAAAAAGAAGGAACTGAGTCTGTATCCTAGAGGTACATTTGAGATAGTAATGGAAAACATAAATAAACATGCTGGTGTTATTTATAATGTCAGTTAGATATATGCACTGGAGGCTTGGACACACACACACACACACACACACACACACACACACACACACACACACACACACACACACACACACACACACGCCAAGTAACATTCATTTACATCTCATTTAAATTAGCTCACACAAAATTCTACAATCAGACTTTTCTAATTCTCTCTTTGTTTCATGCATTTTATTTTATCTTTAAGGTACGCTCAGTTAACCTTGACGGTCCACTCAGATAATGTAACTGTTCCAGTTCTGTTCCCCTGTCTGCATCCACCTTCACATCACATTGAAGGTTATTAATACATTTTCTTTACCTTTTCTGTGAGCCAAAACCTTGCCAGCTGTGTAGTGAGATAAGGGCCAAGCATCTAAAAATAACGCACTTATTCGGGGTAAAGAGCATGCTGTGTCATTCAAGGTTCGTCTTTGTGTCCTGATACAAACATCTTGAGATAACTTGCAGCGAGCTATACTAGATACAATCACATCTTCTATCCTCCTTGCTCCCTTTTGTCCTTTTCTTTTTAATTTGATGTTCACCTACTTCCTTTTTCCTTTTTGCCTTTCTACTACTTGCTTTCTTTTTCCTACTTTCTCTCATCTATCACTTCCCAATGTCACATTCTTCAGATAATTTTATCTAAAAATGTTTTCAAATTCCCAATCCTTCTTCCCTTTGTACATGTTGATTTTCCCCTAACCTAATTTTACATAATCTTCCTACACTTCCCCTCACTTTGTCGAACTTTGTGTACCAAATTCAATCATATACACTCACTCAGCCAAGTGCAACAGACTGCTCCTACTCTCTCAGAGGGTGAGATCATACAGCAAGCAAAACATGTCATGGACAATTTCACAAACATGCAGAGCAGACAGCCTGACTTTTTTTTTTGTGTATTTTTCACATTAAGTAGCAGAGAAACAAACTTAAACTTGTTTAAAGGAGGCAAACTTGTGCCTTTGTCACAAAAGTTGCCATATGCTATTAAACAGCCATCCTTTTAGTGTTCGGTGTAAGACAATCCATAGCGACAGACAGACAGACATGTCCACACAGTTAAACTGTTAAACCAGTGGTTCCCAAACTTTTTTTGCTAGGCCCCCCTTTGTTTTACAAGAAAAATGTTCGCGCCCCCCCTCCACGCACAAACACATCCTCCAACCACACACACCCATATTTTGCTCGATTGCGGTTTATTTCACACTTCAAACATTCAAACAATTAAGCAAATACAAGTAATCTGCAATAAATTACAGGTAGTAATAAAATAAACTGCTAACTCTTTCACGCTACGTCCACACCTACACGGGTATTTTTGAAAACGCAGCTGTTTCGTCCACACGTAAACGGCGTTTTGAATCACCGAGATTTTTTAAAACTCCTTTTTTGCATTTATGTGTGGACGAGGAATACAGAGTTCATCACGCAACGTCAAAGGTATGTGCCTTTTTTCATGTGCGCCACGTTATTGTTTACATGAGATGAAATGCAGAATGGCAGATAGAGACAAAATACTGTTACTGTTAATCTTACTATCCTCAGGTTTTACACGCTTGCATATACACACGCAGTTACTGTCTCTCCATTTAAAAAGGCAGTGTGATAATCACGGTGTGATTATTTTACGTGTAGTTGGTTTTTTTCCTGTGTAATAATATTCAACATTGCTATCAATACATTTTTCAAAAAATGCCTCTCTGTGCAAAATGGATTTAAAAACATAAACAGCTGTAGGAGACTGTTTGTCCGTGATTTGTACAGGGGGAACAAATCGTAGCAGGATCAGCCTGATATTATTTGTATCCCACTGTAACTTTACTGTATAAAGAGCTAACATCTCCAAAATGTCAGGAGTAGTTAGTCATTACAAGAAGTGTTTGTGAACTAAAAATCAAGAATGTGGGATACTGTTTGTCCGTGATTTGAAGAGCCCAGGGCGCTCCCGACCAAGGGAAACCCAATTCTGCAGGGGAGACCTACCTTGGCACTTGTGCAGGTGAAACCAAAGGGCAGATATGCTTCACCATATTTTCTAGTCTTTGGCTTAGAATGAAGTTGGTTTGGAAACATATTCAGCGATGCTTCACTTCCTGCTTTGCGTTTGTGTGGGCGCCCCATGCTAGCAGTGTCCAAGCAGTTTTTTTCTCCCCCTTTCCCCCCTGCAATGGCTCTGTGGCCCCTCCTAGGGGGCGGGCCCCACACTTTGGGAAGCTCTGTGTTAAACTAACATTTAAAAAATATATTCATTCCAATCCATATGAGTTAGAGCTTATATTTATATTAATATAATTATTATTTATTTAATTTAGATTCACACTGGCATAAAATGGCCTAATAAAAATGTTTACAGCTCCTAGTAAAAATTGTGATCTTCAACTCTTTTACTTTGTAGCAACTTTACTTTGTAAACAAACCACACATATGAGACAACCCATTTTTGTTTAAAAGGAAATTCTGACTTTGTGAAACACACCTAAAACAAATTTAAAAACTATATTTAATTTATGTTTTTCCCAGATTATTCAGAGAAAAAAGTATGAAATCATCAAAAAATCCATCACAATTAATGCTTTATTGCTCGCCCTCAGGCTGTAAGCCTTAGAGGTGCCATACCTCATGGTCCGTACCTCAGGCTGTTGCACCTCTTAGGTCGTGCAGCCTGAGGTATGAACTTCTCTACTGAAAAATATTTTTCATCCAGCTGGTTCCAACTTTCTCATAATTGTAGCTGACAGATCAGCTGTAATTTTTTCCCTTGGGTTACACCACTAGTGTCCCTGCAGCTCGCTAAAAAAGCAATCCCTCCATATTTCTGCTATGACTGGCACATAATCCACCTGGTTTGTCTGTGTTCTTAATTACTGTTTTATCATAGTATAAGATGTGATCCCAGGTGTTATGTTGCCTGGTGCAATGTTACCCAACAGGGCCTAACCCCAGCCAAATAGCTTCACCCACTTTTGGGCTCACCACCGGTAGGATCTCATCTCTTTGGTGGAGGAGGCCCAAGCTTCTAATGTTGAGAGATACAGGCAGTCGGGTTTACGTCAAGGCGTGGCTAAAGAGGGGTGGGTGTACTTCTGTCCAACCATTTTGGTTCGTGTATGTTAGCGTTTCTTCCATGTCCATTTAGGTCAGGGAATGGACTCTGAGCATCATGTGTGCTTACAGGCCAAACATCAGCTCAGAGTACCTGGAGTACTGGAGTCTCAGGGTAGGTTACTGGAAAGTGTTCCATCTGGGAGACTTCAGTTCTCAAGTGGTCATTGAGAGGGAAACCTGGAGTAGCGTGAGGGAGAAATGACCTGCACTGGCTGAACCAGAGAGGTGTATGTTACTGAACTTCGGTGTTTGTTTGTCTGTAACAAATACAAATTTTGACCATGATGGAAGTCATAAATACACTTGTCACCAGGACACGGTAGGTTTAAGGTTGATAATCAATTTCTTTTTTTACTGTGGTCATCTGTGACTGCATGTCTTGGACATTTGGGTGAAGACAGCAGCTTATAGTCTTTATGTCTATATCACAGTTTTAGTTTATAAAATGTTAACATACCGGTAGTCACATACACTTTACACTTGCATGGATCGTCTTCCGTGGCAAACAGCACATGTTTATATGTAGCCTGTAAGTGAAGCACTGTGGCAGACTCTCTGTGGAGTGTTTTGTAACACACTCCCACTTATGACTTATGACACTTAATGTCACGGCACCTCCACGCAAAACACGCAACTTGAATGGAAGTGGGTAGAGAGAGCGTGCACTATAGGTCATGGTTAAAGGAGGCCCGCTGACAGCTCTTGTTTACAGCAGAAAGACTTTTACAAGTAATCTGTCATGAAACAAATTTGAAACCTAAAAATGTAGCGTTTTCAAAATGCAATGACTAGAAAGAAAAGGAAGAACTTTATAATAAGCTTTTGTATAAAGAAGTTTTCAGCTGTATCAATAATCATTTTTATGGCTATATTCAGACTATATGAAGAGAACGTTTTCCCCTCACTGCTTAAAAACTAATAGTGAATGGACTGCAGTATGTTTATTACTGCAGCTCAACTGTTAAAAGCAATCAGGCCTTACTGGCGACAGAGCACAAAAAAATCAGGGCCAGAAAGAAAAAAGAGATGAAAGAAAAGAAGATGAAAGAAAAAAAATTGGAGTCCAGGGACAGCAGAGAACGAGAGTGAATAGTTCAGCCTTTTCAAGCTGGATTTCTATGAAGATAGATAAAGGACTGTTCAGTAATGCCCCAACTGCTTGTTTTAGGCAAGTGGTGTCATAAAAGAACTGACTTTTGAAATAAAAATAACTGAGAAGTTTTTACAGAGCCCGTGAACTGATGGTGTAAAACTATTAGATGTCTAGGAGGGAGAGAAATGGTACAAAAAACTCAGTTTAAGGTTGCAAAACTGTGAATATAAATGTATTAATTCTTTTTTTTTTTTTTTATAAAATGCCGCAGTTGTTAAGACACTCTAGCCAGCACTGAACACAAGAAATATCATTTTGAACAAACTGAAGTAGTTATTACCTTTTACAAAAAGAAAACTGAATGTATCTCAGGGGTTCCAGGCCAAAAACATCCTTTTAGTGGGAGTATACTATGCTTCTCAGCATCTACAAGATGTGCAAGTAAGCAACAGCTTCCCAGTTTTCCACAACTGTTTAATTTCCAGGTTATAACTTTACCTGCCAGTGTTCCTGTCACTGGATGTTTATACCTGGGTTATGCAGAAGTAGGTGGAATTCTTTGACAATATTAAAAAGAAATTTAATGGGTTTAGTGTTACATTATATCTCTGACAAGCTCGTTAGCCTTCTCACTCCTGTAATGTCCTCTAGCTATGGCATTTCATACACCATTGTTTATATCATTTGTATTTAGAAAAGCTCTTGTGAGAACTTACTTTATGTTAGATTTACCTTTAAGGTGGTATTTTAATAGGTTATTGTAAGGTAACATCTTCGAACCAAGGATAATTGCTTTATCGTAGTAAAAAAGCGAATACCCTTCTTCTCTTCTTCTGGTGCATTTAACCTCCTAGGACCTGTGGACATCACATTTTGGGTTATTTAGACCAAAATACTGAATTTTGCTCTACAAGGGCCTGATATCCACTTACGAGGACATTATACTGCCACTGTTCTATCAAAATTTTAAACAAATATCCTCATATGTGGCTCTTATTTTTAAACGTATGCCATGGAAGAGTTCGGGTCTTAGGAGGATAAGCAAACATTTTTCTTAAAAGCATTAGCCTAAAAGTGAGGCTAGTTTTGTACACAGATAATAATGAGGATTGTTAGTATGACTATTAATCCTGCTTCTGCATATATTGCCTCATGATTCATGCAGAAAAAACACAACTTGATAATTGGATGAGCAATTTTTTGTACACTATGCTGTGCTGCTGCTCCACCAGAGAAATGATGTAAGCACACTGCTGGTTAAACATAGTTTGAAAAAAAAAAACCCTTTGCAATGTTACCTGCCAGTTTCTCTTGTTCCCTGCTGTCAAACTAGTATCTGAATTTCATATGGGACGAAGCTTTGGCCATTTTACAATCCCAGTAAGAGAAAGAGAAAAATGTCAGGAGAGTGTAGGGGTTGTTAAGCTTGCCAGAGACCACTATCCTTTGCAAGTTTAATTCCTTTAAAATGAGTTTAGGTGTTAAATGAACCCGTACTGGAGCTAAATTAAATTCCACAGCTATCATTAGAAAGGTTTCTATTAAAGAGCCTTGTGTTGGGAAATTGGCTCCAAGAGCATCTTGGCCCGATAAAGGCAGGAATACTTCTAATTTCCTACTAGCTGCACTCATTTTGACCCCAGGGGTTCTGCAAGGCAGCAAAATAGCCCATTAATTTTGTCTGAAAGCAGACTGCCATAGAAAACTACAACAATCTGTAACAACGTCAGATGATTTGTGTGAAGGAATAATCGCACTTAGAAACTAGAAAGCGCTGCCTCCCAGTTCTGTTTCAGCTTGGCACAGAGATCCTGCATTATTAACAAACGTATGACATTCCACAATTAATTGACATTTATTGCTTTCTAAAATGCAATCCAACTCCCCACTTTTGTTACCAATGATCCATAATTAACTGCAAACACAATTTGCAAGTACTAGGGAAATAGACAGATTAGCATAACAAGCAGAGGCTAGAAATCAAATTCGCATCCCATTTTCTTGCACAGTCATAATCACGTTTCCATGGAAAAACAAAGAATCCTTCAGATAGTACATGCAGTCTTTAAACAACTATAATACTCAGCTTCTTTTACAGACTGTTAATTCAGTCCCAACATGAGAGGCTTTGTTCTTCCCAGTGTTAATTAATCCCTTTACACATAACTGAGTGTTGAACTAAGAAAGGATTTAAGAGTTAAAATCAGGTCTAAGATTGTTGCTTTCTTTATTGCTTTCTTTATCATCACCAAACTTAGTGCTACAGACTTACTCATTATAATTTAACATTACCCTTGGGATCGGTGGTGAAGTTGAGCAATTAAACCTATTTAGATTTTGTGAAATATTCATAGGGTGCACAAAGAATAAGAGTTTTGGAAAAGCTCAAAACAACAAAAATATTTATGTGATCCTATGCTGAAATATTATTAATAATAACATTCAAAAAGACAAACACTGTGTGATCTGAGCTCTTTTTGGGGACGTGTGAATAATTTTGTCAGTGCCTCCTAAGACTACTAAATAAATCAATGAATGTATTTTGCACATTTTGCAAATATCAACCTGCAGGTGTATTGATGTGAACCTGCCATAGTTATGCTGTTGTTTGGTTTACGTAAGAAAACAGCTGGTATGAGATCAGGAAACCATGGTATTATGACTAGGGGATGAGGATGACTGGTTAGAATAGGTACCCCATGGTGAAGGTCAAAGAAACCAGACTTGACTATTGGAAAAGGAAATCTAGCAGTGCAGAGATTGGTATCTTGGGACAGAACCTTGAGAAGTCATTATTGCAACATGGTTTGTCACCTGAGCCATGTGTTGTTATTGCATAAAAAACGAATCCCAGTTTTCATGGATTGCAAACACACATGCTGAACTTTACACTCAAGGCAAACATTTGCAGAGAGGAGCATTGGAGCAATATATGATACACACATATCAGTTATCAAGTCTGTTGCTGTTTATTTGTTTTTTGGTTGAATTTTGCTGTTTTAATTTTACTGATTAAGTGGTCTCCCTCCTTGAAAATGTAATTCAGTATCAATAATTAGCCTTTAAACACAATTAAAGGCATTTGCTAAGTGGAAGTGCTAGTTGGATTGAGGCCACATTATGCATATTATTATTGTATTAATATTTGTCTTTCACAAAACTGCCCACTTTCCAACTGACACACTAGTTTAAGAGGTACTTTGTCACTGCTGGATGAAAACCACACGGTGGTACCTTCTTGCTTTTTTAATGAATTGACACTGGTTATGTTGTTTGTGTTCTGCTGTTCAAGTGTGACTTGCCAATGCAGTGCCACGGAGACCCGGTTCCTTTCTGAGATAAAAAGTTATTCTGGTGCCTGCCATTGCAAATTTTTCACCAACCCCACCACACCTTACAGGTTGGACCTTATAGGCATACATTTGTTCATTTGCTTTCACTTGAGTCAGTTTGATCGAGGTTTGAACTCAAATAACCCAATTTAAGTAATGTGTTTGCAGAACCTTCCTGAAAAGTTTCACACGCACCTTCACTTATATATCAGCCAACGTCAGATGCTGGACTGAAGGTAACCAGTGGAAAAAAAATTAATTCCCACCTTCACGGACAAATAAATTTACATTAGGCAATCCTTCATGGTTCTACAGTGTAATTTGAGCCTAATGGACACACTGAAAAATTAATCCCTATCTTGATCGATGATGAAAATAATGATTAGTTTCCTCTTCAGGTCTGCATGCTTATGGTTGTGTGGTTTAGGAATTTGAGCACTGTATTAAAAATAAAAAACTGAAGCAACGTCTATGACAGGAGTGACTTTGGCGAGTTTTGTTTGTCTTTCTCAGCCTATTCATTTTTCCCAATACTAGAACAAAGAGCGCTTTTGAACAGGAAGCACAACTCATCTGAACTCTCTAGTCCTGCCTTTGGCCCCTAGGCCCAGTCTACTTTATCTAATAGAGATGTTGAGCAGAGAACACAGAGGGAAGCGAGCTTAAAGTCTCTCTGAAGAAAGAAGCAGATTATATATAGCCACTGATTAAGGCAGAGATGGGAACATGACCTACATGCATAACAACATTTTCTCTCACTTTCTGCTACAGAACAAGCCTCCGTCCAGGACCAGGACTCTACAACTGGGAGAATCAATCTAATTATAACACCAGAGTCAGATTTCAATGCACACCTCATTAATATTTCTCTCATTATTGGGTTAATAATGTTTTTAGAGGTGTGGGAGACTTGGGAGAGATGATACCTCACCAGTGAACCTTTGCTTTCAGTGCACCTGTCATGCAGGTAAAAATGACTGCTTTCATGCATTGTGTCTGGATCATGTATCAGATTATAGTTGAAACTGCTAACTCCCTTTCACACACAGTGCATGTGCTCTCAAAATAGCTCTTCCCCTGGGAGACTCATGGGGGATGAGGGGAGGATGGGGGAGAAAAAGACAGTGGGAGGGAGAAAGAGAGCGGGAGAGAGGGATTTCTCCTTCCTCATCAATCTTTCGGATCCTGTCCCACTGATGCCGGTGCCCGCGTTTCCGACAGCGCCAGCGTCGGCAGGCAGCGGCAGGCAGCAGACCTTGCTGAGATTCAATCCAGATTCTTTTATCAGCCACCTGAGGTTGATTTAACACCCCTGTTCCTGGACAGTGAAAGTGGCTGATTATACAGCCAGTCAGTCCCTTTCCCCCCTCATCTCCCTCAGCTCCAGCCCATTACCCAAAACTGCTGTGCTGTGCTGTCTGGGCTCATGAAGACGTGGAGAGGGCGCAGGGAGGCAGGTCATAAACCCGACAAGATCAAAGGCAATAACTACTTATGCGTGTAAATGAATCAAAATCTGAATGTGCATATATGCTCTTTGGGGTTATAATTTAAATGCGGCTGATAAATAATTGACAGACTCAATTATTGGCTATCAACATCAAAGACTTTGATTTTTTTGTTCTTGTTGCAAAAGAAACTGGTAACTGAGTATTTTTTATGCAAATCTTAATGGCTTTTTTAAAAATTCCAACCCATAACATAATAGCCCACATCCAATTTTTTTGTAAAGGTGCTTGTTGTTTTGTATATTGTGTTTCTGGACTTTGTAGCAGTCTCACAGAAATATGATCGCTAACCAAATTGAATGCAGTAACCATTTCACCTTATGCTGAACTATAAGGGTACTTCACTGAATAAGTATATTCATCATTAGAATCACTGTGTTGAAGCTGGGCATGAGCTGTGATACTCAAAAAGTTGTGTATTTCTAACGTGACAATGTGGTTGTTGAAAGATGTCGGAATAGATCTAATAAAAGACAAGTTTAGAATTTCAGTGGTTTTGAAGCTGTTTCAATCTAGGGAGAATATTCAGACCCCCTTTGTTAATGTTTCTTTTACAACTTTGAGAAAATATGCAGCTTTAGGTTGTATGAAGGCTAAAGCTGAAATTCTATCAGAAGGTTTAGACTGAATGTTTTTTATATGGTATAAAGTGTGTGGTTAGCTAGTGTAGATGGGTGTTTGCTTGCAAGTTCAATGGTAACTTTATTGTGCCCAATGGGCAATTGATTTTCCTTATGTCCACACATGATCCAACCCCCCCTCCCCCCTCAAAAAACATTACCTACATTACCTAAAGATAAAAATAAAAATAAACTTACAGCAAGAAACTTTTTCATATCAATATCTGCTAAAAGCATTTTTTTGATAAATAAAAAATGGAAATACAAACTTAAACTGATTTGAAAACAAACACTTTAAATGGTTTTTATAGCATTTATAACATATAAATAATAAAACACAGACAAGCAAATATAAACGAGCGCAGATAGATTTTCTCAGAAATCAAACAGACCAGTTCAAACAGAACTCAAGGGAATAAAAAAACAGTGTTAGATAAAAGATTTTCTTCTCCAGAGCTTTTTATATGCATTGACAGATGGGATATTGGTGACCTCATCACCTGAGCATATGTTCCTTCAGTAGGTGAACAGACTGACAGGCGACAGGCAGGAGGGAACACTGCGCCTCATGAAAGGCTGGTGAGTTTGTTCAGTTGCAGTTGTACTCATATGTACATATTTACCCATACTAATTGAAATATAAGAAGCTTTAGAGAGTGGGGGGTGGGTGATGTACAGGCAGAAACATTTGAACTACTTTCACCTGACTTGCTTTGATTTTATAGGTGTGGGTGTAAGCTGTAAAAACAAAGGGTGTACTATACTGTGTCTTTGCTTGTTTTTTGGTTCCCCTTTTAAATATAGAGTTTTTGTTAGAAGTTTACATCATGACCTTATATGTATGGTTATTTATATACGGTTAAATGTAAAGGTTATTTGGCACTTTTTTATAATTTCTTTAAACTGTTCTTTTTTCAGGGTGGATTAGCTGTACAGCATACATTTTCAATGACTCTAACAAATAATAATTGGATGCACAAGTTTGAATTTATTTTGAATTTTCTGTAATCCACACAAGTATACATAAAGTCTCTGATACATACACCCAGTAATATAAGGTTAAATGTTCATTCGCAAGGTGCAGGTCAGATCAGACGATTTTAGTAGCCAGCAAGACTTTGGGCATAATTCTGGCTGGATATTTGACTTGATGAATCAGTAAAGTTTATTTAAGTTTGATAGTGTGTTGCAAAGAATGAGGTTGGGGCTTTGGGAAAGCCATTCCAAAACCTTAGCTTGTTTTATCATGAGCATGGCCCTAACCGCACCATACTTGAGAGTTGGTACAGAGTTCTTAGGTTTAAAGCGTCACCTTTACACTTCCAAACATACCTATTGTAAGGCAATTGGCTTGTCCATATGGGCGGCAGCAAATTTCAGTCAAGCTTAAAGGTGTCAATTTGGAGTAGAATCTTCCTTTGTTGGGACCCTCTCAGTCCACAGCAATTCAAAACTTGTTTCATTGTGGACAGTAATGCTGGTATTCAAGCAGTTTGCAGTTCATGGAAGGCTTGGTAGATCCTGAGTTGTTCCTGAACATCCTAACCAATTTCCTCTCATGTGAGGGTGACCATTTGGGTGGCGATAAACTATACTTACATGCAACTGTTTGTACAGATGATCCTCAAATCTGCAGTTGGATAGAAATGGCTTCAAGCAACCTTCTCCCAACTTGTGTAGATATATAGTTCTCCTTCTTAGAGCCTCAATGAATTCCATGGAATGTCCCATTGTTCTGAGTGTTACTCATAAATTTTGTTGGGTCATTAAAATATTAAGTGCATTGATGTCTTGTGATCTGGCACTATATAAAACTAAACTGAATGAAATTGAAATTGGTCAGTCTAGTGTGTGCAGACAAACAAATTGCTAGTTGTAGTCAACCATGACCACTAACGAGAAGCTAACAGGCCTTGGCCTTGGCAAATTAAAAGACACTTTAGAACATTCAGCTCCACTTATTAAAAGTTGAAATGATTGTATGTGTATATTTGAGCCTATACGTATAGTTGACCCTGTGTGGATTACAGAAAAAACAAAATAAAGCCAAATTCTAGTTGTTTAAAGTCATTAAAGATATATGCTGTACAATCATTCCACCCTCAAAAAAAGAAGATTTCAAAGAAATAATTAAAAAGCCCAAAATGACCTTGATGAGTTTGTGAATCTATTCTGATATATGTCTACTTTATGATGTGTACTACTGCACACATGCAGCCCACCTCAACATAGGAGAGAATGGTGAAGTGATTATGATATTACTCAAGCTGAATACAACTCTTATAATATTTTAAGATTTACTATATACTATATTATACACTATAAATATATACAATATACAGTAAATTACACAATATAATATATTTTACAATATTGCAACGGATCTCAGTGTTACTTTGCCTAAAAGCACAGGGGACAATGACTCAGATTAAAATGAATCTTTTACTTACAGAGTCAATAATACTGAACAGATCTTTTTCAGGTAATTATACAAAACCCTATGGTATAAACTATGGTATGAACTGTATGGTATAGTTTAGCTTTATACTGATCTATACCCTGACTTTAGGGCTGTTCGATATATCAATATATATCAGATGATGATATAAAAACATCTATCTTTCATTTTACGCTATCGTTTGTTTCGTGGTGTCGCAAAATAAACTGTTTACGGCAATATTTTTTCATCGTTTTGATGGTCACTGTAGTGGCTATATTAATTTCGTAAAGTTCTCTCTTTCTCTTATATTTAATATAACCACACTATGGACAGACAAGTGCCTGTTTTTATGCGTTGTGGTTAGCAACAACGACGGTAACAGCATCGCGTGTCCGCTTGTTTATGTTCCACATAAACCTTTCACAATAAAGCTCAAGATCCTGTTGAGACCTTTCAAAATAAACAGAATCACGTGAAAGAGCAGATCATTTACGGATGAGAATTTAAAAAAGAGCCGCCAGGTGTTAAAAAATAAACCTTAGACTCAAACGTTAGAACAGGCTTTTCCCCGCAGCACGCTGTGTAATAAATACTCACAAAGAAAACTGCGGCCTTTACAACTTATGTCTAAAAATATATCGTTTCATGCATCGGTTAAAACACTCGACTCCAGCTACATGATGCGCAGCTGGAAACACTTCCCGCAAGTCGAGCTGCCCGAGATTCACATAATTTACAGAAAATGTTAAATTTTTGTGATTTATATCGTTATCGACGATAGAATTCTTATATCGGGATATGAGATTTTGGTCATATCGCACAGCCCTACCTGACTTCATACATTCGATTTGCTGCAGAATTATTTCCAACAGTATCCAATGTTAGTTTTTGTAATAGGTATTGAATTTCAGCCCTTGAATTCAGCACTTACAAAATGATGCGTGTGTTTGCTTTGAACGCGCATCAATTGATAGTTTTCCCAATTACAAATAACTGTCCTTGGGTAGTGATGAGGCTCACTTTGTTAGAGCTGTAGATAGACTCTCAGTGTCACTGCCTATTGTGCATCACACATAATGGGTCTTTGTGAAAACACATTGTTCAGGTTTACAATTTACATAATGCTTTCACCTTGGCATTTGTATCCTTTAGTATGTGTGATACAAAAGAAAGCACTTGTACCACACACAGCAAACCACACAAATATTGCACAGGTAAGGTCAGGCAGTCTGTCTGGCTTTACACAGCACAGAGACTAACAGGACTATTATGGTCCATGCTTGTCTTTCGCACAATACTGTATATACAACAAAACAGAAAAAAGGCTGTTTGCCACAAGTCAAGCTGGGAAATGTCTAGTTCAGGAAGTTTTAGGTCGACTAGCAAAACATGTCATTTGACTCCTGACCAGGAATCTAACCATACTTTATTTAATTTCATTTTAGTTTAGGAAAAAGGCAGAAGCTCGTGACATTTGCAGTGTAGTTATCTGTAGTAATCTGGTGCAGCATGACAGCTCCCACACATGCTGTCCAATCCAGTATTTATGGTTTTCTCAATGACTCAATGATAAACAGCATAATTATTTTTGAAAATAAAAATTATGTCACTAAACATAAATATTTGTAGTTTCTAGACAATATAAATCCTGATAGACGGTAAAAAGCCATTTTTCTATAAGGTTTTAAACTCTATGTATAAAACAAAACTTCCACATATAAATTAAAGCCATTCTTTGGTTCATCCAGCAGCACTAATATCTGCACAAACAATATCACTTTCACCAAACGGTACAATTCAAAGTCCTAACTAAAGCTAGGATATGGCTTTTGTAGTCAAATAGATAAATAAAACAAATGGTTAAAGTGCAACGTTAGTTACTTTGCTTTGAATTAGAGATGATTTCCTGTAGTGAAATCATCTCTAATGATGATTGCATCATCTCTAATGATGATTTCACTACAGTGTCTTTCGTCTTGAACTCATCTAACCTTGTGCCTTCATCTCGCTGGGATGTAGGAACAGGTCATGGTCGGTCAAGCTAATGCTTGTGATTCCTCCAAATATGCCACTTTGCATTTCAGAAGCTCCCCACAAGTAGCTCTGCTAAAAGTACACTGATGGAAGCAACGGCAACCTGCACAGAGCTGATGAGCTGGGCAGCAAGTCAGACACATGAACAGCATAGAACATCTGGTCAGTTTAAAAAGAAATGTTATGGAAATGTAGACTTCATTTCAAAGAAGATCTCAGCAAGGCGGCATTTCTCTATGAGGATGGCCAACTCAATAACAAATGGTAAGCTGACTGGTCTGCAATAGGATGTTACACAAACTTTTCTGCTTAACGCTTGTTTTAGAGAATAAGAATATCACAATTGTCAGATTTCATAATTTCTTGTCTAATCTAATCAGATCATTACAGCAGACACAACCAGTGTCACCTTGTGACAGTGTCACTCTCACATGTGAGGCCTCCTGTTCTTAATCAATACAGAAAAATTAAAAGGGGAATTCGTAGTTCATAGCACCTATTAGCTTTATTCCTTGATAGGAATAAAGATCAGTGTAGGTTAAAGTAATTTAATGTTGTAAATACAATTCTTAATGTCTATTTATTAGGTTTATAAATATGTATAAATAAAAATTTATTAAGGCTAGTAGGCTACCCCCCAGCAATCGGGGCTGTACAACATAACTATATTTATCAAATGATGAAAGAAAAATGTCTATCCTTGTGGTCATTATATAAAATTATAAATTCACTACATTTACAGACATTATTGTAATAATTGGTTAAAGAATTGGTAAAATTTCAGTGAGTAAGGCATTTTTTTAGAGTTTTTCCTTATTTTTTAAGTTGATCAAATATTGTAAAAGAGCTGAAATAATTAATGAAATGTAGAGTACATATGTATTTTTAATAAATGTTCAAAAAGTTCTCGATTCTCACTTGTTGATAATTAGAAAATACATATCTTTGCGGTCACATAAATCAAACAATGTAAAATCCAACCCATCAGTTCTAGTATAGTAATAGCATCTTTCAATGTTTCTCTAAAAAAATCCAACTCATAGAAGTTTCAAAAATATTCATAATAACTGGTTACCACCAGTTATTGTGAATATTATTATCTTAAGTCCATTTTTCACAATTTATTAAATTCTTGAAGACTCATATAAACTTTGTCTTTTTATCCTGAAGTTTAGAGTCCTGCATTGCTTTCACTGAAATCACATGAGGTGGGAATCTTTTCACAGTTGCTGTGGAGAGAATGAAAAATGACAGAGGCCAAAAATGTTTTCAATACATATAAAATGTAGGTATTCCTTTTAGACAGACTTAAAACGATAGGCATTTCCTTTAACGCGTTTCCTGCTCACTTGAAAGTTTTTTATAGTCAAAAATACATTTACATTACCCATGTGAATCACAAAAACCATTAAAATTATTTTGTGTCATGTCATTTCTTTCCAAAAGCACATTTTCCATTTACATACATAGCATTATCTACAAAGAGAGCCTGAGGGAAGAATGCATTTTTAGGAATTTGTAATTATTCTTCAATTCTGCTTCTTTAATAGAGTAGTACACTCGACCAAACTTCGGGAACACTTTTAAGTTCACCTTGCCATTCATGGCACAGAATCTCAGCGAGCTCGAAGGAAAGATTAAGAGCAGAGTGGAATCATAATAAAGGTGACAGAGGATGCCTCATGGGACGCTTTGCCTCCAGGCGTACAGAAGAAAATCTCACTTTATAATGCAGTTAAATTATTTCACGCTTGCAAAGCATTTTTTAACTGAAGCTTTAGCTGTGCATACGGAGCTCCTGGTTTAGCCCCAATTAGCAAAAGGAAAATTTGTTGAAAAAACTGTAGAAAAGCTATTGTTTGTCCTCTGAAAACAATCAAACTTACTATTTATTCAAAGATGATTAGAAGTCATGCCATAAGAGTGTGGAGGTGGAAAAGAGTTGTTAGTTAATTGGAGGGTTATGAATAGAACTGTTTGTTTCAATATTAGTAAAAATGTTCAAATGTTTTGGTTGTGGCAACCTAATGACATGTGGAAACTTTTTTTTCCATGAATTTACACTGATCAAAAAAGAAACTACAAGATGTGGCTCTGCATGAGCTGTACATCCCTTGCACAAATACAAATCTATTATCTGAGCATCTACTTGTGTATTGCATGTATTCAAACAGTGTCTTCTTATTTGGAGAGCTCTAACTAAGGCAAACAAAACGCCATGAATGTTTGTGCTGATAGATAAATGCTACACTCCCCACCATTAATCACACTGGCAGTTTCAAATAAGCTGTAGCGTACTGAAGTATGGGGGAAGGCTGTCTTAATGCTCATTTGAAATTCAAAGTGGTTTTCATAAATTATTCAGTTTATTAAAATCATAAGCAACTCTGTTATAATTCCACAAACAAAAATACACATATACCACAACGTGTAACTGTGTGTGAATGCATTTACCTGTGTCAGTGTGCGTGTGTGGGGGTTGCATATGTCTATTACTCACCCCAGCGTCGTCATGGTGACAATAGTGTACCAGAATGAAGCTGGGATGCTGGTGAACTTGCTGGAGCTGGAGCCCTTCTCTGCATAAAACATGACCGTGGCAAAGATGATGATGGCCATGGTGAGTGAGAAGAGGAGGAAGCCCAGCTCCGAAGCGCAGCTCTTGAGTGTATAACCCAGGATCCGCAGGCCTTGCGAGTGGCGGGAGAACTTGAAGATACGAAACACTCGAAACACACGCAGTGTCACGAAGGCGCCGCTGACATCCTCGTTGTTGGTCATCACTAGACCAATATAATATGGCAAGATAGCCACCACGTCGATGATGCTCATCACAGAGCGCATGAAGCGGTAACGACTAGGTGCGGCAAACAAGCGCAACAGATACTCCACGGTGAAAATCATAACACAGGCGGTGTCCATGCAGAAGAACGCAACAGTGTAGCGTTCGCCACATGGCATGTCTTTCTGATTGGCAGTAGCACCACAGGGCACGGTCTCCACCACATTCGTAATGACCGAGACAGCAATGAAGAACCCAGTGACATAGTAAAAGACCAGGGCCATGGTGGAGGTGTGGGGGTTTTCAAAGGCGCGCCACATGGTCTCTCTGAAGTTCATGTTGGGCATCTTCAGGTCCATATTCTCTTCCTGATCATCCTGCAGCCGCTCTAAGTTCTCCCTCTTTCTGTCCTTGTATTCTTCATAGCAGCAGTCACCGATGAT
Source organism: Aulonocara sp. 'chitande type north' Nkhata Bay (assembly GCF_057382095.1). Classification (NCBI taxonomy): domain Eukaryota; kingdom Metazoa; phylum Chordata; class Actinopteri; order Cichliformes; family Cichlidae; genus Aulonocara; species Aulonocara sp. 'chitande type north' Nkhata Bay. Next base: position 39,816,641 of record NC_141348.1, on the reverse strand, counting down.
CTCAGGTATGATGCCAAAGAAAGTCAGCTCCTCATCATAGGCCGAGATGCACTCGTGACGAGGATAATGGAGCTTTCCCGTTCGGTAAAAGTTGAGAATGCTTCTGAAGGCGTCAGGGTCCCGGTCGAAAAAGTACTCCTTGGTTTCCTCGTTGTAAAAGAAATCTTTCTCAGAACTGCCCAGTAGGGTGTCTGGGTAGCGGTCCAATGTTGTTCTCCAGGTCTGAAAACGACGGCCGCTGACATTGAGGATGATAAGTTCATCTTGTTTCTTGCTGTTGTCTCTTGGCGCGATAGGCATGGGGCAGTTGGCCACAGGCATCCAGCCAATTGCTGCAGCCCTGGCAAAGGGGAGCCACGCTGCTACTCCTGTTGCCATTGTGAAGCAAAGTCTTCCACACCTTCAGACTTAACTGCCCTGAAAATGATCTGGCATCTGAAGAAGAAAACACAAAAAAGGGAATGTGGATAATTAACAGCAACACATTCAGTCTTCAACCAAATGACCAGTGCTGACCATCAAGGTGCTGTGTACCATCATGCCTATTCTACTATGAGTTTCAAAACATTTTTCCTCTCTGTTAAATCTCCTTTCACTTTCAGCAGTCTCTTGTTTAAATATCTGAAAATGTCATCTATACAAAATGCCACCTGAGCTGCTAAAAATGGAAAGAACAGCTAAAGGTGGATGTAAAAGTTTGTGTGAAATGTAAAATCTGATTTCTATGAAAAAAATAAAATGTGCACGAGTTCGACTTAGACCACAATTAATTGGTATGCATGTGAATCAAATGACTCGCCTTTTGTGTCCAAGCCTATGTCGAAAAGGAACAATTACATGTACAATTTAACCAGCATCAGCGACATTAAGAAACAACTATAAGGCTTCTGTTCTGAGCAGCTTCATTAACTATCCTACGGTGAAAAACAGTGACAGCCAAACCTGTTGAATCTAAATAAGGAGGAAATCTACTTCAGAGTTCTCCATGCGCTGATAACGTTACGCGGTTTTCCCTGTTAGAATTTTAAAGTACATAAATTACACAATGACCTGATGACGTTTCTTTACTGACTTGTATTACCTGGTCGAGTATAAGCAAACATCTTGTGTCCGTGCACGTTATACTCAAAACGTGACAAAAAGTGATTCTGAAACGTTCACGCCTTAGAAACACCGCATTTCGCCTCCAGCGCACGAATCGCACAACTTCCCCAACAAACGCATTTATTCACCTGATAAATGCAAATTTCTAAATTTATATCAGCCCTTCCAAAGATAAGAACTGAATAAAAGGGTCGGCGAAAACAGGAATACTCACAGAAAAGGAGATGGAGTGGAGGAGGGAACAAAATCCCAACTCTTCCAAACCGAGTCCTCAGTTGTAAGTGAGAAAGGATGAGCTCGGATCCATCCAGCGAGCTGAGGCAGCGAGCAACACCTCTCTTCTTCACCTCGGTCGATCGGCAGACTCCCGCACCGAGCAGAGCGAAAAAACTGAAAGCAGCAGAATTAACCGCAAGACTCTGAAGAAACGGTCTGTGTCTGACGGATTCTACATCCTGCCTTCTTTGATTCCCCGTCACTGTTTGAAAAAGTGAAATGTGATGGAGAGGAGACGCACGCTTCCCTTCCTTCACCACAAAGTACAATGTACGACTCGCTCGCTGTGCCAGCTCCGTGTCATCAGTCCTCCTCCCCTCTGCCTCACTTTGCCATCATCTGTGACAGACTTCAACTCACTTGGCACTTCCAGTATGGTGGTGATGCACTGTAAAGCAGAACGTGACGTTGTGATGCAGGAAACTGGACTTGATCAATCAATCAACTTTAAATCCGATTTAAAATTTCAAGTTATGCATTTGTTTACTCATTATTATTTTTATAATCTCAAAATGAAAAATAAACCCTGTTGGCAGACAAGAAACTTCTATTCTTCTTCTATTATTATTATTATTATTATTATTATTATTATTATTATTATTATTATTATTAGTAGTAGTAGTAGTAGTAGTAGTAGTAGTAGTAGTAGTAGTATCAATAATTCCCCTTTGCACATGTTTCATGCCATGCAGGCCTAATGTTTTACACCCCGCCTTAACCTGCTTGGTACCCTTGTTAACGTTTGACCTTAACAAGTCCCTCATCTAAATGATCAAATCGTCCTTTCACAAACAAGCAAACAAACAGCTCGGAAGACTTCCTCCAAGCTGAAGAATTATAGAAACTCTGCTTTTGCCTTTTCCTGTGGAGATGAAAAAATAAAACCTTGCCTTACAGTGTCAAAGGTGTGCGCCCTCATCTCCTTTTATGAAGTCAGTTATATTGCCACTTGATGCGTTGGCATGCTGCTGACAGTTTTCTCGTGGACAAAATATTTGACAAAACAGCGCTTGTTTGGAAGGAATTTAAAAATACCTCTGTCTGTGTTGTCTGAAGAAATGTAATATACTCCCCCCCCCCCCCCCCCTTTTTTTTTTTTTTTTTTACACAAATCTGCTCGAAGGTATAACGGTTAGATTATTTCTCTGGCATAACTTTCATTTTGGAACTGTTCCTATACCAAATGTCAAGACAAGATTGTCAGCCAGCGGTAATTCATCGATTAAGTGTTTGCTGGGACATGACAGATATTCAGGTTTTTGCACTTTTCAAAAAGTGGAAAAGTTTGCATTAGAAAGCAGGAAGGGTAGCGGGAAGGTGGCAAAAACACATCTAACTTTTACCTCGAATGTTGGAACGTGACTGTTGCTCAAAGCCACTTTAAAGTTTTATTTTAATTTCTTGTTTACTTTCATTTTTTATTTATGGTAGGTGACATTTTGGCATATAACTGCTTGTTAGGGATAGGACAACAACGTGTTTTGAGTTAAAATACAGCTTTTTACTAAATTAAACACACAGAGCTCAGTGTTTGTTTTCAGGTACTACTTTCCATCATGAGTACAGGTGGGACACCCGTGGTGCATATTATGCAGTGATTAACACAGCAGCTAGAGGTCACTTTAAAACATCACCATGTACTCTAGGACGTAATATTAAAAACTGCTGTCTTGTATTTTCATTTAAACGATGTTAAATTACCTTAAAATGCATCGTGGTGTAAAGTAATAAAGTGCTGTTACATACAGTCATGTGAAAAAGACTTTTTACAGGACCCTGTGTAGCTTGTATTGCAGCTAAACTACATTTAGCTGCAATAATTTGAAGTAATAAATTTCAGTATGACTTTAACATGCTTTAACATCATTATGGAGGAATTTTGCCCACTTTTCTTCTAAATGTTGCTTCAGTTCATTAGAGTTTGTGAGCATTTGTTTATGCAAGTCCCACAACAGCATTTTAGGCCAGTTGAGGTCTGGATTTTGACAGGGCCATTGCTGCACCTTGATGCTTTTGCAGCCATTCTGTTGTAGATTTGCTGGTGTGCTTGGGATCATTGTCTTCTTGTATGATCCAAGTTCAGCCAAGCTTTAGTTGCTAGAGAGATTGCCTGACATTTGCCTCCTGAACACTTTGGTAGCCTATACATGGTTAACTGAATGACTCCAAGGTGACTAGGTCCCATGGCTGCAAATCAAGATTCAAATTGTCATCCCTCCACCAGAGTGCTTTGTGCTGATCTGCTCTGTATGTTTTCGTCAAGCTTGGTGCTGCGTATTATGGCAAAACATTTCCACAATGGTCTCATCTTTCTGAAGGACATCTTTTGATTTGTTAAGATGCAACCTCGCAAACCCAAGCTTTATGGCATGCTCTTTTAAGAGAGACAAGGCTTTTATTGGAAACCCTTCCAAACAAGCCATACATATTCAGACTTGTTCCAGTTGTATTGTTATGAACTTTAAGATCTAACATACTAGCTGAGGCCTGTAGATTCTGAGATGAAGCTCTTTATTTTATTCATTGAATTTCATTCTAGGATACTGGCATACATTAAACACAATGTCGCATTTAGACCACAAACAGTCCATAAAGGAGTGTTTTTGTAATGTAACAGCCTTACTCTTTCATCCATGCTACACTACGTGATTTATAAAGAAACGATATTGGCGTTGCGAAAAACTAAAAGTCAATTACACGTTCTGAATAATGCAATATGCCGAAAGAAATCACCTTAAATTTGTGCCATTTGATGACTCATTTGATGATGAGTGGTAATTTCAAAACACATAATTTGGGCAGACTTAAAATACAAGCAGTAATGCAAAAAGTCCTCAGTAATAATCAAAACAGTGTGATGCAGTTTATTATACCTTAGTGATGCATATTCCTGGAAGAATTTTCTATTAAATCCAGACAACCCAGCTGACACAGAGCAGACTGTCCAGATATTTTTGTTGGTACATAAAAGCAAAGTACCGCATGAACAATTTAGAGTAGTAGCTAGCTAAAATCACAGGACACCTCTCATTATGATTTTTTTTAACACAGTTAATGTGAAAGAAATACAGGGCAGGATTATAATGCAGTAATCCAATTGTTAAATGCTTTTAACTATTGGTCTCTTATACTGTACAAGAGAATAACATTAATATAAAGCAGCACCAAAAACTCCATCCTCTATAATTTTTCCTCAAATAAGCCTTCATCTTCAAACTGTGAGCCAAAGCAGAGAGGGGGTGTCAAAGGAAGCCCTACAGAGCCTCGCCATCAGCTAGGAAGAAGCAGCAATCCCCACTAGCTACTTCTATCTTACACTTTAATCCCAGGCAGCATGGTCTGAACGTATAGACGCCTCAGGGGACTGCTGGGGCTGGACGAGGAAGGCCTTTGAATGGATGGCCTTGTGTGTGGCTGTTGGAGGGGAGAGTCAGAGGGAGAAAATGAAAGGGAGAGAGAGGCTGTGTGGCTTTGGTATTAAGACAGATAGGCTATTGATGGACTCCAGTACATTCAGATATTCAGATCAAGTTCTGCCACATGATGTACAACATCATGCCCAGGATTTAAAATTTTAAGTTGCATGGATTTTTCACACAGGGGTTTGCTTTTGTTTTATCTACCATGTTATGGTGCTGTGGCACATTTGTAAACCAGTTTTCCAATTTTCCTGTATAAATCTGTAAAATTTAGTGTAAACATAGAAGTTTATGCGTTGTATGTTAAGTGATATGCACACCAAGTCAAATAAAATGTAGGTAAATGTGCACTATTCCAAAATCTATCACTGTTCCCTGCATAACAAAGACAAAAATAAATAAATAAATGAAAACATTCAGCCTAAAAATAAAGACTAATGCAATTGTTATCATTGTCTGCATCAGAATTATATATTAATATATTAAATAATTTGACATACTATTACCTCAATCTGTCAATTGCCTGATGATTTCTCATACTCTTTACTGTGACACGTTCAAAGCTTTTGGGTGCCATCTGAACTTTAGAGAATACATTTACTAGCAATTTTTCACAGTACTTTACATTAACTAGTGACAGTAGAGACTTTCAAATATTCACCAAAATATAGGATAGCGGGAAAATGTCGTTTAAAATTAATTGTGTGGATATTTTTTTTGACAAAATTGCATTTTTGGCAATGTGCTCTTTTTTTCATTGATAAAATTGTAACAGCATATTAAGGTTTAGTTTAATCTTTGTAATTAGATTAAAAAAAATACAGGTGCATTCAGACTATATGCGTCATACGTTCCAATCTTTCACAATGACTGGGAAATATCTTAAATAGTTAATTGCCCATAAGGCTGAGTTTTGAAGGTTTTTCTCATGTCACTGTCCTTCACCTGGGGCAATGCTTGCTGAGTGCATGAGAGATATTTGTATGTCATTTAGTCTTTTTATAGCCCCTTATAAAACAGAAAAAACAATCTCTACAAGGGTACCACATTTATTTGGATTGATTTAAACTTGAGTGTGTGTGTGTGTGTGTGTGTGTGTGTGTGTGTGTGTGTGTGTGTGTGTGTGTGTGTGTGTGTGGCACAGTTGTTGGTGACAGATGAGCTGTTCTGAGCATTTCAGAACCTGCTAATCAGCTGCATTTTTCCCCACACAACAGAGAACGTTCTAAAAAAGAGAAAATATCCAGTGAGCATTCACTCTGTGTGGGAAAATGTGTTGTTGATGCCAGAGGTCAGAGGAGAATGGCCAGAATGCTTTAAATTGATAGGGAGTTAACAGAAACTCATTAGAACCAAGAAATACAGAAGAGCATCTCTAAATGCAGAAGGGCATCTCTAAATGCTAAACATATCAAACTTGAGGCAGATGGGCTACAGCACAGGTGCCACTCATCTCAGTTAAGAACAGGAAACTCTGGATAGAATTTACACAGATTCACTAAAACGGGATAGCAGAAGATTGGAGAAATGTTGTTTGGTCTAATAAGCTTCAATTCAATTCAGATGGTAGGATCAGAATTTGTCAGAAACGACATCAAAGCATGGATCCATTCTGCCCTGTATCAGTGGTTCAGGCTGCTGGTAGGTATGATGTTGTGCGGGTTATTTTCTTCACACACTTTGGGGCCATTAATACCAACTGAGCATCATTTAAACACCACAGCCTATCTGAGTATTATTACTGACCATGTCCATCCATTTTTGACTGTGTCCCCATCGTCTCATGGCTGCTTCCAGCCAGATAAGGCACTGTTCCACATCATCTCCGGCTGGTTTCTCGAACATGGAATGAGTTCACTATACTCAAATGGCCTCCATTCACTAGAGCTCAGTGCAAAGAGCACCTTTTGGGATGTGGTGGAATCGGAGATCACGGATGTGAAGCCAACAGATCTGCAGCAAATATGTGATGTTATCATATCAATATGAACCAAAATCTGAGAGGAATGTTTCCAGCACTTTCTGAATCTTTGCAATGATCCAACTCATCCAACTCAGTACTAGCAAGGTGTACCTATAGTGGGCAGTGAGTTAGTTTCAGGTTTGCATGGACATTTTTTTTCTCTGTACTTCAACTGCTGTATTAGTCCACAAGGAAATAAAAATAATTCAAGGTCTCAAACACATATGAAGTATTATGTGTGCAGAAGTCGGCTGAGACGATGGTCACGCTTGCTTTAACATACTAGAACTCTGACTTCACCTTCACGGTCAGAATACACTTGAATAAATGAAATGATTAACAATGTCATCTTCATTTAAAATGAACTATTATCACCTTACAGCCATTCTCACTGATTGTTGGTTAATAACTTATGTTTAGGAATAAAAAAAAAGAATCATTAACATAAATAAACAGGTGGTAATTATGTTGCGTTTGAATCCAGAGAATCCAAACTGCTTAAATGAAATTATTTAATATAAAAAGTGTGACAGAACATTTTTATTCATTGCTGCAGTGATCCGAAGCTCACAACAGCATTTGAGCTTTTATCTGGACTTTTTTTTTTTTTTAACTAGCACAGCCTACAGCTTTTTCAGTTTTTTTGATTCTCTTTCACAGACATCATCAGTGAGAATTTTACTGCCTAAAAGGCTCAAAAACATTTATGATCTGAAAGAAATGAAAAGGAAGAAGTTACAGGACTTGTAAACATAAAGCGGCTATGTCACACGTCAGGTCAATGCAATTTTGCTAATATGTTGCAGACGTATGAATATATTTAATTATATTACTATACTTGCATTGTAGATATGTATTTGCCTTTATAGCATATTTAATATTTTGTGTATAAGCCCAGCGAATGCACATGGAGATTAACTGTTAGCAAAATCTAGTGCAAGGCAACTTTTCTCTTGTGAGATCAATATTTTAGTGGATGGTTCCTGACAAATAATGAATAAAACTAAAACTATTCACATTAGCTTCATGAAGTGATGATACATTAGTGTTGTGTTGATAGGCTGCTAAGAACTCTATCAAAGGGAAAAAATTGATTAATGCATGATTGAAGCATCAAGGATAATTGATTTTATTTTTAAAAGGGATTATTTGCATCCATTTACTTTGTGATGCCATGATGAAAACCAATAACATGATATTTTCATAGTTTACTCTGCACCATCTCACACGGCACAGCTCATATACATAATATCCCTCGATATATGACCCATGATGATTGCAAATGATTTCATTTGGACTTTCTGCCAAGCCTCAGTCCAATGAATATTAATCATGAGTACAAATGTTGTAAATATAGTGGTTTTAATGTCCCTCTTTATTTGGTAAAACCCTTTCTACAGCAATTACTACAGCCATTTAACATTCATTACTGCAAGATGCATGGTACTGTTATTCAAGATACATGCAGTGGAAATTCAAAATGGAATAAAGGCAGATATTTCTTCCTTGTTGAAGTAAAGAAACCCTTTTTAATAGCTGTTAGAAAAAGAGATACAATAGGTTGAAAGGGGGATTGAAAAAAGGTAGCAGTCAAGAAAAGGAAATAAAGGCAATGAGGTGGACATGGGCCAAAGGTGTTTTCTGATCAGTTTCAATGCATGAACAACTGGAGAAGCAGAGCAAGAAGGTAAAACATGTAGAAAAGATAGTGAAATCGTGACTATGCCAAATACAAAGATTGCATTTACAAAGGAGAGAAAGCAGCTCAGATAATCAGTTTGCTACAGAGCCAAAAAAAGAGAACAAAAAACAATGTGGGTGTGGATTAATAAATTCACAGGGACCCCAGTAGCCTTGATTGTACTTGAGTAGTCATCTTATGACTCACTTACAAAACATCAAAGCCCACCCCTCATTATCCAAAACATAAAGCCACACTACAGAGTAACAAGCATGTGAATCCCGTTCATCCAGCCTACTGCAGGGATGCAAAGAAAATGCACAATCTGAAAAGACTCATCAACTGCAGTGTTGACCAACATCTTAGGACCGGCTGCTGTGTAGCAGCTGCTCATGAAAGCCCACCACTTAGAGAGAAATGATTTTGACTCTGGGAACCTCTTAAGCTTTGAGCAGCAGAGCAAATAAACACCACACAAAAATCCTGCGTGAAATTCATAACAGCCAATAGTGCACGCACAAAACAGATTCAAATCAGGTGGGGGTGGGATGAGGAATTCAAATGTAAACGCAGTACCCCGCCATAAGGATGAAATGGTGAATAGAAAGCTTTGTGGCAGAGTGTTAAAGCTTGTTTGTCAACAGCAAATGGACCCAGAAAATGCAGGTGTGTTAAAGTAACAGACAATTTAAGCAATTAGATACTAAAGCATTGATGGTAGTCGACTCTAATGGTGATGCAAATGATCCTTTCTGAAGGTTGTTTGTTTATGACATACTTCTGTGGATATTTAGTGGTAAATTTTACATTTGCATTCACCCATGTTTTTAAATTATATACAGCCTATGGAAAACCCATCAGCAGCAGGGCTGACACAGACCCATCTATTGATGCTGTAACTGTCACATGAATAACTCCAACCCACCATTTAAAGGACAAAGCCAACTTTGCAATCTGAAAGCAAATGTGTGAAGATGCAGAGCACTGCGTGTTTATGTGGTGAAAAAGCCCCAGCAAAAGAGACAAAACCTTGTACTGTACAATAGAGAAAATTAAGAGGAGATATAGTGATTCTACCATTATATTTCATTGCCCTTCAGAAAATCGCAACGTTATCGTAGTTCAGTGCTTTAATTAAAACTCTAATGAGCACACTGGATGGTCCAAGAACTCCAAGGCTGATTTATGACAAAGTTATAAATTACACAGAGTAATGAATATTTTCAATTATAGCAGTCCTGGCTGACAAAAATCATCAGCCTCAGTGCGTTCAAATGTGACAAACCTCACTCTCTGAAAGTTTAGCGCGATTTCATGTGAGAGGCACAAGAATTTTCTAATTCTTGTCTTGTATTACAGCAACATGTATGCCCACACACACGCACATAAAAACGTGCTGATAGATGAAAATGCTAAAACAGTAGGATCTTATAGCCCAACCTCCTGTTGGGTTACTAATCATCTGCATCATAATAATATGTACCAGTTCCTCAAAAACATCAAAGCACTAAGCATTATGACTTTAAATCTCACTTTTCAAAAATGTGCTAAAATACTCAAAAATGTTGATATTAGTGTTTGAATTAGACTTAAATGCAAAATAGCAGATTATTATGTATCTACACGTTTGACACACACTGACAAACATCAGCATGTGTGCAAGATTTCATAGTTTTCTAATAGTTTTAACTATTTCACTCAATTCCACAGACGTGAACCTCATGGTGGCTCACCAGAATAAATCAGAGGAAAAAATGGATGCAAGTTTCATATTTCATGTGAATTAACCTGCATCAAAGCAGTGAGCTGACTGGTCAAGAGACCAACATTATGTTCCCTTATTGTTCAGTCATACTAGCTTAAAAATAAGTGACTGCAATCACCTTGCAACTAGTTGCCTGGTGGTCGGACTCAGACTGACTGCAAATATACAATACAATGTATTACAACAGCATTAGATAAAATCCTATGCAAACCTCTGCAACGGCTTCCAAATATGTCAAAAAATATATAAATATAAAAATATAAAAAGTTGCATAAAACACAAAAATATAAAAAACATACAAAAATTCTAACAGAAATTCTGCACATTTTCACATTCTGCAGGAAATCACGGCACAATGCATTCACCTAAAAAATGCACTGTTCCCAGCAGTCTTTAGTGCAGTCATGACCTTTGAATAAAGAATATTTTTAAATCTTTTTGTCTGTGTTTTAATTGCTCTGAAACATCTGCCCGAGGGCAGCAGTTCAAATCAAAAGTGTCTAACTTGAGAAAGGTCTTTTATTTTATTTTTTTTTTTTTTGAGGCAGCAGGAACTGTAAGTTCTTTTGTGTAGTTACTGGGAACGGGCTGAATTCATTTTTTTCTCATCTAATCGATAACCAGTTCCTAGATTTTGATTGCCATCCAATTTACAAATGGATACAATGCCAACATGTTGCAATTGATCTGAGTTAGACTGCACCGATGTGCACTACTCACTTGCATTGCATGTCTGTGCAGTAGGGGATTGAACTACCTTGGTACTTCATGCTGTCTATATTCCTACATAAAAGCAAGGTTGCCAAGTCTTTACTGTCATTGTGCAGCAAATACGTCACTTTTCATGGAGGAATTTGGGGATTGATGTTTCATCTTAACGGGTGTCTGGATGGACTGGATGGACTGGATGGACTGGAGTATACTGATTTAATGTGAGGGTGAGAAGACACATGGCTTAAACTAATCACAGTAGACAAAACCAGGGAAGCAAAACCAAACACCATAAACACAAGAAGAGGGGCTGACAAAATAAAACAGGAAGTAACAAAACATGAGAACAACCATACTGGGGGAAATTAGCAACTGAATACAGGAAACACAGGAAAGGCCAAGAATAAAAAAACAGGAGACTGTAGCATAAATCTAGGCTGGTAAGAAATGTTGTATTGCTAGATTCTGCATTGTTGATACAGAAAAAAAGAGAGTGGTTGTTACCTTGATTTATGGCAAGTTTCTGACCTCTCCATAAACAGCTGTGTCTCGAATGTGAACAGGGACCGCTATCAGCTACTTGCAACCTAAAAAAGAAATTGTAGAAAAGCACAGCAACACTAACTTTTGTACTTTCTGAAACTGTCCTTACATCAAAAGGACCATCGCCGACTGAAAGTTCAAAATAAAAAGTGTGTGTTTGAAGCAGATAGAGAAAAAAAGAATGAAAGAACGCGAAAATCAAAGAAAGCGATACACTAGCGCCAGTGTTTGAACACTCTGACCAATCAGGCATGGGTCAGTGGCCATATACTCACAATGAAAAGGAAGGTATGATGTTGTGATGACATTTGGATGATATTTTCACAGACCGAGTTAATTTTAGCATGAAAGCTGCATGAATGCTCTGAACTTAATCAGCTTTAAAAGTCAAACACATAAACAACTAAAATGTATTACTTTGATGAGGGCAGTGTCGAGTTCAAATATTATCCTCTTCTCTAAAACAGCGAGCGTGGTTACTTTCCTGTCATTATCGAGTCATTTATTTAACACGGTACCAGACTATTTCGTAAAAGACTTTATTCTGTGAAACACTTACTGAGGATACATTGCTGTAATTTTACAAGATGATTTATAAATACACATTTTAATTCACACTTTACTAGAAATATGCAGCATTTTTTGCAACTGCACAAAAAATACATTTGAAACTCACTTTACACTACTTTGTCCATGGATATTTTACCTTCCATGACTTCCCAGTACTGACTTGATGATATTACACCCAATTTGCATTGGCTATTATAAAGCTCTGTCACTAACCTTATTCTGGAGCATTAATTTCCAACTCAATTAGATTAGAGTGAAGTATGACCGAGTACTTAAAATTTTGAGACTGCTGGATTCATTTTTGGCTGTGTCCATTTTTCTTCCTTGCATGGAATGTGCAATATGGGGGAAATACCTTATCTAAATACCAACATCCCTTTGTCATTGATGCTTAAAATTAAATGTTTTAAAGCCTTGTGATGTCCTTCTGTTACTATTGTGTTCTGATTTATTTTAACTCAGTTCAGATCTTTTGGGTAAAAAACAAAACAACAAAAAAACAACATTTTCTCTCATTTGGCTGTCATCTTGGACTTTTCAGTGATCTTTTTACTGATGAAAATGACAGAAAATGGAGCTTATTCTAAGGATCTTTTCCATAGTGAACACTGAAATTATGGCCCGCTATCAAGACTGAAATAGGGCACTGCACAAAAATACCCACGGCAAGAGAGAAATAAACAATCTTCTTCAACTGGTCTGATTGTGCCTTTGAGACAATCTGTCTGGTGAGTGATAATGGCAAAGCTAGAGGTAAACACTGCACTATATGAGCAGTCACAGCCTGCCATTTCACATCGAGAAAAAGAATTACTTTACTCACCTGAGAAGTCAAATGGCATTTATTTGAGTCCAGCCACAGATTGTACTTAGCACAAAGACCTTGATGAGTTCTAAATATCTGGTGATGGTTACTTTTACTTGTTGCTCATCTTTTAAAGAGTTACAGAAAAAATATAGTTTCACATTATTTGTTAATTTCTTGGAGTATCTGATCAGATTCTGCTTTTCTGACAGGAATATACCCCTCAAATCCCCTCAAACGGGTCTTTGATTCAGAGAGGGGTGGAGACATGCTTTGAAAGTCCTCCAGGGTTTATGTCTCTGAATCAATAGTGTCACCATTTCAACATAAAAGTGAAAAGTGCCCGGCTTTCAGAGGAATACCCCGGCAGGCTGGCAGGGATACTTCCAGCCGCTCAAAAGGTAATCTAGCCTTTGTGCGTTGCTGACCTACAGCAGACAAGAGCTTCTGGACATCTGGACTCACAACTCCAACAGTTTTATCGCCGATCTCCGACTCATCCCAGAGATCTCCAGAACACCGGAGGCTGCCCACTCTCCCCGGCTGGGCGGAAGTGCACGCAGACGGCGCCGAGATCGTAAACAAAGGCGAGGTAGGCGCGGAGGGCTACGGGCTAAGCTAAAGCTAACACCACACCGGCTGCCTTTACCCAGTATTTTTCTCGCCAATGTCCGTTCTCTGGCAAACAAAATGGATGAGATACGGCTCTCCATCACTAACAACAGACGGATTATGGACTCAAATGTCATGTTTTTCACCGAAACATGGCTGAACAACAGCTGCCCGGACAATGCTATCGAGTTAGCAGGACGCCACACACGCCGAGCCGACAGGCTAGCAGATGACTCCGGCAAGACCAGAGGTGGAGGTTTGTGCATTTATATTAACAATGCTTGGTGCATGAACTCCACTACTACTGAGAGTCACTGCTCACCTAATGCGGAGTTTTTAATGGTCAAATGCAGACCTTATTATCTCCCCAGAGAATTCACTTCGATCATACTCACTGCCGTGTATATACCCCCCGACGCTAATGCTAGGTTGGCCATGAAAGAACTTTCTGCAGCCATTAACAAACACCAGAATAAACACCCCGAGGCTGCTTTTATTGTTGCTGGCGACTTCAACCACACCAACTTAAAGACAGTCCTCCCCAGATTCCACCAACATGTCTCCTGCCACACCAGAGGAGACAAGACTTTAGACCATGTGTATTCCAACCTGGCTGGAGCCTACAAAGCCACACCCCTCCCCCACATTGGACAATCGGACCATCTCTCCCTGTTCCTCACACCACGGTATTCACCACTCATCCAACGTGTGAAACCTGCTGTGAGGACAATTAAAGTGTGGCCAGAGGGGACAGACGCAGTGCTCCAGGACAGATTTAAAAACACAGACTGGAATATGTTCACCCACACAGACCTGGACCAGTACGCCTCATCTGTACTGGATTACATCTCCAAAACCACAGACAGTGTCACCACCCAGAAACGGATCACCATGTACCCCAACCAGAAGCCTTGGATGAACCGGGATGTTCGTCTCCTCCTGAAGGCCCGCAACACTGCCTTTAGGTCAGGAGATGCACACGCCTACAGTACAGCCAGGGCTAATCTAAAGAAGGGCATCAAAAAAGCCAAACACCATTACAAAAAGAAGGTAGAAGAACACTTCTCCAACTCCAACCCCCGACGCATGTGGCAAGGACTCCAGACCATCACAGACTACAGGACCACCAAACCCTCCCCCGCATCCTCTGATGTCTCCTTCCTCAACGAGCTCAACAACTTTTATGCTCGTTTTGAGCGAGGGAACCCCACAACCACAACCAAAGCAGACATGACGCCAGACCACCAACCTATGACTCTCTCCCCCACCGATGTAGGAGCGGTGCTGAGCAGGATCAATGTCCACAAGGCTGCAGGCCCTGATGGCATCCCCGGGCGTGTTCTCAGAGCGTGTTCTGGGGAGCTTGCAGGAGTGCTCACAGACATATTCAATCTGTCCTTGGCCCACGCTGTGGTACCGGCCTGCTTCAAATCCACCTCCATCGTCCCGATACCCAAAAACTCCAACCCATCTTGCCTCAATGATTACCGCCCAGTAGCACTCACCCCCATCATCACTAAGTGCTTAGAGCGACTGGTCCTAGCACACTTCAAATCCTGTCTCCCCCCCACCCTGGACCCCCACCAATTCGCATACCGCCGGAACAGGAGCACAGAGGATGCAGTCTCCATCGCAATGCACTCTGTCCTCTCACACCTGGACAACAACAACACCTACGCCAGAATGCTGTTTATAGACTTCAGTTCAGCATTCAATACAATCCACCCCTCACAACTCATCAGGAAACTGACAGACCTGGGCATCAGTTCCCTCATCTGCAAATGGTTACTGGACTTCCTGACCAACCGCCCCCAACATGTCCGGCTGGATAACCGCTGCTCATCTACCATCACAATGAACACCGGTGTACCACAAGGCTGTGTGATGAGCCCTTTCCTCTACTCCCTCTTCACCCACGACTGCAGACCTGCTGATGGTTCCAACACCATCATTAAGTTTGCAGATGACACCACGGTGATTGGCCTCATCAGTGACAACGATGAGGCCGCCTACAGGGAGGAGGTGGATCGTCTGGCTGAGTGGTGCGACAGAAACAACCTGCTGCTTAACACCGAGAAGACCAAGGAGCTCATCGTGGACTACAGGAGGAATGCTGACCCACATCCACCCATCCACATTAAGGGGACGGCTGTGGAGCGTGTGAGCAGCTTCAAGTTCCTGGGAGTCCACATCTCCGAGGATCTCACCTGGACGACCAACTGCTCCAAGCTGGTCAAGAAGGCTCACCAGCGCCTCTTCTTCTTGAGGACTCTGAGGAAGAACCACCTGTCCTCAGACATCCTGGTGAACTTCTATCGCTGCACCATCGAGAGCATCCTGACCAACTGTATAACAGTCTGGTACGGGAACTGCTCTGCCTCGGACCGGAAGGCGTTGCAGAGGGTCGTGAAAACTGCCCAGCGCATCGCCGGAGCACCACTTCCTGCCATAAAAGACATCTACAGGAAGCGGTGTCTGAAAAGGGCTGGGAAAATCATCAAAGACCCCAGTCACCCATCACATGGACTCTTCACCCTCCTGCCCTCTGGGAGGCGCCACAGGAGCCTCCGGACTAAGACCACCAGGTACCGGAACAGCTTCTTCCCCACAGCTGTCAGACTCCTGAACTCTGCCTCCTGACATCTGACCCACGTTAAACTCATGGACTGAACATACACACACCCACAATGGACAACTGTACCCTCAAACACAATAATAACATGGACTGAACCACCACTCACAACCACTAGCACTTTATATAGCCTCTGTAGAAACTATCTACACCCTCACTTATCTTAACTGCACTACTGTATAGCTCTGTGTAAATAATCATTCTGTACATTCGATAATTTTTAATCCTACAACTGTTTACAACTTGCATAGTTCCCATTTCTGTATAGCTGTATATCCCAGATTCTGTAAAGTTATTTATTTCATATTCTGTATAGTTTTTCATATTTATATCCTGTTCATATCCTGTACATAGCTTGTACTCACTACAGCCTGTACATACTTATAGTTATAGAATATTCACAACATACTTCATACCGTGTACATTATAACATACCATAATAGACCCATTTCTGTAATATACTCACATATCTATATTATTGCTAATATATATTGTAATATATCTATATCACTAAAGCACTTCTGGATGGATGCAAACTGCATTTCGTTGCCCTGTACCTGTGCATGTGCAATGACAATAAAGTTGAATTCTATTCTATTCTATTCTATTCTATTGATTTGTCAAAGCCAAAATTGGTGGTTTGGATTGAAGGACAGAAGGGATGTATATATGTATTTTATTTTCACCCATTTAAAAATGCACATTTTAAAAAACGTCATTTTAAAAGCAACTGATTTGCATGAAACTGACTTTTTGTGTCCAAGTCAGAAAACAACAGCAAATTTCCCAGATTGAAAGTAAAGTTTGATGGAAATTTTCATAGAGAAAGTTTGTGGTCCATGACCTGGTTTCATCCATGTTTTGAAACTAGCCCTGTGTCTCATGCCCCATTTACCAAGCCATGTCTGACACTCTTAATTGTGCAGTGTAGCACATGAATTTGGACAGGGTACTTAAATTCATAATTTCAAAACACGTTTTAAATGTCTTTCTCTCTATATATATATAGATATATTCAGCGCTTAGGCATAATATCACTAGGGATGGGAATCGAGAACCGGTACTCTACAATCAGTTCCAAATAGTTCAATTCCTAGGAATTGTTAGTCTGTGTCAGGATGAGGTCGTGGACGAAAGAAGGAGGACCCAAACGCTGGACTCACAGGTAGGTGAAGATTGGTGTTTTATTGTCAACGGAGTGAACAAACAGAACAGAAGTAGGAAACGGCTGGCCGGCTGGACGACTGACTGAATGGATGAATGAAAGACTGACTGACAACTGACCGGCTGACCTGACGGAACTGAACAGAGGACAACCTAACAGCGGCGAGAACAACATCACAATAACATCAATGACACGACATTGGACTGGTTGAACTGAGGGACATAAATACACAGGCTGAGTGATGAGAGATTAGAACCTGGTGAGTACACAGCTGAACATAATGACCTAATGATAAACGGGAAGAGGACGGAACATAATGCACATGGACCAAGGCTAACACAATAAAACAGGAGGTGAAGCAGACAGAATATAAACAGTGAACATGAACTAAGAATACTGGGTCAAAGACCCAGAAACCCTGTCACACTCCACGGTCTACAGCGTGGATATCGACATTGTACTTATATTGCACAAAAGGATGGGAGTGTGATGCTAAAGTGGAAACTGCATCCAGGACAGAAACACCCGTATTATGCCGCTTACCGAACTTTTGAATCTTTGCGAACACCTGCAAAGACAGTATGCTAATGCTAAGCAAGCCAAGAACCTAGCGTGATGATAAAGCTGCGTAAATGCCGACACCAGCCCAGTAGCCAGACCCTGAACTTCAACAGGTAACAAAGGCAGTGATGAGCAGTCAGCCTGCGGCCTCCGTTTCTACCTGTTCATGTTTTTAGAGTAGAATCACTGTGGTGACTGCTTTGAAGTGTCTTTGTGCTGGTTTTCACCTTTGCTTTGTGCGGTTGGCTTTGTGTTTATAACTAAATACAAAGAAAAAGATTGTGTGTTTCCTCATTAAAATAGGGATTTGTGTCGGTGTGTGGGACTGTAGCCTGTAGGTTTATATTATTGGATGGTGATTATGAAATAATGTGTTTCACATCATCTTATGGAGAAACATGAAATTAAAGAGTAGTATAACGAGTTACTTTTTCTTTGGAGTAATTAAGTAACGTACTACATTCTGTGTTATTTAGTCATCATAGGCATGAATGTCGTCGTTTTGGAAATTTGAATTATATTTGAAATGTTCTTGTGATTGCATCTTTAAAGAGTGTAAAAACAAGGACTGGTGCACATTTTTGAATTTATTTTCTCTATTTTTTTATTTTTTGCTTTTCTCTAATGCAGACATGGTCAAAATTATACACACAGGTTCAAATATACATAAATACATTATATACAAATATACATTGTAAGCTCAAGCTTACCCTTAGCTGGAAAATTGTGACTGTCCACAATGGACTGAGAGGGTGCTGATGAGGAAAGAAGCCCCAGCTCCAAAATCAATACCTTCAAGCACGACTGAAATTTATAGTTGCCAACATTCTCTGTATTATTGTACTGTCTCTACCTTACAACATAAAGCACCTTGATGTGACTGCTATGTGATTTCGCACTATATAAATAAAACTGAATTGAATTGAACTGACAAGCAAATATACTCTCTGGGAAAAACATTTCATGGTCAGAAGAGACAAAAATGAGCTATCACAATTACAAAGGTATGTCTGAAGTAGTTAAGGTGACTCTTTGAACTCTAACAACAATCTACCTCTCTAATTGTAAGCACAATGTAGCATCATGCTCTGTGTTTTTGCTGCCAGTGGTAGTTCATTGCAGAAAGTGGATGGAATAATAAAGAGGGAGGACTATCTTGAAATTTTTCAACTTCACCATAAATCAGCTGGTTAAAACTTGGACACAGGTGGGTGATCCAATAAACTGGTTTTGACCCACTTAAAATCAACCAGTTTAAATAAAATCTACCAGTTCTGCCAAGACAGCTGGTCAAATATCCAGCCAGAGGCTTGTTAATGGCTAACAGACTGCATGTGAAAAACATGGACATGCCTCTGGGCCTGAAAAGAGAACCCAGTGCATACATGCCATAAACCTGTACTTTTCATAATAGCCAGCAAATGGCAACTTCTATGGTTAGTAGTCTTTGATAGGGTTTTGTAGTCTTACTGAATACAACATGATGTTCATTTAGTGAGTTATGCTCACCATTAAAGTAAAAATGACAAGCTTTATATCAAGCCCACCATTATGATTATTTAAAGTCAGATCTACCCTCTGACTTAAGTCTATAATTTTTACCTTTCTAGCACACAGATAGCAGGATGGCAGCCATGAGAAGTGAACATTGTTCTGCACTCTTGTGTACACCATCCAAATAGTTGGATTTCATCTTATATAGGTATAAGTGCCTTTATCTGCTCTAATGCAAGCTGCAAGCATAACATGTGTAACATGACTAACAAGATAACTTCTTAAAATGTCGATAAATCATGAAACACATTGCGGCTGGAGCTCAGGAGGTAGAGCTGCTAATCGGAAGCTTGGTGGATGAATCCCTGGCTGCTCCCAGTCTGCATGCCAAATGTCCTTGGGCAAGATACTAACCCCAAGCTGCTTTCCGATGCATTCATCAAAGTATAAATGTGTGTGAATGTTAGAAAGAAAGCAGTTAGGTAGGAAAAAGTGTTCGCTTTCTGTACATAGCAGTCATCTTTGCATTGTATAGTATTCTGGCTTCTTTTTTTTTATATTTATATTTTTCTAATATAGCTCTAATTCACCTTTTCTTTCTGTAACAAATGAATTTCCCCAGTGTGGGATTAAATAAAGTCTGTTTCTATGTCTTGTATGAGTGGGTCTGAATGAGTGAATGAGGCAAGTTGTATAAAGTGCTTTGAGCGCTCATGTAGAGTATATATAAGTCTATATAAGAACCAGTCCATTTGCATGAAAGACTAACCCTAAAGTTTGCAGTTACAAAAAAAAGTGCAACTTTTCCCCACTTACTAGTAAGTCTAAAGTGCTTAAAAACTGCAAAGGCATTAAAAACCCCTGTTATCTGCTGTGCACGAATAGAAAGACTGACAGGGATAAGGGCAGTAATTAAAAGGGCTGGGCTTAGCAAATTGTCACTTACTGTGTGCTACTTGTAAGAGGCTGAAAGAAAGGATGTGGAGGTCAGGTTTGTGGATGTAAGTTGCTTAACTGAAATGCAAGAAACTTTCCTCTTGTCACTGACCTGCAATTAAAGGTTGTGTTTATAATAATCATATGGACCATCTTTCTCCAGACTTTAACCCAACTGTAATAACTATCTGTGGATGTAGACATTTTGCACTCTAAAACTTTGCCAAAGATCATGCACAGTTTTTTGAATCATGCATTATTAACTTTCTTGCCTGGGAATAGTTTTAAACATCAAAGTTAATTTTGATTTCTGTACAGGCAGCTGCCAAATTATGAGCCCCACAGATGGACCCAATTGGGATTAAACTTTAGAATATTTATAAAACTATCGCAAAATCTTATCAATGTCTCCTTGAATACTGTCTAGCTCTGCAGATAAATACTTAAATGTGTAATGTGAAGCAGAAGAAGAAAGCATAACAAGCCATTCTGGAATTTTTATAACTCTGATATTTCTTATGAAGTAGATAATCTAATACACTTTTATAACATTGTTCAGAGATGTGCAAAAGCATTATATCTCCTTTTCAGTTATTATATTGAATCTGCTGAAGATCCGTTTCCATCGGTTACGAATAGAGTTGTCTAAAATGGAATAAAACAATTGTCCTCAGTATCCATCATTGAAATTCACACTGCATGCTACTTACAGAGGAGCAGACACAAGGAATTAGACTTTTGGAGAGTGTAGGAGCCATTATGTGATTAAATTACCATTCATAATTTTACTATTTTGTGCTTTTATCCTGGATGGTTGCCTGGATAAACAGGCTGCCTCTTCCAAGAGAGATATGTGTTTTCCATATTGTACAATAATTTATTCAAATTGCATTTTTTAAGAGTTTGAGTACAATTTAAGAGCAGGAGAGAGACATGATATCTACACAGTGTCACGGTGCCCTTTTATATTTATACCTTTGATTTTAACAGATGTGTTGCATTTGGCAGCTGCAAAGAATAAACTGCTACTTCTACTTTCAATGCAGGTGAGTTCAGACTCGTTGAGGAAGAAAGACTGCGTCAAGTGTTGAAGTGAAGTATTGATCCTAGCAAACCGGGTTTAGTGAAGTCCATTTCATAAGGGAAAACAACAATGTCTTTTAGACATCATAAACCACGCAATAGGTCACATTTTGAGTTATGAAAGCATCTTAGTTTGAGGGATATTTGACGTTAAGATGGCATTCATTCCTTTCTTGTCTTGGTGACATATTAGAGCCAATTTTTTTTTTTTTTTTTTTTGGCCTTACAGTGCCTCCCAGTCGTCATTCAATATATTTCTTTCTGCACACATTACAAAAAAATATCGCACCTTCAGGAAAATGAGCTGAGGCATATTCAGCTCAGACAGGGGCATAAAACAAGCCCCATGCTGATCAACATACTCTGGTTTATAACTCACAAGCCTTGATAACAAAGACTGCAGTGGACAGCCAAATTGATGAGGCTGGTTTGTCTCTTTGTGGAGAAAAGGCCTTTGTCAAAAAGCTGGTTCAAACGCTGATAAATCACAAACCTCCAATTGTCTCCCGTCTCTTGTAAGCCTGTGATTTGTGGCGGTCTCCCTTTTTGTCTGCTCATATTCAAGTTTATCTAAACCCAGAGACTTCTTGTTGTCTCAGCCATAAATTAGACTCGTTACATCCTTTTCCAAGTAACGTTCCCAGAGTTCATATCCAGTTATTCAAGTGAAGATACAATTAAATGGCTGTGCTAATATGAGACTTTTTACAACTTGCAACAAAAAAAATGACTGTAAACAACCTGCTTACATGCTGTACACAGTGACTACAGAATGAAAAAACAGTTGTTAGATGTTAAATTTCATATCCAGCTGCTGCTGCATGATTACAAAACAAAGGCTCTGGTAACCATGATGGCAGTCCGCAGCATGAAGACACATAACCCCTCTGGAGATATGCAAATTATTAATCAGGACTTCTTCAAGGTCAGGCGCTCAGGCAATTTACATTTACCATGGTCACTAGCAAAACAAATCAATTTCTAAAACTTAACCTCTTCATGCCATTAGGTGAGCTGGCAGCGGACACATGCGTGCTGGTGACAGAGTAAGTTAGTGGGGGCTACTGAGAGGCTACATCCTCCCACACTCTTGAATGTGTCCTCTGTACAGAGAATCAGATGCAAAAAAAAAAGTGATAGATATGGAGCAATAGATGAAAAACTAAAACCCCCACAGAAATGGGTGCCAGGCAACAGATGCTGATAACTGCTTCAGATTAGATCCTAGATTGTCATCGGCTCACGGCAAGACTGATGCTATATTTACAGCTCCTCTCCTCTGATCGTCTGTGCCACCGTGGTGTGTCATCTCCACATTATGTCTGGCATCTACGATGGAGTGCCAGGTGTGAAATGGAGATGAAATATTCATTTTGAATACCAGCACACTTTCACTTAAGAAGGGAATAACACAGCAGAAGTAAGAGAGATGGAGGTTTTTGAAGTATATGCATTTGCGATTCAGACCGGGGCCCCAGATGTTAGGGGTTAAACATGTTTTTTTGCAGTTGTGAGAGCACTTTTAAAACATTTTCTCATGATGGAACTTGGAACTGTCACAGCTGAGCAAATGAAAATGATGTTCTTTGTGTTTCATCCAGCTATTTTGAAAAATAAAATGTGTTTTTTCTTCTTCTTTTTTTTTTCCAGTGAAGAGCTAAATATCAGCCCCCGGTTTAGAATTGGATTCAGAATTTCACTGAAAGCAAGGATCTTTAAAAATGGTCTATGGATTTGACAAAAAAAACATCCTAGTCAGCAATGATGTCAAAAGAGATAAGAGAAAGAGTGTGGGGGAAGATTGGTGTGGGGGGAAAGTACAAAGGAGCATAAAGAACATGTGCTGACACCAAAATTTTGACTTGAAAGCCTTTCTTTTGAAGAAGGTTTATAGGACTACCAAGTTAAAGTATAAACGTATTAAATTAACAGTTTTGTTAGCAGTATCAATGTTTTATGAAGAATACATACAGTGGGTTCCATGCTGCTACACATTAGATCACTGATGTATTACAATGTTTTTTGAGTTGCTTTGGCTTTATTCACAATATTTAGTTACTTCTGCACTCAAAATAGAAAATTTCTCATTCTTAGTCCATGCCCCCCATGGTACAATTAGCAAATGTACCATGGGGGGGCATGGCAGTCGACTGGACCAGCACAGACATGCTGCAGGACCGGATGCGCTGTCTACACCGGCTCTCTCTTACCCTTTACCCGCCCCTGTTGCTTGTCTTGTGTTTCTATGGTGTATTGATAGTCATGTGCTTTTTGTGCTGAGGGGTTTTTTCTGTTATCAAACTGTTCTCCCACTAGGAGCTCAGTCTGAGTGGAGTTTTTTTTTCTCCTCCTCTTACCTCATGTTATGTATTTTTGTTGTTTTTTTCCTATCAGCCTACCTTTCTGACATGTCTCCCCAATGCGATGTTTGTGCAAAGTTGGTCAGAAGGTTCCTTTGTAAGTGCGCATGCGCCATTAGCGTGCTGCCTGCTGTAACCCTAATTTCCTTCGGGATTAATAAAGTATTCTGATTCTGATTCTTGAGGTGAAACGGCATTTCATTACACTGTATACTGTGTATATTGTTCTACTGACAATAAAGTTCTTGAATTTTGAATCTTGAAATGTTTTATAACATTCAGGCAAATAACATTGGTTGTATTGTACATGTGTTATAATGTTTCTTCCCTCACTGGTTTATTCACCAATATATGTATGTTCCACTATGCAAGTCTTCACATGCAGTATTGTTCATCTAACTGTCAAACTCCAGCATATCCATGGAAGAGGAAGAGGAGACAACGTATTATATAGTGTTGTGTAAAAGTTTTGAGCTTTGTGTAAAAGCTTTCATTACATAGTGTTTATGATAGGTGCCAATCAGGCTTCAGATCAAATCATTGCACAGAAACAGCTCTTACCAAAAGCACAAGTGACTGAAGATCAATAGTGATTTACAGAGTTTCAGTCTTAGTTTTACTTTCTCTCACTGCTGCTTTTGACACTGTTATTCATCACATTTTAATTTAACGGCTTCGTGATTCAGTTAGTCAGATTCTTATTTGTCTCTCATGATACCTGAAGTGTGGACGTTTTTATGTTTCAGTCAGCAGTTTGAGACATCCACAAGTAAAGATTCAACCAGGAGTTCCTCAAGATTCTGTTCCTGGTCTATTATTTGGTACTATCATAAAAAAAAATCATAATATATCCTACAATTCTTATCCAGATGACACACACTTGCACCTATTCCAGTACTGAGATCACTTTGTTAGCTCGCAGTGCAAAATAGAGAATTACTTTTAAAATCATGTTATTACTTCACAAAGCTCTCAGTGCTTTGGCCTTCCAGTACATCTTTGACTTGTGCACTCAGTCAGAGCTCTCAGGTCATCAGGTGTAGATCTTTTAAAAATTTCTTAGAATGAAGAGGTATGCTGAGGGCGCCATCGATTGTTGAGGCCCTGTTCTTTGGAACAAGCTGCCTGCTGACCTGAGATCAATTACTTCTGAACCAACAGACATAAACAAGCTCGAAACTATTTTTTTAAAGTTTTATTTTGCTGTTTTTACTGCCTTAAGGAAATGGTAAACACACACGTTTTTATGTTCTTATTTTTAGTGTTAAGCGCATTAAGTTTACATATAATGAAACATGCTATAAAAATAAATTGCCATTGCAATTACTTCCAAGGAGTCAGACTTTGAGATTTCATTTTAATGTGCCATTTGAGGAATGCTTCTCCCGGCTTTCTAATTCTTTCCAGGTTTTCCACTGGATACCATTAATTTTCAGTTCATTTCTTATACCTCACCATTTTCAGAGGACTGTTTTTGTTATTTGTTTTTTTTTGTTTTTTGTTTTTGCTAAGCTTAATATGGAATCACGCATAAAAAGCCACCTAACTCATATGAACCAGTGGTGTAACTACACATATAGGGCAACTTAGCAAAGAAGCTTTTTTTTTTCTTGAATCTATGGAAAATGCTAAAGTTTACAGGGTTTGATGGGCATAATAGTGCTTTTTGCACAGAGTATTTCCACAGAGCTATTACCAAAAATTTGGCATATCGCACTGTGCAATGTGTCCTTAAAAAAAATAAGGAAACTGGACAAGTAGAGGAAAAAGGAGGATCTTTCAGGCCTAAGAATTATCTACAGCAGATGAACAATATCTAAAAGTCATGTCCTTAAGAAACAGGAAGAAAATCCATCAAAGACCTGACACATAACCCAAGAGATGCACCTGGCCTTTAAGCTGATCCATCTTCTGTTCACCAAAGCCTCATCAAAAATGTCTCGATGGAAGCATGACTGTGCAGAAGTCATTTTTAAGAAAGGGAAATGGAGAACAGACTGTAGTATGCCAAATAATGCAAGGACTGAACTGAAACTCAATGTCAACAGGTCTTGTGGAATGAGGCAGTGAAGAGAGAGCTACAACAGTGAGTGCCTAAAGTCATCTGTAAAATGTAGTGGAGCTTTTGTATTGCTTTTGTCAAAACTGATGGAATTATGAATGCAGAAATGTACAGTTAGAATTTGATCCACCATGCAACACCATCTGAAAAATGTCTGATCAGCATGACAATGACCCCAAACACACCGGCAATTCAGTGAAAGAATACCTAAATGGGAAAACATGCAATGGAACCCTATCATGAGCCCAGACCTTCAAAAATGTTCAACAATGGTGAAGCAGTTTGAAATCCTCTTGACAGAGAATGGGACACAATGCAGCCAACATCAAAACAAGAGCATTTAATCTCCTTCAAGAAGACTGTAGATCTATTTCTGAAAAATGTTTAAAATAGTTAGAAGAAAGTATGCCTAAAAAAGTTCAGAAGAATAAACGTCGTCATATTTACACTTAAGCTTATTAGAACTGTATGCATTGCTTTCACCTTATATATTGTATTTCCGTGTAATTTTGAACATTTCAATAAATTGCTGCATCCATTTCTCATTTTTCTACCAATTTATATGTAAAACAAATAAAGGGATTTGCAAGGAACAATATAAAAATGTAGACAATGAATGAAAAAGATAACACATGGCTAAATGAGTGAAAGGATTGCAAGCACCGCTGCTGTTCTGTTTAATATTGCTCACAGGAGGCTTATTTTTTCATCCCTGCACATGTCTTAGTGTTGATAATCTGGGTGTTTGTTTTTTTCCGTGGTTTACTGTTTTCCATGACCACTGGAGGAAAATCACCATAACCATTCACACTGATAAACAGAAATCAGCCATCCTCAAAGTATTCATTATCTGGGTTAGTAATCATCAGTGAAATGATGAGGGACAAGACGGTTAGGAATTTAAGGAGGATAGCATGCTTCTGGAGTCACCAGTCACTCTGTCAAACTAATAAAATAACACAATGTCATTTTCTGGCAATGATTTATTAATCATAACACACACACACACACACAGGCACATGTGAAAAGCTGTAATGCGTAGTATGGCCTTGTCGCTCATTTAAATAGTTTATTAAGTGCTGGGTGATAGTGTGTCATTTGTTTTAGAGTTATATCTATAAAATAATGTACAGTATTATGTTTCCCCCTGAACTGGAGAAGTATTGTGAAATAAAAAGTACTTAAAATTATATTCATATTCAATAAAAACACTCATTCGCTCACATTAATAGTCCAACAAAAACCATGTTATAATATTGTTGATGATTAACAAAAGTACTGTTTTTGATCAGTTCTAAATAAAAAGACCAGCACTGAGAAAATCCCTCTTGATGGTTCAATTTTAAGCCAGTAGGCTCTATACCCACTGCTTTCACAACAAAGCGGAGCTAAATGAAAAACTTTGCACACTCGGTTGTTTGTAAAAGAGAGACAAGGACACGGGACAACGGATCTGAGGACACGAATTCTTCACAGCAGCCAGTCAGCAGCCTGAACAGAGCTGGTTAATTGAGGAGCCTGAAATAGAGACATTCTATTAGGGCTGGGAAGACACCATTCACCAGCAGCCTATCAGGAGAAATAATTCTCTGACTTTGCTCTCTGTATACCCTCAAGATACTGTGAGGGGAAAAAAGAGACAGTTATCGAATAGCACAGAAATGCTGCATAGTCATAGATAGGAAGCACACTTGTGCTTTTTCTGGTATGCCCTAAAACTTCAAGCCCTTTTCTCTTTCAGCATTAGATTCAGAGTTATAGCTTAAATCCCTGTGGCCAATAATCATGAGCAGGAGTGGATCACCAGAATGACCTCTTGACAGCCATTAATGGCACTGAAAATAATAAAAGTGCTTAATTACCCATTATTCTTATCCACAGCCACGGTGAATAGCTTGTATTTTGGGTGTGTATTGGGTGATAAAGCCCCTTTTGGTCATTGTAATGTTGGCTTGCATCGTGAGAGCATTGCACTCTACTGGCAGCTATTATGTATTGCAGAATGGGCTCCAGCTTTCCTCTGAGACAGTTTTCAATCTTCAGCACAATGAATAACTCACCTGATTTTTGCACACGCCATCTGGAGAGCTACGCCTGATAACAACTACAAAAACAACAACACAGCTGTATCCCCTTTGCTATAGATTTAGAAAATCATAGACAATGTTGTCTCATTAATGAGATACAAAGAGCTATTAAAGTCTGTTTTTGAAATCACGCAAAAACACAGGGAATTTAATACCTCCAGTTTCTTCCGTCTGGGGAGCTTTAAATTCTCAAAGTTTGAAACTGGCTGTTATATTAGTTCGTCTACAGTCTGAAAACCCTTTGATTTCCCAAGTGACCTCAGCAACCCTGTGACATTTTTACCACTCTTTTCAGAAATCACTTAGACTTACTGCAGACTCTTACAGTGACTGTGGCACCAGACAGCAGTCAATAATACTGAAATCCCACAAATCTACGAGTCTTTTGCTGGAATAACTAATATTCATGGACATATCTTAAAATTCTTAATGAGGTGATATGTGTGTGTGTGTGTGTGTGTGTGTGTGTGTGTGTGTGTGTGTGTGTGTTATATTTGTTATGTACTGTTTTAATGTGCACATCACACTAAGTTGATTTTTTTCTTTCTTTGTGTTTTTTTTTTGTGTGTGAAAATGACGTATTCATGCTGTCAGTTGCACAAAGTGACAACCTTTACACTTTTGCACCAAGTTTGATTTTTGAAATATTGTACTTGAGATTTTTCTGTTTATTCTACGTTTGATCCAACATAGCAGCTGTGATTCCAAATTAGATAAACAGCACAATCAAAATGATTCATGAAAATTCCCAATCCAACAATATTCATTATTGAACAATCAGGGGGGGAAATGCTTTATAATTAATTATTCATTTATAATGGCTGCTAGAGGGAATGTTGTTGGTTCTGTTTATTTGATGTGTTTACTTGTTTTACGCTGCAGGGCAGCGCATATTGTCTCTAGGAGGACAATAAGTTTCAGTCCAATTCACCAACCCACTATGCAGAATAGCCCCCTCTCGAGTGTGTTAAGTATACTGCACTATTAATATTTATTTGCGCTTTTATTTCGGGCTTGCAATAGAATGTCTTCTTTAGTCTACTGTGGTATTACAGTACTGAAATAAAGATATTCTGTATTTTTTGAAGGACATAACTATTATAAGCGGAACCACATCAATGTCCACGATTTACCTGGGGAAATATTACACGCTTATTTCGAGGAGAGGACAACAAAAACTCTACTACACAAAAGCGCGATATGCCAGAGATACAAAGTCACTTCGTGACTGTCTAAAAGTAAACCACGTGTAAAGACGTTCGCATGGTTGTAAGACACTCCAGAGTAAAGACAGAGGAGGAACTCGAGAAATACTAAACAAAGAAGTCCAACCAAAAACCAAGAAGTAGATCGTCACAGAATCTGCCCATTCCCGCATAATCTCGCCTCTCATTGGTCAGGACTCAGCGGCCGTTCACGCCAATTGGCGAGCTCGGCCGTCGTTCAGGACGCTTCTTGGCCGTCCAGGGTTCCGCTGCGACGGGATCAGAAGACGCAAATCAAGTGAAAGAAATCTTCTGACAGGAGAAAAGTTCATGCTGGAGTTCTCAAAGACCTCCGAGGGCCTCATGAAGGTAAGAAGTCACGCTGACAGCGTTTTCTGTGTTTGCGGTATGAAGTTGTACACGATAGTTTGCAGTTTTGCACCGAGACTTTTTGTCTAAAGAAGGGAAAAAAGAAAAAAAAAAACCATAAAGCTTCAGCAGAGAGGGTACAGGCCGAGCCGTTTGACGTGTTTCCATTTGTGAAAAAAAAGTTTAAGACTAAATATTTTTCCTAAAAAACAAAACAAAACAAACGACTTTTCAGCTCGTCATCATCATCTTGAGCTTCAGATGACCGACTGATCTTTGATAATGCTGCTCTCTGTTGCAGCGGCTCCAGTTGTTAAACGACTCTTAAATCACAGAAGAGCATACGCCGGTCTTACAACACACAGCTGCTTAACTCGATGTAGTTCTTATTTTAAAACTATATCACCGCATGCAGGGAGGAAGCTAAGTGAGGAAGGAAGCTAAGTGGCCTGTGCAGAAATTAGGTTGGCTAACAAATCCAATTTAGTATCTAGACATGCTGCAGGAAATTCAGGAGACCTCTCGAGCTTTATTTCCCTCTAGCTGACCTCCATCTCACGTTAGTTTGTGTGGTTTCAGACTGCAAATAGGAATCTATGCGAAACTTTTATCTTTGACTAAGTATGAAATCATCTGTCAGATGAGGTTGAGTGGCTTTTGATCTGACTTCGTGTAGTTTCATGTAAAATAAATTGCTGTCTGGCATACTTTGGATAGTGTCAGTATGACAACTGGGATTTGGAAGCTTAGAAATCCTTCTTGGATTTAAAAAGAAAAAAGAAAAAAAGGGGGTATTTAAAGAACTTTGGCTGTACTAGGGTGAAAGAGGGTTTTTTCGCCCTATATACTACATACAAAAACACAAGAAGATACAAAACAAAGGCCTCTTTGCTCCAATGTTTGTTTGCAGCGAAAGTAACTGTGTGTTTTAACGAGTTTACAGTGTTGCAGACGAGGCACATGGCTATCCTGGCTTAAAACAACCACGGATAAAAAGATTATGGACACAGGGCTTTCGTCATCGGAAGTAGAGCAAGGAGAACTTGTGGGAATATTTGCATTTCCCATGCTACCACCCTTTGTTTGTATACACTAATAATTGCCAACTGTAGCTCAGGGGGATTAGGCAGAACAATTTTAAAATGTTGAGGGTCTAGAAAAGTACAGTGGCACATGCAGGCTCCTGTTGGTCCAGACTCTTCTCATAACACAGTGCACACACTTCTCACAGTGATTATGGTGGCCTGTGAAATTAGCAAGCGGGCCTGTAAACCAAAACCGAGGGAGATGTGTGTGCTGTAGTTTAATTAGCTTTTTACCCATGTGGTTAGGCCACAGGCCATGAGTTCTTCTAACGGCACAACTAAAACACTGTGCCTTCTTTGTGCGAGGACGCTGCTGCAGACGGTAAATGCAGTTCAGCAGGGTCATTTCGTTTCAATTTCTGCATACTTGTTCTCCTGTTAGGCGTCGTGTAAATGCTAAGGTTTCAAGAATGCTATTCATCTTCAGGCTTCTGTGCAACTTGCGCTGTAGAAGACTGGGAAATATTGTGGCTTTTTCCCCCCTTTTTTTAAGATATCTCGTGATGACTTTGTGATGTGGGATGGTGTGGTGACCACAAACTGCTCAGATCAGAGTGAATGCTTGTTCAGGTGTTGATTACAGTCTGGTGACAGCAAAGAGTGAGATTTTTTTAGATGCTTCAGCCACTTAACAGAAAGAATATTTCAGTTATTCAAGCTTGAGCGTGCATGACTGTTATTAGGTAGTCAGTTGGTGGAGTGTTCATCCATCCCAGACGTCCCACGTGATGATTCTGGTCTATAAAGGATCGTCAGTGCAGTGCCATCAACAGCTTTGATCTCATTTCAAAGAGAGGCCTGCTTGCATTCACTTGGGCAGAGCGTGGTTGGATGTTTGAGATGTGGACACCGCAGGGCTTGTCACCAGTACCAACACAGCTGTGAGAACAGAGACACTACAAAGAGACCACATAACTTTAACAACAAAAAAATAACCAACTGCCATAATGTCCAATTATGATGGGAACACACAGCTGGGAAACAAAGTGATGTGAAAGTTAAGTTACTCTGAGATTATCTGGTCTCTATCTACGGTCTCTTATTTGAGATCCGTGTGCTCTGATCAACACGTCCATGTTAGTGAGCAACCTTAGAAACACAGAAATTGCGCTGTTGCTAAATATTTATTGCATTTTACTAGAGAAAGTCACTGTACCTTTAAGCTATATCCAAACTAATGATCGGGTTTCCTCAAATATAAGACCGAAAAGATTTTGTATATGTTTTGCACACTAAGTCTGCTTTGTAAAATGACCCTATCCCAATATAATCACCACTAATCCACAGAAAGCTCATAAATCAGTGGGTTAGATCAGATGGCTGTCTGGATCTCTGATTTTGGGAGAATTGGAAAACATTAAGCTTTATTTGACAATGAAATGAAAGACCGAGTAACTGCAGTATTGTTATGGGAAAAAAGCAAGATTAATACTTTCCATGTGATTTTTCTTCAGTAGTAGAGTAATAATTACGCAATGTATAAATCACAATGAGCAACAAAAAACAGGCTTTCTCTTTTTATGTCTTGCCTTTACAGTCCAAACTGAACATGGAGAGTCTGAGCAAGCCAGAGTTGTTGATGCTTTTCAGCATCCTGGAGGGAGAGCTGGAGGCCCGGGATCTTGTCATTGAAGCCCTAAAGGTACCCGTCATCAGAGCTGGGAACGTTGTCGTGTTATTATAAATTCTCTGCACAAAATGTCTTTTTAATGTAAAACATTCACACCCGAGGCTGAAAAGTGGCTATTCAACGCTCGTGGTTTTGGCAGTAAATCAGTGTTCAGAATGAATTCAGCAATGACAGGCTTTCACAGCAGCAATTAATCTATCCATAGAAATATCTCAAATAACTCCTGCATGCAGCCATCGCTGTTCATTTATACTGTCTGCTTAAAGGGTCATTTTGGTTTTATTTCTAACCGGTGTATTTATCCATTCATCTGGATATTATGGATCTTGGATCATGCTAAGTTTTCACTTTTGACCTTGGTGTAGAGACGTGGAAACATGAGGAGTAGCACGTATATTACCACAGCGTTCATGCATTAGAAATCTTCATCCAGAATAATGTTATAACTATAAACCCATTATAATAACCACTGTTCAAGGCTCTAGATATTAATCTGTTGATACGTAGTTGGGGTGTGACTCATTTCCATTTCCCCGTCTTTGTTTGTTATTTAGAAAAACTACTACTAAAATCTTTCTACTACAGACAGGAGGACTTGATCCAAATTAGGTTGTCACAAAAAATGTGAGTGCATTTTTAGTTCAGTCTTTACCTGAACGATCTTTAAACATTAACGCTTTCATCAGATTAGCAAAAGCTGATTAGCATGAGCAAGTACTTCAAGTACAATTAAATAATGAACTGATATAATGAGCTGGCTCTGCAGTGAGTCTCTTATCCTACAAATGAACTCCAAGTAAAACTTCACTAATTTATTCTCATGCTTGTCTGTGCAGACCCCTAAAAGTCAAAATCAGAATCTTAAAGTGGAGTGACGTTAATGGGGAGCCATTGCAAATGAACTACCAATGATGTGATATGCTAATACTTAGAAGACGTAATCATGATGTCCTGCATAACCTGCAGACGTTCCAGGGAAGCTTTGTTAAGACAAGTGAGCAATGAATTGCACTAATCCAGATGTTATGAAATATAAGCATGAATAACAATTTCCAGTTCAGAGCATGACACAATGGAACTCAACTTGGCAATATTTCTTAAGCGATAAAACTAAGAGCAAAACAGAAATGAATGCGAGAATTCCAGAGTGAAAAAGGAGTCAAAAGTTACCCCACGGTTCCTAAATGAAAATTCAGCGATAGTGACAAGGAAATCTAGAGTTTCCATTACTTTAGACACATTCTGTCCAGCGCACAATCAAGAACTTCTGTTCTTTCTTCATTAAGTTGGAGAAAATTGTCATCAGCCATCCAACTTTTAATAGAATTCTAAGTACATATGCAAGATCATAACATTAGATATATCTTATGCCTTAAAAGAGTTAAACAGCAGAATGTCATCTGTGTAGAAGTGATAAGAAATATCCTTAAAAGTGATCAAAATGTGGTGAAGAGGGAGGAGATGTAACAGAAAAAGGAAAGATCAGGACTTTGTGGTACGCTGTAGGCAGGATGAATGGAAGAGAATCTGACCTTAGAAGTGGCATCTGAAAAGGATGGTAAAGACAGATAGCAAGAGAAGCACTCCAAAGCATGCCCTGATATATCCATCCAGTATCTCAGCCTATCTTTATTTATCAGCAAATCATCTTTCAAAAGAGGAGAGAGGGATTTGTCCATTAGTTAATGTACATAAGTGGTAGCCCAAGTAAAGAGTTATATGTAGCCTACAAAACATTTCTCCTTGCATGTCATCTAGATTTTTAGTAGCATACAGTTTGCTGTACAAGGCTATTTTCTGTGACCGTTAAGCTAAACTTTCTGAGTTTGCCTAATCTGAGAACTACTCTCTGTGTCTGAGAGAATGGACTAAATCTTTCCGGGCATTGTTTACGTATACCATACACTGGAGTGAATAGATGAACCAGTGAACAGTGCACATGCACTCACTTTGAACTTGCTGTTGCAGAGTTTAGACTGTCAGTTTGACGCAGAGCCACCAGCTCGGACGTTAAAATGCCTTAGGCTGGCCAATCCTTTCAATTAAAGGATTGGCAGGCTATTTTCCCCATTCTGTGTCCTTTTGCTGTACCAGCAGGCTCACATGCTTTCTCATGCTTTCTGTAAATTTTTATGTTATATTAAGGATCTATTGTATTTTATTTAGATATATTTTTTAAATATAATAATAAGTGTTGTTTTTGACGCAAAATCACAAATGCATGATAAATAGCGGTTAAGCAACTTCATGATGCAACATTTCTGCAAAAGATGGCTTTGCCTTTTTCAAATTTTTTAATGCTTTGCATACTTCATTCCTGCCAGTAATGTTTGCGTCTTACAGCCCTTACGCACTTGGAATTCTAGTCATTTTCGTGTTGTAAAATGTGCCATTGAAAGAACAAACTTGAGAGGAGGCAGCTTGTGGAACACTGCTGAATGTTCATGTGTTGTGTCTAGACCACATTCCTACATCTCCTCAGGGATCTGGCCATCTAAGGCAAGAAGAGTTACAGCACACTGGGTGCCTGATGACTCACTGTGAGCATGAGTAGGAGTGAACAAATAAACATTGGCCTTAACTGGAGGGAGCTTGAAGTGAATATGGCTATGCTGCCCTCATCTACACAAATTCTTAACCCATTCATCCCTTCAGTTGGACCAGTCTGACAGTTTTATGGTACTTTAATAATTATGCGATCACTAAGTTATGGGTAAAAAAAATTTGTTTTTTCAAGGAAAAAAATCAGTATTAGTCACGCAGCCTTTAATTCCAGTCATATGCAGTTAGGATTTTTAATCATCCAGCGCTGCAGGGTTCTAGTTTTTCTAAATGAGTTTGCTAAAGTGAAAACACAAGTTCATACCTTTCTTTTGTTCTGCTCTTGAAACATGGCACCTTGGGTCTTGTCCTAACATGAAAAGCGGATTGTTATCAGAGAAATAGCACCCCCATAACCAGATCTTCCATTGTTGTTGCATGGATTTATGAATGGCAGTTTGTCTGTTAGATAAATGTTGTAACTGCCGTTGAAGGGACTGTCATAAACAACAAAAAAACACCCAAAAGTTATGTGCAAAGTTCTCAGGCATTTAATTCTCTCATTTTATCTACATAAACGAGGTTGACATTTTGGGCTTTTGCTTGTCCACTGTGGATAGATTGCAACAAAATGTGATTCCCCATAAAAATTGAGTTTGAGTTTGTCTAATATTTGTACTTTATAAGAGTAACTTGTATCCATTGCTCGTTGCAGATATTAGCAAGTCTGCCAGCAGTAATTGGAGAAGTAAGGCCACTCATGTTGGTTTTATCTGATGTGTCAGTGCCACACTGTCACCGTCATGTGAGAGGTGTTTAGCTTTAACACAATTTTCCATAGTAATAAAACAGACGCAGATAAACTGTATCACATGCGTGATAAACTCTTCACATATTTGCTTTTAAAAGTATAAAAACTGTCAAGTTTCATCTGTTGTCTACTTTCTCTGTGTTTTTTCCAAATCTTTTATCAGTGATTTTCTACAGGACATTGTATTGTATGGCAAGTACAGGATGTGAGGTTAATGGCGTGTTTCTTCTGTGGTACTCTATATTTAATTATGCAGAACTATCAGTGGCATTCTAACTATCTGCTGCATTTTTCCCCTTGTGACTCACTTTTGCAGCTGCTCACACTGTGGCTTTCAAAAGGAAGTGAGTCTCTGGCAACGCTTATATTTGGCACACAAAACCCTGCAGTGATCCAGTAGTCCCTTTGGTTTGGGAAAGGAATATGAGTCTTTATGTTCAAAAGGGACTCGGATATGGAAATTAGCCTTTAATTAACTGTCAGGTTCACATGGCGTGGCAGACAAGAGCTTCCAAATGAAGCTACTTCAAAATCTTACCTTGTGCTGTGTTTAGGTGCTGAAATAGGAAAGAGCACTTTTGTTTGTTGGGCTGCGATGCATCAGCTGATTAGATTCGCTATCAGATAACATAACATATTTTACACTTCAGTGATGGATAGTGGTTTTAGATAGCCTTTTCCTTACCATAGAATGCTAATGACATGCATTAACAACATCTGACATACAGTATACAGGATTCCAGGGTGGAAAGTTATTCATAACTTTTTATTTTATCAATCTTGTCACTAACACTGCATAGCAGAAAGACTTGAGGCATATGTCAGCAAAAGATAAGCTGGATTTGAACCAACGTAGCCATGGCAAAAAGACAGCTTCCCAAGAAAAAGCACCCACAGGTTGCCAGGAACTGTTGCCAACTGACAAAGGCGTAAATAATGAAACTAGACTGTGATGCATAACAACCATGCCCTGAGTGTTTATGGGTGTTGTACATGTACTGTATGATGCGATGAATACTGTGGTAGGTGTGGGCGCTAAGTATGAAGTAGCATGAGGAATTGGGTTTTTTTCCCTTTACAGAGAAGCGATGCAGAGGAAAACAAACTCTCTCTGTGCTGAGGAAGTACACATCTGTCTGTGCACTGAAGGGCTGTGGAGGGAGAGAGAGAAGCACGGTCTGTGTTTATGAGTAAACATTTGTGTAACGAGGGGGTGCTGAGAATTTATCAAAAAAAAAAATCCTGACAATTTAAAGGCCCGTTATCCACGTATATTAAAGTGTAAACAGTGCAGGCTGAATAATTAGACATAAACAAGGAAAGAAATGAAAACTTTTTTTTAGTTATGTATATGTTTCTAAGTAGCTTTCTCCTCTGTAAGGAATGACTTATAAATCTAGTCTTATTTTCCCTTTAAGTGTCATTTTATATGACTGACTTAGGCAAGAATGGAAACTCCCATATAAGGTTTTTTTAGTCTTGGCCTGTAAAGTGACACATCAGAGCAGACAGTCACTGACGGGAACAGGAGTGGGCTGTGGGCCAGCTCTGCAGACAGATTTCGCTTTTCAGACTTCTCTTTAAAATTAGGTGATGTATGTTATTTTTAGCCCCAGTATAAACATTATTTGCTCCCTATAATATAGTCGGTACAAGAACAACAGAGTAGATGTCCTGCATAGCACAAAAGTCTGCTTCTGAGTTCCTGAATGGTGATTGGGCTTTCGATAGTGCCCACATTTGAGAGGCATTTTTGAATTCTCTCGGGCAACCCGTGTTTTCCTGTTTCACCCTCCATTCTGTTTGATCCGCCTTCACACCGTCCTCAGCGGACTAGATCAAATAACAGCTGCGAAGCCTCGCAGCCTTGTCCTGCTCGCTTTGTGCCAAATGAGCCAACATTGAGGATTGAGAAAACGATAGCCGTAAAGCTTCTGATCTCTCGTGAAATTATGTTTGAACTTTGATTTTCTGTCTAAAGCCATTGGTGAACACTCCCGGTGTTTTTCTGGAAACAACTAAGTGAACTTGAAGAACTTCCTAAAAGCAGTTAGAGTTTGATCTGACACTGTCATTTTAGTTCTATAGAATTGAGTACAGCATTATAAAGGATCTTGGTGTTTTTCAGCTCACGTTTTCTCCCCGCTCGATTAGCAAATGTCTATTTTGTTTTGTGAAATTTCATTTATGGCAGAATCTCTCCACAACTACTAATGGCTAATGGCACTTTTGTATCAATTATATTCTGCCCGAGGAAGCTTATGATGTGCTCATGCAATAGTCAATTTATTAAGCTCGGTAGTTATCCACCATGATGGCTAATCTGTCAGCCACAGTGGGCTTTTTATACCACGGGACTCCTTAATAAATGCTGCCAGTGAACTGCAGCAAGATGCAAAGATTTTAATTACTTATTTTGCTTTTCTTACAGGCTTTGTAAAAGAATGGATGACTATTGCTCTGCAGGCCTTTCCACACTTTGACAACACTTTAAACCTTTCAAGTAATCTTGGTATCAGTCTTCAGGAGCTCTGTCCTCACCCTGCCAGAGCTGATACCGCTTTCTTTAATCTCTTCATCCTCTTTTGTTGAAACCTCACTAAGACACTGCTGGCTCTGCTACAGCCCTCCTCTCCCGCTCTCTCTTTTTCACTTACTTTCTCTCTCTACCTCCCTCTGCAGTACCTCTTCAGGGCAGGCCTAAAGACATCTTCTAAACCTGAAATGTGTGGCTGCTATTGTTCCTCCTTTGTCATGAGTTAAACAGAACAGGTCTCCCTTGGCCGAGGCCCAGTCTGGTGCAGCTGTCCTGCTAAAGATAGACCGACACGCGGACCATCTGTTGCTCTTTTTCCTGTTAGTGTTTTTTCTTATTTTGTTTTTTAAACATCTCCTTCTCCATCTCTCTTTTTCTCTCTTCCCCTAAGTACTGCTTCTTTACATCTTTACCATCAGTATTAGAAATGATAATCATGGTGTGCTGAAAACGGCGTTTGATTTCCTCTTTTCATGGAAGGGAAGAGATAGCAGCATGTGTTAATGTCATAGCTGCCAGAGATTAAAGCTATTAAATCATTTCATAATCACACTCTGTGCTGTGGATTGATACTGTCTGCTTAAATTAATTGAGATATCTTTTTTACCGACCAAGAGAAGCATTATATACTACAGTGGAATTCTGTTCATGAGATTGTTCTTTAGTACGGAGGCATTTTGAGGCAACCAGGTAAAATGCACGAAGATTAATATTCATTCAATTTTGCAAGTATTTATTCATAAACAGAACTATTTTGACGTGATGATGGTACTAGATGAACATCAACCCCATGGTGGGTCTATTGGAGAACTTAAGAAACCGTTCATGAACACAAGAGATGTCAGCTGATAAAATTGGCTATCATATAGGGCTGTGCGATATGACCAAAATCTCATATCCCGATATAAGAATTCTATCGTCGATAACTATATAAATCACAAAAATGTAACATTTTCTTTAAATTATGTGAATCTCGGGCAGCTCGACTTGCGGGAAGTGTTTCCAGCTGCGCGTCATGTAGCTGGAGTCGAGTGTTTTAACCGATGCATGAAACGATACATTTTTAGACATAAGTTGTAAAGGCCGCCGTTTTCTTTGTGAGTATTTATTACACGGCGTGCTGCGGGGAAAAGCCTGTTCTAACGTTTGAGTCTAAGGTTTATTTTTTAGCACCTGGTGGCTCTTTTCTTTTTTACTTCTCATCCGTAAATAATCTGCTCTTTCATGTGATTCAGTTTATTTTGAAAAGTCTCAACAGGATCTTGAGCTTTATTGTGAAAGGTTTATGTGGAACATAAACAAGCGCACACGCGATGCTTTTACCGCCGTTGTTGCTAACCACAACACATAAAAACAGGCACTTGTCCATCTGTAGTGTGGTTATATTAAATATAAGAGAAAGAGAGAACTTTAAGAAATTAATATAGCCACTACAGTGACGATCAAAACGATGAAAAAAATATTGCCGTTAAGTTTATTTTGTGACACCACGAAACAAACGATAGCGTAAAATGAACCATACACGTTTTTATATCGTCATTGGATATATATCGTTATATGAACAGCCCTACTGTCATACATATTCTGGTGTTGGCATATGTGTCATCCAGTATCATATAGCCTAATGCAGAAGTAGTGCTCAGGGTCAAGTGAATATCTTACGATACAGCGGTGCAGAGTCAGATATTATCTTCACAGTAGGTTAATGACTCTTGTTAAATACATGCCTGGACAGTTAAAGAATAACTTATAAAGAATAATCTATACTCTGTACGTCCTGTGTGCATATCAAGTTCAGGTTTTATTGATCACTTCAAAAGACCTGTTGCCACTAGTGTTTCAATCTTTTCTCCCTGCTTCTCTTCCTTAAAAATGGTTTCTTGACAGCCACCTTTCCTTTGAGACTTTTCTGATGAGACTTCGGCGAACAATAGATGGATCAACTTAAAGGCCAGATGCGTCTCTTAGATTATGTGTCAGGTCTCTTGTCTTTTTTTTCTTCCTCCAAATGTCTTAAGGACATGACTTTCAGATATTTGGTGTAGATAGTTTTTTAGGCCTGTTGCTTCTTTCTTTGTCATCCAATCGTTCAGTCTCCACAAATCTTTAAAGGAAACACTGCACGAAAACCCGAGATATGCTACATTTTCTGATAATGGCGCTTTGGTTAATATCGTTAATATTGTTGGCACAAAAACACCGTTTTATGCCTGTAAAACTGTTATCTTTGGCATTTTTTGCACATTCATTTAAAGTGGTGGTAACAAATGTTTGTGTTTTTGTGACAGTCTGCTAATAACGGAGGGCCTAAAGATACAATTTAAAATTCGTTCTTTGTTAATTTGTCTGTTATGCATACATGGAGCACTGGCTCATTACTTCAGTTAGGTTCCCTTGGAATGATTCATAGGTTAATTCAATTCA
The DNA here is from genome assembly GCF_057382095.1 of Aulonocara sp. 'chitande type north' Nkhata Bay. Lineage (NCBI taxonomy): Eukaryota > Metazoa > Chordata > Actinopteri > Cichliformes > Cichlidae > Aulonocara > Aulonocara sp. 'chitande type north' Nkhata Bay. Next base: position 39,776,211 of record NC_141348.1, on the reverse strand, counting down.
ATTCAATTTTATTTATATAGCACCAAATCACAACAAAAGTTGCCTCAAGGTGCTTCATAGATACAGAGAAAAACCCAACAATCATATGACCCCCTATGAGCAAGCTCTTTGGCAACAGTGGGAAGGAAAAACTCCCTTTTAAAAGGAAGAAACCTCCAGCAGGACCAGGCTCAGGGAGGGGCGGGGCCATCTACTGCAACCGGTTGGGGTGAGAGAAGGAAGACAAGATAAAGACATGCTGTGGAAGAGAGACAGGGATTAATAACAGATATGATTCAATGCAGAGAGGTCTATTAATACATAGTGAGTGAGAAAGGTGACTGGAAAGGAAAAACTCAATGCATCATGGGAATCCCCCGGCAGCCTACGTCTATTGCAGCATAACTAAGGGAGGATTCAGGGTCACCTGGTCCAGCCCTAACTATATGCTTTAGCAAAAAGGAAAGTTTTAAGCCTAATCTTAAAAGTAGAGATAGTGTCTGTCTCCTGAATCCAAACTGGAAGCTGGTTCCACAGAAGAGGGGCCTGAAAACTGAAGGCTCTGCCTCCCATTCTACTTTTAAATACTCTAGGAACAACAACGTGTACCAAGTTTCGTTGCCCTCCATTCTAAAAAGGCAATAATAGCTAAGATTCTGATCAGTCTGAGAAGCCAGAAAACTGATACAGTTGCTACAGCCCAGTTACAAACATTGTGTGGAAAAAGGCTGACTCCTCTCTCTCTCTCTCTCCGCCCCCCCTGCAGGCACAGCGTAAAGAGCTATTCATTCAGGAGCGCTATGGAAGGTACAACCTCAGTGACCCCTTCCAGGCTTTGCAGAGAGACAGTGAGGCTGTGGGGGGCCAGGACAAAGAGGCTGGCTGTTCTTCCTCCACCTCCAACCCTCTAGTGGTCCTCAAACTGGTGGTGAGCCACTGCAGGAGAATGCAGGAGAAGATGCTGGCCCAGCTGGCTGCAGCTGAGAGCAGGCACAGAAGGGTGGGTGGACGTGTCGTCCTTAATCAGAAGCGCTGGTAATGAGATGATTTGGAGGGGAAAAAAAGTTAAAAGTAATCCTCAGCGTTTGAGAAAGAAAACATAAATGAGGCAGTAGCCAGTGAAGTGCTGGCTTGTAATGCACTGTGAATAAAGAGGGTTTTTAAAATAGCTTTTTATGAGTTTTTGTGACTTTTCATAATGCAAATATTCAGTCAAATGATTTATATTTATATTATTTATTATATTTACTGTTGTTTATTATTTATTTATAACTAAAAAAGTTGCATATTCAAAAGATTTTATTTTTCTGTAAAATACCGCGTATGCAGTACCTCCAAAGCCCACCAGGCCAGGAGGCCGCTGCCCCATTTAACTTGTTTAACTGTTTTAGAGATAATCAGTATTAATGTTATTTTTTAGCAGGCCAAACTCAGATTTTGTCTCCCTGCTGTGTTTCCTTCAGGTCATTGCAGACCTGGAGGAGGAAAAGAGGAAGCATGCAGAGGATACAGCGGAGGGAGATGATGTCACTTATATCCTGGAAAAGGAGAGGGAGCGCTTACAACAACAGGTGCCTTCTCACTGATGACTCATCAAATATTTGTCCAAAATGTGCTAAATCAGTAATTTTCAGATGTTTAAGCAGCCATAGTGTGTTTATGAAAATCAGTGTATTTTCAGATTTTTTTTTTTTAATTTATTTTTTCTTCTTTGTGTTGCTAGCTGGAATTTGAGAGGAGTCAGGTCCGCCGGCTGGAGAAAGAACAGCGGCGCATTACTGACCAGTTAGAGGACGAGCGGGCTCAGCACAAACAGCTCTCCTGTGCTTTGGCCAAAGAGTGCAAGTGGGCCAGTGCCAGAGCTCTGGAGGAGGGACACCGACTGAGCGAACTGAGCCGTAAACTCGAAAAGGTATAAAAACATTTGGAACCCCATCATTGCCTAGCACCTGTATGTGCTTAGGCATATTCGATTTTTGATTTTCTTTTTCTGATGTAGGAAAAAGAGACTTGTCAGTCTCTTAGAAAAGAACTGGAGGATGAGAAGACAAAAGCTCTGAGGATGGAGGCGAGAGTGGAGGAGCAGCTGGCTGAGTTTGACACAGACCGTGAACAGCTCCGCTCACGACTGAAGAAGGAGGAAGCTCACTGTTGTCAGCTACAGCATCAGGTTTGCACAGTCATCACTATGGAGGATGCACATTTGGCAAAATTTCTAATTTCATATAAACTTACTCCAGCAGGGGAATCTTAGTGCAGAGTCACATTTCTGCATATCTTTTTATTTTTCTTGTAATCAGGTAGAAGACCTCAAGAGGAAGCTGGAGGAAGTGAACACAATGAAGGAAACTAGAGGACCCATTACAGCTCCAACTGAGCCAGGAGAAAAGGAGTGGGCCACAAACGTTCCTCTGGGAAAGTCATTAGTAGACTCTGTTAAGGTTGAGGACATAGAGGAGGACAGAAACAAGCCACCTTCACAGGCAAACGGTCATCATTGTCCAGCAGAGACTAACGGGCATCATGACCCACAGAATGGAAATGAAAATCCTCCAATTCAGACCCAAACATCGTTCTCTCCCTCCACTGCTGTTTCTCCAACTCTTCCTTGTTCCTCCCCCTGCGCCTCACCCGTTCTTGCCAAACGGCCACCAACCAGCCCAAATCAAGAAAGCTTTCAGTCTCCCTACCAAGCCGGGATCAATCAACGTTTCCATGCTGCTCGCCACAAGTTTCAGGGTACCCCTGACCCAGAGCCGCAGTCCCAGGCTGTGCAGCCTGCTCTTCCTCTCTTGCCGAAGGACCCCTCTCCTGCGGCCGTCACCTCGTCGCCAGAGGCCAACCCGGTCAAGCAGATTGCCCGCAGCACAGTTACTCAAGTCCTGTCACGTTTCACCACCGCCCAGCAAAGTGCTACGGCGAAGCTCGCCACATCGAACAACTCACCCTTTGGTACAGACTACCGCAGCCTGGCAGCACCTTTGTCTCCAATCATTGGAAGGGCTGCAGGGATGGTTCCCCAAGGAATAAAATCGCCCACCATTCCCAGGGCAGAGCGGGGCAACCCTCCACCAATCCCTCCTAAGAAGCCTGGTCTAGCCCAGGCCCCTTCTTCTCCAGCTGCAGTGCCCAGGTCTCCCAGCCATTTCTCTGATAGTCCCCTCGCAGGAAGCTGTGGCCTCACCTCCAGCCAGGAAGGAGTTAAAGAACTGGATATGGTGGTTTCATCTAATTAACCGATCTGCTTGTGGCAACATTCACATTTCATAATAAGATATAGGTTTGTATATAACCAGAGTTTTATCATTTCCTTTTTTTAAACAAATGACCCCTCAAACACTGTTATGCTGTTTGTATTTATTAGATTTATTTGAAATACGTGCGAGGGCACTATTGTAGGAAGTAGATGAAGAGCTGGTAGTAATGAACAATTACAGCTGAGTTTAAGTTTCATAAGGTGCATATTATGTTGTTACGATGTATAATTTTTTTAATAGTGTCTTTCCACTTATTTTGTCTCAAGTATGTCGCTTTTTATTGTAAGAATAATCATCAGTAACTTAACCTTTGACCAGTGTAGGCTACAGAGTCGTTTTAGTTTGCACTAGTGTTCTTTTTTTTTTTTTAATTAAAAACCCAGTAGTCCTTACTTATTACTGCATCTTATTTTAACACAACAAATAATCTGATTAGTGCCGTAATGTCATGTCATGTTTTGTTGTCTATTAATTTAATGATGTAGTTACAATAACTATGTAGACTCTGATGGTTATATGCAGGTGCTGTTGTAAAAACTGTTCTGATCATCATGTCTTTGTCCTTTATAACAAATCACTATAAGAAAAAAATGTAGCCAATCATAGCTTTGATTAATATCGCATCCTGCCATGCTGGGTATTCCTCTGTTTTTAATTATATTTTTTACAGTACTTTTTTGTTAGGCTGGAAAGTGGTATCTTTAATAAATATATCCTAAATTTTGTCATGCATTCATCTGTTTATTAGCCCTCCTACAGGAATTATAGTGTTTTAGGTATTATTGCCAATAACTTGTTTAAATAACATAAAAAAGGACATTCAGTTTGGTGTTATATATATATATGATAAATCGTATTAATTCCTCACTTTTGATAAGGAAAAACCAGTGAGGTCAGATTTACTTAAGAAACAACTATAGCCTGTGGATATCATGGAGTCCAAAGTGTACCAAGAAAATAACCCTACACCCTTGCACCACCACCGGTCGCCTGAACTATTGATACAAGACAGGACGGTCCATTCTTTCATGTTGGTTAAGCCAAACTCTGACCGTACCACCCAAATGCTGCAGTACAAATTGGGACTCATCAGACCAGGCAATTTTTTTCCCAGTCTTCTACTGTACAATTTGGGTTAGCCAGAGTGTGAATTGTAATCTCAGTTTCCTGTGGTTAGCATGTAACAGGAGTGTTGCATGCTGTGGCCCTCTAATGCCATAGCCCTTCTGCTTCAAGATGTGACGCGCTGTGCAACCAAAGAATGCTTTTCCACATACCTTGGATGTAACAGATATTTCTTTCTTTTTTTTCCCAGACAATTATCTGAAAACTCTAGAGATGCATGTGTGGGAAATTGTAACCATTCAAACTCCCTCAAATCACCTTTCTTCCTCATTCTGATGCTCAGTTTGAACTTCAGCAAGCTGTACTGACCATGTCTACAAGCACTAGGTTGTTGCCATGTTATTGGCTGTTTATACTTATATTTGCATTAATTAGCACCGGTATACCAAACAAAGTAGTGAATGGATACTATATAAAACAAAAAAAATCCAAAATTGGACATGCGCTGCAACATAAAGCAGTACATAAAACACGATGCACCTCTTAAAAAAGCAGTTGTTGCAAAAATTGTTCAGGAACAGCCTGAGAAAAATGACATTGAGCCCAAGGTGCTGACCTGACCTCTAAATCCCTGAGGTCCCAATCCAATCAGGCTTCATGCATACAGGCCCCACCCTGCCAAACCCCGAGGATCCGCTCCCAACATCTCAGTGTCAGGCAGCTCGCGTGACTGTGCACCAAGGGGTCAACTGTTTCAAAATTACATTTACAAGCTGCTGTCTGTGTTGACAGAGCATGTAGCAAACCTTTAGTCCGATTAAACTACTTTAATAAACAGAGTTTTTAATGTCTATTTCCCATAAGACACTCGTCTGTATCAGTGCATCTTTATGTCTGTTATCTTTTTGATCATTCTGTTATTTGCTCTGTTGTTCTGTTGTCTTGAAGAAACGCGAGTGTGTTGTCTTGAGCAGGAAAAGAGGAAAAAATGTTGTTTTGTTTTGGGAATGATGTGCTTGAGAGCAAGCAAACATTGCATCAAATCAACTCTGAAAAACATAGTCTAACAATCCAACACAGTCCATCACAGTGAATAGAATTACTGGACTTAACTTCATATCATACAATATTACACAGGTAATTTTAAACGTTGTGGCTTCTTTTTATGTTTTCAATATTGTACTGCCAAACAGTGTCCACCAGAGGTCAGTGCTTGATAAGAAGCCACAGGTGCCTTTGCTGAGTTGTGAATGGAATCAGATTTTTAAATCAATTTCTATATTGTACTTTTACATAAATATGGCTGTAAAAAGCAAGTGTGTTTATCTGTGCATCTGTTTGTAATTTTACAGACTGAAAAATTGTTATTTCTCTACATGCATTAGAAATGACAGAAACCTCTGCGTGAAGGCCTTACATGCAAAATTTATCAAGTAAGTTCTGTGCTGACAATGAGAGTGAATCCATTAACATAAGATATTAGGTTAGTGTATTATTTGCTTCTTTTTAAAAAAAATTTAGTCAGAGCAAGAAGCACCCATATCTTATGGAAATATATCTTAGATTGAAGGAAGGGTGTACTAAGAAGAGGATTTTTATATTTTGCTTTTGTTCCATTTCAAAAATGAATATGAGATCTTTGAATTAACTCAGCTGGTTGGTTTTTGTGCTCCTTGTTAAGAGAGTCAGTTAAGAGCGAGAAGCTAGATTGTTGCAATGACCTTTTATTAACCTTTTTTTTTATTATAAGTCCACACAAAATACAGAAAGAGGAGAAGCAGCAGACTAATAAATTGACAAGGTGTGCATTCTCTCTGACTCGATCACATTCTTAGTCCGAGTGTCCTAACAGTGAACACTCGCTAACTCGGCTCTTTTGATACACTAAATTACCCTCCTGGTTGCGGGCAAAGCAATGGGCGGTTAACAGGACAGGTCACCTCTCTTTTTTTTCAGTTCACCTAATTAACATTCCAGTGTAGGACAGCATAGCTGTACTCCACTTCTAACACAGACATGCACAGACACAGCAAAGCCCCATCCTTCTCCGCCTCCATAAACACGGGCTCAGGTTGATGAGCTGTGAGGGGTCACAGCTCATCAGCAGTCCGGGAAGCCATGCTGGCTGCTCACTCTGTCTCATACGCCACTGATGCCTTCAGCAGCAGGGCACAGAGTTCAAGAAATAGTCAGTAATTGAAAACGTTATGTGAGGACCCTGAAAATCTTGGTATTTAGCAAAATAAATATCAGTTACATTGTTTTGTAGTCTAGGTATGATAACTTCTAAAGTGAGTTTTCAGCAAGGTTATGCAGTTTTACCGATGTTAAGCCACAAAGGCAAAATATCAGCCTACCGAACTGATATTCAGGGACCAACTTGGTAGTCAGATTAACTGGGCTAGATACTGCACACTCTGCAAAATATACACTCTATTTCACTATATATAAATAAATGAACTTGAACTTGAAAAAGGATTGCTGCCAGCACATGCCTCTCCCTGGCATGCTTTATTACAATTTCAGACTAGGCATATGGTTGCAGTGTCATGTCGTGTGAATGAGATGATGAAACGGAGGTCAAGGAGGGAGCGCATAACCTGTCAGGAGCTAAACCACAAATTTACAGCCTCCTCATCTTGGAGTCAGACGTGTTCCAAGAAAGCACAGTACAACTGTCTGGCCGTTCATTTTATCGTCTGTATCGACGATGAGTGACAGCATTGGACCCCCCAAAATGTTGTAATCATTACGATCTACACACTCATCTGTGGTTGCAGTGGCCCAGTCACTTTCTCATTCTCCTGTTCCTTTTCTTTTCTTGATCTCATTTTCTCCATCCAAAATTATCCCGGGCCACGACACGAGCTGAGAATAGGAGCTCAAGCCCCCATATTGAGCCCCTTAAAGACCACAGCTGGAGCTGGCTCAAAGCGAGACAGGGGTAGAGGGAGGCCTGGATGATGAATGTTATCGCCACCATCACCTGCTCCCTGTAAAGCAATTTGTTATGGAGTTGTCACTGTAAAATAGCCTGTCCTGTGGTAAAGAAAGACAGGGTTACATGTAATGAGGATCATAGTATGGCCCTAAGGCCAGGTATGACATAACTGAAGGACAAACAGCTGGCCTATATGTTTGTCTATGACATAGGACGAGAAGAGAAAATGTGCAGTAATAGACGAGCCAGAGATTTTAAGCCTTCATTACTAAATTATTATTGTAAAGAATGCAATGTTATATCAGTAAAATTTATAATTACATACTTATACAATGATAAATAGTACTTTTAAGAAAAAACTTGGTAAATTCCCAGCTGAAAAACAGTTTGCATTCACATGTAAAACACACTATTACATTTCCTCTCTGTGCTGTGGTATTTTTAGGCAGCAGCATTGTTATTGACCTTTACTTACATCCCTAAATAACACCCTGGATTTGCACTGATTAAAATGACTTCACACACTCATACACATGACATCTTGGTCTGCCTACCTGCTGGATACACAAGACACTGATTTACTCACCTAAGTCGAAGGGATACAAGCCAGAAATGTCCTTGAGGTGGGTCAGATGTTTCCACATTACCCAGCTGATATTGGATCAGGACTGCTGGTATGAGCTGAACTACAAACATGCGCTCCAGAGGAATTACAAAGGGAGTTTCAAATGCTTGTACCAAAAAAGAACATTTTATTCTCCCACTGGGTTGCATGGCACAGAGGAAACTTTAGTAATTTATTAATCATTTTTCAGCAGAAGGGAATTATACTGAGCACTATGCCAAATTTTGGATAAACCGCAGAATACTGCAGGACGTGACAGTTCTAAAAATTGTTCAAGATCGACAATAAATCTACTTTTATTCACGTGGAGCTCAAATTAATAAAGAAGGAAATTTTTATTCTACATGTTCAGTTGTAACTGGAGGGAACTCTTGCAGCATCTGGGCTTTCAGTGTCTAAACGTATACTGGTGCATCTTTCATCCATGTGTACGCCTCTTACATGACCTTTGTTGTAAAAAAAAAAAGGAGACGGGGAGGCAGAAGAGATATTTATCTGTGATTACTAAGAGAAACAAAAAGAATCAAAAATGACAAACATGAGGGAAGCCAAACAGTTCAACAATCAAATGTGTTCCTCTTCACAGGGAAGGCGTAGGTGGCCACAAACACACAGGCCACACGCTTTCAATACAAAGACACTCTAGCACTGGGGTTTTACTCTCCATCACCTTAAGTATTTCCAGGCCTAATTGCTGAGTGGAGTCAACTTTTAGCAGTTTGATTCAGTTTTATTTATACAGCACTAATTCGCAATAACAGTCACTTCAAGGCCCATTATATTGCAACATAGTGACCCTACAATATTAGAGAGAAAACAGCAACAATCAGATGATCCCGACTGAGCAAGCATTTGGATATAGTGGAAAAGACGAACAGAAGAAAACGCAAAATACACACAAACAGCAAAAGCACTGCTTGGGTGGTTCAGATCAGGTTTGGTGTAGATTGCAAGCTTGATGTCTTCTCTTATATGTATATATTATACACATACATGCATACAGTTTATTAAAACATATGCATAGGAGTGGCTTCGTGCAACGTACAGTAAACAAACAAAACAGAAGAATAAGAGCAAAATCTGGACCGGATCAGTATTGTGTAATCATCCTTTGCCTTTTACCTTATGAGTTCATACCTTTGCATGCATCTATTGGATTCTCTATTTGGGGAACTCTCTCCTCTGTTCTATAGATGCTGTTAAAGGTTATATTTACTGTAAAGCCAGATTTGCAAAGAGTTTTGCTGAACGTAATAAACAAACTGGCCACTTAATGACAAGTTTAATTTTGGACTGAAACTTCTGCATGTCAGCGATTGTAAATCTGTTTAAACATGTGTTCCTTTGCCAGGGACCACACAACCTAAAATCTTAAAAAAGATGAGACCAGTTACATTAGAGGAGCAGATGCAATGAGCCCTGGGAAGGATTATGTATTTCTGATCATGTGTAAACGCTTACACACTTGCATCATTACTGAGATCTGATTTTTCCAAACTAAACTTTCTCTCATATGACAGAAAGAGAAAACAGAGACAACCTTCTTACCGACCTTTTAATTAAATGAGCTAACGAACTGTGATGCAGGTGTAAATTAAAGAGTGGATTAATTGATTTGCCGGGAGAAGTCAGGCAGAACCTCCTTTCCTTCTGTCTGCAGATCTGCATACCGGTCTCTGTAATTTTTTGACAAAGGGCATTGGTGTGGTGAGAAGGGAGGGAGGGGAGGCGCAGACAGCTGACGCACTGAAGAGGAAAGCGCAGCGTTTCGGTGCGCATCTTCATTATCGGCAAGTGGGATGAAAGGTGAGCAGCGCCTGTCCCATCCACGCAGACACTTTTCCTATGTCAGGATCTGATTCGAGTGGCTTTTATCAGTTACGAAACTGATCATCGGCATTGGATTTTATAGTTTGCAACTTCTCACAGATTTAGTGAAGCCAGATTCGGAGCGCAACAGCTGAGGAGAAGACGTGAATCTACGCAAGATTGTCTGAAACGAAGGACTCATCCCGCTCACTTAAGTGCAATGTCCAAAGCTTATGGATGTAATGCTAGAAAATCAAGGCTGCATTATGACAGCGAATAACTGAGGGGTCTCAAAAGCACTTTTCCTCTTTCCTAACTTTTATTTCCACCAGATGATGGAGGACGCGCAGGCGTCAAGGACTTTCACGCCTTATTGCACAGCCAATACATGAAAAGAAGAAACATGATGACATCTACGGGCTTGTCGGAGAAAGCAATGAGGATCAGAAATGGGGCAGGAAACCACCATCACTCCAAACCCATCTCTAAAATATACTTCATCTTTATTTTGCTCCTGCTCATATTCACACCGATAGTGGATTCATCGTGGTGGTAAGTTTCACCACTGAGAGGAATTTGATGGTTCGTCCGATTGGTTGGTGTCACATACCAATCGAATATAAAGTACGACTTACAACAACGACAACAAGGGCAAAATTTCACCCAGAAAATATAGATAACGATTAGTTTTAATTAATTAAGTTTGCAGTTGAAAAAGTTATCTTACAGTGGATTTTATTGTTTAACCCTATGTATCCTTGTCCTTGGAGCTGTTACAAATTTAAAGATGAGAAATCCGTCTGTTTATATGTAATTTACACCTGCTTACTTCTCAGATTTTCTAGTAAAAGATCTACTTTGCTCACATGAACATCCACATCCATAAACGAAAAGAGCAGGCTGTGTATCCAAAGTTCATGAAGATTAATGATGTTGATGTGTGTGTTTGGGTGTGTGTGTATGGGGGGAAGGGGGCGTCTCCCCTATCCATCTATTTTGCCCAGAGTACACGGCAGGTGCAGGCGTTGGTGCATGAATAAATGCCCCTTGATGATTTCTCTTGAGGTTTTCAAGACCTAAAACATGCTGGAGACCCCCCACCCCCAGTCTCTCTCACCTGACATTGTTGTTCTCATATTTCAGGTGACACTTAACAGAAAACCTATTAAATGACTTTACATTTAACTAGCCAAGGGAAACCCCCCATTTTAAGATCTTACCCTACACTTCATAACAGTTAAGATCTAATTTATGAATTTATTTAAAGCTAAAACGCACCCATTGTAAATAATGCTATGTCTGGTAATTTCCCAAGAGAGCCGAAAGCACATATCATCCAATTTGCTCTTGAGTTTCCCTTTCAGGCAAATTCAGAGTAAACTGTGAATAAATCGTTGAGAAATTCCAAAGAAAAACGTAATTGATTCCTGCTTTTTTTTTTAAAAATCTTCCTTTGAATTGTTTAGGCCTATTTTTAACTATTGTAATAATTTATATAAGCACTGTGCGCCTTGCTGCACTTCTCTCTTCTTCTGTGTGTGTCCTCTTGGAGAGTCAGGGGTCCTTTGGCACAGCTGGTTTGTACAACACACAGTAAACGCAAGCAGTGCTTCTGTTCTGCTATACTGCTCAGGCAGATAGTTGCATCTAGAATGGGACTGGGACAGCCATAAGAGGAGTGGAAACTACCTGCTATATCTGTTTCTGTCTCAGTGGCCAGGCAACACAAATGCGGCTGCGATTAGGGACTATAATGATATCCGGATGGAGAATAGAGTGTGTAGGCTTATAGATGGACTGGGGGGGGGGGGGGGGGGGGGGGGTGCTCATTTGTACTGTAGATGACGGCCATGTCCTGTTGAAAAGAGAACCCCCAGAGTCACAATGCAATCAGCATGTGATCACCCTTCTTAAGAGTTGTTGCAAAGTTGGGGATTATTTGAAGAAAGCAGAAAGCAAATGCATTTCACTGAACGAGAGGAATGTAATAATCTCTTCAACATCCTGAATATCTGAGTCTTAAGAAGACAATGGGGATGAATGTGAAGAAAAGTAGGAACAGTATCAATAATTTAGATTCATCGAAAAACATTTTACACGGGGAGAAAAGTAGTAATAGTAAAGTTAACTGGCACAGAAGACAGAAAAAGAAAAACAGTTTGTCCTCTCTTTGTCTGAAGGCAATACAATCCACTTAGCAGCTTTACTATAGCTTACTTGATGTTTAATGTTCCATAAAACAAACCAAAGAACTGCTTTTGTCCTGGGGCAGTCTCGTGGTTTGCTTAGATACAACTTTGCAAAACTAAGACATGCTGCCTTGTCTTTTTAGAGAAGAGCCTTTCTCCTGGCAACTTTTCCAAACAAGCCATAATTTACTTGCTTTATTATTATTTATTTATCTGTAATTTCTTTGAGTATTGCACATGACATTGTGTTAACACAAACCTGAATGCTTCAGACCACACCTGCTAGGAGCACCTGGCTGTTTAATCTTTTAAATTTGTCAGTTTGTTAAATTTATGCTGGTAATTGTTTTCTTTTCTTTTTTATCTATTTCTTTTGCTAGTTTAAAATTCTCCATTAGTGGGAGAGCCTTTCCTATTTTTACACTAGCCACATTTGGGAATATTAAAACTTTTTTTTTAAATATATAATGAATATTTTCTACCATACTGCTGTACCTCACTGAATGGCAACTGAATTAAATGTTGCTCAGGGGTTGCTCCTAGACTGCAGGCTGCACTTGAGAACCCTGTGATTACAAAGAAGGAGCACTGAGTACAGATGTCTGATAGTTAAAGGGCTTTTTTTAACATGAAAGCAGCAGTGATCAGTAGCAGGCTCCTTTGAGTCCATAGAATTTAATGAGCTCTTAAATGTTGGTTACCCATAATATAACCCAAAGATTTTTTGGGGGACCCTCTATATCTGGTAAACACTGGAATCTTCTTCACTCAGAGTTCCCAATTTCCCAATTTTTTACACATTTGATTAGAAATGTGAATTGTTTGAAGATGTAGTCAGACCAGATTTCACGCTGACAGCTTACATGTGTTGGCATTTAAAACAAGTGGCACACCAAAGGCCATGTAGGGTGGGCTTCACCCCATTACCCTAAATGCAGCAAACATACGTCTCTGTTATTTGTACTATTTCCACTATTTGTATATTTCTTGAAAATCAGATTGGACCTTAACCTCTTGCAAATCAGCTAGCTCAGCTAGCTACACAATTTTTTCTGTTTTTGTCTCGATGAAAACAGGAAGGCAAATTTGAAAGTAAACTCACTGGAAAAAGAAATCCTGGCACACAGTCTAGTGACAGCTGCAGGTGCACTACCACAGAGTGCGCTTTCAGTGGAATTGTCCTTGAATTTACCAACACTGTGTTCGATGGATCTGTGCGCAGGTACATCGGAGCTCTGGGTGCGCGGGTGATATGCGACAACATTCCCGGTCTTGTGAACAAGCAACGGCAGCTCTGCCAGCGGCACCCAGACCTGATGCAGTCCATCAGCGAGGGAGCCAAAGAGTGGATCAAAGAGTGCCAACATCAGTTCAGACACCACCGCTGGAACTGCAGCACGCTGGACCGGGACCACACTGTTTTTGGCAGGGTGATGCTCCGAAGTGAGTCTGAACATACATGGCTAAGGCTTCTATCTGTGTGGTTCTTTGTGCGTGACAGTGGTTGTTTATATCAGTGACACTCAAGTTAATCATCCTCATAAATGTCTCCTCTGTTATCAGATAAGCAGGGAATTAATAGGTGTCTTATTAAATCAACTTTACCCCGGAATGCAAACAGAAAGAGAAATTGTTGTGGGTTTTTTACCTTCTCAGGAATGAAGGAACATTGGGAAAGTGGATGTTCTCTGAAAACAAGTAGCAGATTGAGAGATCCACACTGGTGATGTATAAACAGTAATAGGAGATGTAAATATTTGGGTAGATGTTTCTGGCAGCCAGACAAAGCTTTACTCCCTGACATCTCGCCTGTGTTCTGCTTCATTGCGTGAGCAGGAATGAGAACAGGAGGAGGGTGGGACAGCCAGACCAAATAACCTCCAAAATCTCCTCTCATCTAAAATGAAAACACTGCTCAATGACTTAGAAAGCTGCCATCTGTGCAAATTAATAGGTGAAAGGAGAGTCGGCTGGTCTAATGTTATAGCTGACATGCTGCTACCACTGTCTGGACCATCCACCATAGATGGACTGATCTTGGTATGCCTACCTTGTAGAATTTGCAGAGAGATGACTGCTTTACTCACCAATAACACATGGCTCTGGGCACTAGAAGAACAGCTGAGAAAAACAAGTGCTATGACAACTTTTGAATAATGTCACATGTCAGATATAGGCAACATTAGGTCTCTCTTTACCAACAGTCGTAAGTTACTTCTTTAAATGATTGCAATTGCAACGCTCCCTTCCCCGTCTATCCAGGCAGCAGAGAGGCAGCATTTGTGTACGCCATCTCTTCAGCAGGAGTGGTCTACGCCATTACCAGGGCCTGCAGTCAGGGGGAAATGAAGATCTGCACCTGTGACAGTCAAAAACGAGGGCAAGACAGTGACGACAAAGGCAATTTTGACTGGGGCGGATGCAGCGACAACATCAACTATGGCATAAAATTTGCCAAAGCTTTCGTCGACGCCCGTGAGAGAATGGTGAAAGATGCTCGAGCCCTGATGAATCTGCACAACAACCGATGCGGTCGGATGGTCAGTGGAAACGTTTTTTATATTAATGTTTAAGCTTTATCTCTTAATGGAATTGTAAATTTAGACATATTTAGGAAGTAACAATGAAAACAACAGGCTTTTCAGGAACATTTTCAGGGGACGCTTTTATTGTTGTTTTTGTTAAACGTAACATTGACCTACAAATTTATTCAAACATAAAAAGGCACCCAACTCAAGCGATGAACCCTTTTTGTGTCTGCACACAAGAGATAGCTTAACAAAGACCCAATGAAGAAAAAAAAAAAGTAGAAATAAAAACCAAAAAAAGACGTGTCACAAAACCTGAGAGATACACATGGCCCTTCAACTCATCCGTCTTCTGTGAGTCATAGATTGGTCTCTCCAAGCTTAAAGTTGGTCATAATAAACATCGACTCTTAAAATCATTAGAAATTCTTTTTTGCCTAAAGATGTCTTCAACTACTAGGCTAGTTGACTTACTTGACTAGGAAGTAAATCTCTTAAGACTAAGAATCTGTTTATTGAGAATATTCCGCATTATCCCAGCATCTATTGATGATCCAGCATAATGCATATTAATATGATAACTGCATATGAGGGTCCCATAGCATTAAATTCTGCACTGTTCAAGTTATTGACATGGCTTTTTCAGTAAAGACGTCTCTGAAGGATAATGACGTAAAAGCTGTTACATTAAGAATATTTAGCTAACCGTTATGCTAGGAGAGCTTATTACACCTACATCTTCTCTTGTACAACATTGTTGGCTTGACACTGTGTCACCTTTGATCTCTGCTCCAGGCAGTGAAGCGCTTTATGAAGCTGGAGTGCAAGTGTCACGGGGTCAGTGGTTCCTGTTCTCTCAGAACCTGTTGGCTGGCTATGTCTGACTTCAGGCGAACTGGAGACTATCTTCGCAAGAAGTACAACACAGCCGTCGAGGTAACCATGAACCAAGATGGGACAGGATTTATTGTGGCTGACAAGGACTTTAAGGGAAGCACCAAGAATGAGTTAGTCTTTGTTGAGAACTCTCCAGATTACTGTCTCATGGACCGTGCAGCAGGTGAGACACACAAATAAGCTACAAAAATAAAACCCCTTGCTTTATATTGTGTACATCCACAGTCCTCAGTCAGAACAGCTTTGACTAGTTGAGGGATGGACAAGAGATCTCTGAGGGTGTTCATTGGTATTTGGCACCAGCATGTTGGCAGCAGATCATTTGGGTCCTGCAATTGCAGCAGGTGGGGGTTTCCGTGGATCTACTCTTCCCAGCATATTCAACAAATGTTCGATTACACTGTGGTGTCTGGAGGCCTGGTCAACACCCTGAGCTTTTTTCCAACACCAGCAGCTTTTGTAGTGTAGTGGGAAACACTGTCCTGCTGAAGGAGGCCACTGTCTTTGGGAAAACAACGTTTAGGCAGGTGATATGTGCCACTAGTGAGACTAGTGAAGTTTAAAAGAAGGGTTTTTATTATTATTATTGGCCAATGCTGATAATTCTTAAATAACTTGCTTGTGCTAACCTGCTAATTCTGTTTTTAACATGTCAAACTTTAGTAAAGTGCCACTGTTACACAAGAGTAATATTATTATGACAATCATTTATTATTACAGTAAAGAAATTGCCTTAAGGAGGGTCCTTTTAACTTCTGAGGAGTAGCATATTGATATGTTGTGTTTGTGGAAAACATCAGCAACTCACATTCTGAGATTCAGTGAAGTCCTTTTGAAGTTGTGCTTAAACAGTTTAATCATTTTTGTGTAAAATACTGTTGTTGTTGTTATTATTATTTAATTTAAAATCATGAGTATGTTGTTATGGGATGGGGCAAATAGGACTGACTGCTTAACAAAATCTATGAGAATCAGAGACTCATTGACTGCAGGCTTGCATTCCTTCACAGCTTAAAGTTCAGTGATTTGACCTTTAACATCTCCTTTAATACCTAATGTTTGCTTTGCCTTGTTAGGCTCATCTCTTTCCTAAAGTCCAGCTCCTTCAGTAGAGCGTGAAGAACTTTGCTAACTCACTGTTAATATGTTAGGGACGATGGCATGTGCAGGGGACACGTTGGTTCTAACTTAACAGATTCTGTCACTCCTACCTGCGGTTAGCTTGGCCGCACTTTGACAACTGAGATGCAATGAAGGTGTGTTTGCTCAAAGGAAAAGCTGCCTTTCCTTGTTAAAAGGTGATCTTAAAAAGTAGCCGATGACCCTCCTCACCACTAATCTTCATTGTATAGGAATTCACAGCCTAAGGATACATGCAGGCTTATTTTTCAAATCTTTCCTTTGGTCAGCATTAAGCTCCACTCCCTAGAGCCTGAGGGGAAGATCTCCTCTTATCCTTTGTTCTCTAGACTTCTGGGATGCTTTGTTAATGGACCTGGCACCTGATCTTAGGCTTGGATTTTACACCTGAGTACATGAACACAATTGCATTTAGGTCTGAGACTATTCTGTTGGGAAGCTTATAGCCTGCTGAAGAGTGAGGGAAAGTGATATTTTGCTTTGGCAAAACAGTTTCAGTTTTCAGCATCAACATGAACATTGCCAATAATAACTTCTGCCAGCTTTCACTCCTGGGCATCCACGTAATCATGGAAAATTTTCAAAATGCTATTAAGCTGAGTTGGATGGCACAGTGCAGTGGATCTGTGTCTACCCCAGCTTCCTTCTGAGCACTGAGACATGCCTCTTAGGTTAAATTGGGATTCTAAATGGGTTTTAGGTGTGAACGCACAGGAGATAAAACACTTAGGTATATTGAAAAAAGTGCTCTATGGATACATGCGAAAAGGTGAATGTAGCTTATGGTGGAAAGACATTTGAGCGGTCAGTCAGACTATTTATTTGTGGTATAAATCGTTCAGTTCCCCAAGGGAATGCATAGACAGGAAACCCACTATAGTTACTGGATGTGCACAATTAAAGTTCTATATTATGCCTACTTTAAAATAAGAAGCAACTTCTAATCAAGGAGCTGTACTTATCAGTGATTTAATAATGAAAGCACACAGAGGTATCACCCCTCTCTGTAGCTCTACAGGACACATCTTTGTTTCATGTTGATCAGCATCATTTCTGTCAGCAGCAGGTATTTCTGTTCCCTTAAATCTAATTGAATCTGCTGCATATTATCAGTCCAAATCAATTGTTTTTTCTAAAACAAAAAATAAAAGAGTCCCTGACCTTTAAAACTTTAACATATTACAGAAGTGTCATGAAATCCACTGCTTGTGTTAAGTTAAATTTTATATTAGCTGTTTAATATATGTAAACAAAAGTATCATACGTATAACAAACATTTGATTTCTTTCATCCTAACCTGTATTTCTTATAGTGATAACTATTTATTTTAATAGTCTGGCAGGGCATGCACAGATGGCTGTCTTCTAATAAACTAACCCTTTTCCTGTCAGTTGCAGTACCAATATTCTTTGTATGCCAAAACAACATCTCTGGTCCTTTATTCTCATTATAGGCTCCTTGGGCACAGCAGGCAGAGTGTGCAACAAGTCCTCAAGAGGCATAGATGGCTGTGAAGTCATGTGCTGTGGGCGTGGCTACGACACCATGCGAGTCAAACGTGTCACTAAGTGTGAGTGCAAGTTCAAGTGGTGCTGCGCTGTGGAGTGCAAAGACTGTGAAAACGTAGTGGACGTTCACACCTGCAAACCCCACAAGCGACCCGACTGGCTGGACGTAACCTAGGAAGGAGAGCGGACAAATCAAACGTGCACCTGACTCATTAGCCTGTGCACTAATGACTCCATTCTAGTTGGGATCTTTTAACTATAATACCTCTGGCTTTTGATGCTTTTATACTTCACAAACATTTGTTAGGTGATAGTAAACTGGAAATTAGAACCAGTTACTGATCATGTGCTGCTTTAAAAAGTGTTTTAAAAAATAATGTGCGGAGCGTTTTTGAATCAGACTTTGAAACTTTGATGCAAAATGGCTTAATATTATATTCTGTTGTAAATGTACCCTTGGTTGAGGCAGATATATGAGCTACTGCCTGCTTCTTGTTTTATAGTATGTAAAAACTGTGTGCACATAAGAGATGAAAGAGATAATCACAGTAGTACTTTGTCTGCCGATCGCTCCTTCAAGGTTGCCTTGTACACCTCTGGACTGATTCCCATTCTATTAGAACACTCCCTTTTAGTGCACTCACACTCCACAGTGGCAAAACAGTGACCTTTAAATTTTTTACTTAATTTTATGAAAAAAGATCCAAGTTGTTTAGAACCAAATCTAATGGGTAGGGTGAGTGGTCCAGATGTTACAGCAGACCTCTGCACATGATTACTTGGAAACTGGTGTTAGCCTGTGGTTTTTGCTTTTCCAAAACTTCCAAAACTTTTTTGATCCCACCGTGCACCCGAAACCACTGCTGCTAATTTGTGCAGCTATCACACTAAATAAATATAGCGCTTTCCAAGAGGTCTTTCTTAATTAAAGCCAGGTAATCACATTGTAAGGTCAAAGGAGCCACAAACAGAAGAGCAAGCAAAGACTTATCATTTACAGTGACAGCTCACTTTGTATACAAGGATTGTGGACACACCAACACATCAAAATAGCCTCACAAATTTTGGTCTGTTGTTTGAAAGATACTTGTACAGTATGCTAATATTTGACTGTAACAGATCTAACAAATCATTCAGCTTCATGGAAAAAAATTGTAATTTCTACCTCCGGTTCTTTGTTTTTGCTTCCATTACTACTGTGAACTTTAAACAAATTCCATAGGCCATGCTAATGCAGACAAGTGCACAGTAAAAAGAGAAATACAAAGCTTCTTTATTTTGGACGTAGTGACCCTCCAAAATTGTAAATTGCAGTGTCATACAACTGCATTATAATGAATACAAACTATTAAACCGGCCTTCCTGATATGTCACTGGAGCTGCAAATATTTTCAAAACTCAATATTAGTTTCCAGACTGATTTATCTTAAATAGAGCTTTTGTTTAACATTTGCCTTATCCTTATTACAAAGGCCAAAACAGCATATTTGTTCAGCCATCATATTGTGACAGAACATATTTATAATGCAATCTTATGCAACTGTGCTTTCAGTTCTTTGTGGACACACTCACTGGCTCTGGCCGGTTTTTAAGAAGTGAATTATTTCATGAAACAAAGCCAAGCCATTGCAAAAAGAGCACTGAAGTAGCTACAGACCTTGCATTTGGCTTTCTAACATCTGGCAGTGCAGCCAGACATAGTGTTAAGCCATTGGAGACACAACCCTCAGAGGAGTTTATAGATCTAAATGAATCTGACAACAAGCTGTGAAATGCTAAGAGTCAACAAATTGTTTCAACTCCACGTAATGAGAGGCACAGCCAAAATAAAGTGCTTTGGACAACAGCAAATGACACCAAGTCAAAAGTTAATTGCAAGCAAGAAAAAAAACAGAAAAAAGCCAGTTTTGAATGTAAATGAAGAGTAATTTAGCTGTTTTTGAAAGATAAGAGGAAAACTGTTTCAGATTGTGGGCTCAGGCCTGGACCTGTGCTGTTCTGTTCATACTTTTAATTCCCAAGTTCTTTATAAGTTTCAACATGCTATATTCAATCCTACATCTGTAACCACAGGAGTTTCACTGATTTGGATTTATGGAGCGCCAGTGTCATAATTATGAATTCATTTGGTTCTGTTCGGTCTACTATTAAAAGATGTCAACTTCCAGATGTTTTTCTTTTTCTTTTTTTTAATTCCAGGCAGAAAAACAGTAATAATAATCTTCTCAATTAAGCCTAAGGGCCTATAACCCACATGTATATATTTGGGTTTTAGGTATTCCCCTGGTCTCCTATTACAGTTATCATTACCTTAGCTATGGCGTGGACGGGATAAAAACAATGCAAATGACCAGTTTGGTTTTTTTTTTTAAAGTTCATTGTTCAGTGTTAGACAAATATTTTTTTATTAGCATAACAAGACTGATGGTAGTCTTAGATAGCGTGATAAAAAGAATCACAAAATATCTTTAAATTGAAATATAACAATTTATTTAGGTTTTTTTTTTAAGTAATTTCTTGATCGACCAACTATTAAGCTGTATAAACAAAGAAATTTCTATTAATATATTGTTGATCTTCAAATTAGTCATAGTATCTGTGCTACTTTGTCCTCCAGTGTGGGTCACCCAGTTGAAGTCTGTAAAAATAAAAGGAGTGGCATTGCAGGCATTCACTGCCATCGCAGTGATATCAAATGGTTTAACAACATTTCAGAGCTAAAATGGTCTCAGGGGACAGTGTGGTCCACATGGATGCTTCACATTCATGGGAAGCAGAAGAAAGAAATTCCATAATCCGTACTCACAAACTGTAATGACTCAAGAACAATTTATTGCTATGCCACTTTTAAACCAAACATGTTTATTTTAGCCTTGCTTGACAAGTACTCCAGTCTAAGTCGTTGCACTCCGATCACATATACATCTGTGACTTGCCTATAGTAATATGAGAAACATGCTGATACGCATGCATGCTGAAACCGTTGCACTGTAGAGCGCTTTGGAAATGAAAATTATTTTTTAAATGAAATGTCCCAACAGTTTCAGTGTTGTTCTTGGAAAAGAAGATCACCCTTATGACCCCATCAGGAGTAATTAAGGGTTTTATGTGGACATGAAATTGGACTCGACTGTAGCTGCTATAGTTTATTACTTGCCAAGTGATATCTTACAGATTTGTTACTGGTAAAAGGAGTAAAATTTAGATATAAATCAAAATGTATGCATGTAAAGGCCAAGGAACAGACTCTTTAAAACACTTAGCCTTATTTTTATGTATCTACTTCACCACCAAATCTATAGTAACAAGCAAAAAACCAAACATTTCAGATTTTAGTGCCATTTTCAAGAAAACTTGAGTTGGGCAGCAGCTGTTACTGCAGCAGGAAGAGCCTGTGAATATTTTATAGCTGATGTGACACTTTTTTCCTCACAAAATACAATTTATCTTTTGGAACGAGTAAATCCACCATTAACCTGAATCAGCATTCACGATGCAAACAGTGCAAACAATGTCATCTTACATCCCAATCATACACTGCAGGCCATGGATAAATTGTTGAGGAGGTGCAGGAGGAGTATAAGCAGCAGTAAAGATTTAGGGTGAGGACATTCACATTCAATATGTGTGACAAAACCAGGTTTGCAATAAGACAAGTTTACTCTTGTAAAGCAAATAACATTAAACTAGTCTGATTTAAGTGTTATCTTTAGACCTCAGCATGCATTGCCATGTCAATTTCAGCATCGCCAGCAACCAATAATTAGCAAACAGCAAAAAAGCTGCGCTACTCTTAAGCAAATAACCATAGCAATACACATGAAAACAGTCAGTGGTTACTTATTTTGCCAATCAAAGAGACATAACCCGAAGGGTAAAGAAGGAACGGGATTACATGCTATTCGTCCAAGTGAAATTTTGAAAGATACGTATGTTAGGAAACACAGCAGTGCACTTACATTGGCTGAAGAAGTCCTCAGGAAACATCCCTTCCAGTTTTAACTGAATTCTGATATGGAACGCCAGGACTAAGGCCAGTCGATGAAACTGATAAATATCAGTTACTGCGGCAACATAGGATCAGATAGATTGAGCTAACAGTCAAATCATGTAATAAAAATCTAGATCACAGTTGTTTTCAGCAGAGCAAACCAGTGTGAAGTGTGACAGATGAAGTATATACTGTAATCAGTTATAGTCTATCACACGTGAGTGACAGGTTATGTCAAATGCAATGGACACGTTAGAATATTGGACCAATAGAACTGTCAGCGCTGTGCCATGTTGCTTATATAAACGCACTGGGTGGTCATGATGAAATATGCAAAACACCTCATAATGTCAGAATTTATAAGTTACAAAACCACATTTCACTTGGTGCTTTTTTGGAAAGGGTCGATGTGAACACAGTGAAACAGACCCATGGACAGACAAAACACATAAACTGTTGTGAGCAGTATGTTCTTTCACTCCCAGAAGCAGATTTTCAAGAGTCTTCAGTCCAACACATACTGTATGCAGCCTTCAGGGACATGCTTGGACTTGGCACAGATCCCACTCCACAAGAGTTTGTTCATTTATCATGCCGGTGACCTTACTAGATTGATAGTGGGGTATTTAGTGGGTCAACTGTGTAAGGTATGCACTAAGGTCATGCATCACCACCATAAATGTATTCATTAAACAGTTTTCCACATGGATTTACCCCCCTCATTCAAGTTTTTAATTTTGTACTAACCGTACCGACTGTGGTCATAAATGTAAATGTTTCAACACAAATGCATTTTCCTTTTTTCTTTCTTACATATTTTTCCTGTCATCTTGACCTTGAATGGCTCTGCCACGAAGGTCCGTGAGCAATTCAAGTTTCGACATGCAGCATGAAACCACACTCTGGCACTCTGAGCAAACACTTGAGGTCCAGTCAACAGTCCTCAACAGACTTATTCATTACTGCTGCACACCACTTAAGCGCGAGTGTATGGAGTATGATTATGGCATCAAAGGTTCAGCAGGAACATGCCACATTAAAGCATCTGCTGATGGTGGCAGAGTAGTATAATCATAATGCTGCGCAAAATGGCTCTTGGCTAAATATAGCAGTAGCTGGATGCCAGAGTAAGTGTCTTTCAATAAGACACTAGAGATTTAAAAAGATGGAGGAAAATGACATCAGCTGTGCAAAGGACCGCATTTATGTCTCATTTGATCAGCTAAGCCATTGGCCGTGCCTCTGTAAGCCGTTTTCAACAAATCATCAAAAAATAAAGCTTGCTTATAGGAAACACCGACTTTGCCTTGAACAGGGTAAATCTGGGGCCTTTTGCAACAAACTCAAATCAGAAATATGACAAAAGCACAGAAAGGTCAATGAAAGACTAATTTATTTTGTTTTGCTTTCAAACTCATCCACACGTAGTTACAGTTGTTCACAGATCCTCCTGTCTTCAGCATACTGTTAAATTTCAGCTGCACACTAAAGATCCTTTGTGTGTCACACATTTAAATAGACAAATACTTAAGATCAAGGTAAAACACAGAATGCAGTCTAAGTAGTCAGAGTTTGGAGTAGGTCTGAATGATGTGTTTGTGTGTTCCCTTGCATAATAACCAGCATGCCCTTTTTTTGCTTTTGTTTTTCATTGTTATACTGATTCCATATAACATTTCTATAAAAATGACCCTTTAAGCATTTTTTTCCCAAACTGAGTCTATCATACTGCAGGTGTAATAAATACCAAACAGGCTTTTAATCACTACACAGTAGTTTAGCTATGTAATGATCTAAAAGGCACTTTTTAAAATTATTATAACATTTTCTTTCACGTAAGGTGGAAAGCTGTCACCGTGATGTCAGGATATCTGAGAAAAAACTGATACCTGAGATTTAAGAAAATTATTTAAGCAAATTTGTGGTTTTTAAAACTTTCTATATTACCTGTATACGTTTTCTATGAATTAAAAACAGGTACATTTGTTTCCTGTTGTTATGTTTCAATAAGATCTTTCAATGTATAGCTCTAATAGAGCATATTTAATTTAATACAAAATAACAACCTTTCACAGAAGAAAACATTAGCTTAATTATACCAATTCAGACAGTCATCAAAATTTTAGTAAAATAAGGAAAAGGAAATTCTGCCCACTCTAAATGCATATCAGCAGGCAGTTGAAGTGACCAACTTGACATGTTTGCCTAATGATAGATCGTGAGGGTTATTGCCCCAAGTTGACCTTACACAGCATATTTAGAATTATTTTAATTTTTGTTATTGAAGATGTTAAATTGCCTATGCTGTGTGATTTTAAGTATGATTGCTGACCGCTGATGATCCTATTTACATTTTGATGATGCAGTGGTTACCCCAGAGATGTAGTGCTGAGATATTCAGCCTTAGCGACAATAGTTGAACTGCACAGGCATTGTATACACTGCAGTCCCTCTGAGGTTATAAATCCTGCCTCTGTTTTAGGAGGCCTCAGACGTTTAAATCTGCCCTGCTAGATGTATGTGAGGGTCAATATAGCCCACTGAAATGGCATCTTTTTGATTACACAAAGAAAAAGAATATGTTTTGTTTGCAAATGGGCAGGAGACCCTTTATGTACACATTTTTTCTTCCATACACAGGCAAAACCAAATTTTAATCTTTCTTTTTTTTAATCTGAATTTACTCAGGAGCTCCTCTCACCGAGGCATTCTGGATTATTGAAAAATGCTGGATTTCCCCATGCTAACAAAAGTGAATGACCCTATGAAACTGTTGCAAATGGTATTCACCAAATGTGTTCTTGGAAAAACTGACTATTGGAAGAGTGTGGGAGAGCATCTTAGAAGTAGTATTACTGTGTTGATACAACTTCAGCCAACATACGGTAATCAGTAACAATGCAGCAAGTGGGCACTAATGCTGAAGACAGGAGAGAAAACACTTTTTGTTCAAGGGTTTGGAGTGATATTGGTGTGTGTGTATGCATTGTGTCTGTGTTAGACGGGGTCAGATCCGAGTCAGCTGGTGCCAAAAACTGGACGGCATGAAGCTTTCCATCTTGTCTGCGAAGAAACCCAGGGGTGCAAAGAGTGTGCTGAAGAACTGAAAGTAAGAAAAGGCAGAATTGACTTCCGGTCAACGGTTTGTGAAATTTCTTCCATTTCAAATTAATATTACTACTTCATAACATATCTTTTTGAATTCCATTTAACATTGGACTTCAAAACTTTAAAAAAAAATGTATTATGTGTTTTTTTATATATACTTTGAGTTACATTCATTTAGAAAAGATTACAAAGTACTGCTGTTACACACAGTGAGAAAAGTACACAGATTTAAATAAAGTAAATAGAAACTACTGTCCTCTAGCTCACCCCTTTTAAAATGGCAACCTAACATAAAAAGAAAAGAAAAGAAAATTATATAAGAATTCTCCACAAGCCTGACTTTTATATGCTGGGATGTACAGTTGACTGCTTAGCTTTTTTTTCTCCCTATAAATCAAGCTGAAGTCATTCAGCGCTGCAAATGCAAAGCACAGCTTACAGTTTGGTGCAGTCAGAGTCAAAGGCGGAACATATTTGTACATTTCCTCAAGAAAGCAGAATCATCCAAGATTGATCATTTTACAAACTGCATTCGTGGAAAGATCACAGATGCATCACTACATTTAAGCAGTTTCTCTATAAACTTTATATTATCCATGATTTATGAGAGACACTTTCGGACAGCAGTATCAACAACAGTCACTCTTACAGCTTCACCATCTTCAAGTGAAAAAATGAAAAAAGTAAATAAACTACAGTATTTACTGCCGCTGGGAAAAGCTGCAGACTTACCCATAAAAAGTAAATAAAAGATTCTTAATAACCTTTGATAGTATGATTTGAGCAATAACAACAAAAGGCAAACGATAATAAAAAGCTACAATCAGAATTTATTATAATATAGAGATAAGACTGCAGAAATAATAACCTCTTTTAAGTATATTTTTTGGTGGCAGCTTTGAACCTTTATTGTTATAGGACAGTAGTGAGAAGACAGAAAGCTGAGGAGAGAGAACAGAGGGAAGGTATGCATTAAATGGCTCAGGGTGGATTCGAACCAGGGCTACTAAATGTACACTGACCACGTCCATCTCTTTATGACCACAGGTTATCCATCTTCCGATGGCTGCTTCCAGCAGCTTAATGCGCTATTTCACAAACCTCAAATCATGTCAAACTTTAATATCACAATGAGGTCTCAGTACTAAAATAGCCTCCACAGTCACCGGATCTCAGTCCAGTAGAGCACCTTTGGGATGTAGCTGAGAATCAGATCACGAATGTGCAGCCAACAAATCTGCAAAAACTGTGAGATCTTATCATCTCATCACGGACCACAATCTCTGAGGAATGTTTCAGGCACCTTGTTGAATCTATGCCACAAAGAATTACGTTATGATGCAATTTAAATGCTAGCTAATAATAATAGTTAGATGTCCTCTGAAATATTACAATATGAGGTCGTGCTAAAAGTGTGTTTGATACACTTAAAATCCAATTAGTAAAAGTGGGCAATCCACAGGTAAGAAAAACACGCGGACTGTCACGACCACCAAAATCCGCCGCGTTTTCCTGCTTTTAAGAGCAGCAGATTCATAGAAATCTGTTTTTCCTCAGAAGGCAGTGAGTACCTCTGTGTTCCTCCCTCATTGGTTTTCATGCACTCTATCTGAACATCTGAACATTACACAAACCAGACTAGCCGGACTGGCTGTAAAAGTCCAATCTGCACCCAATCTTTCCCATAACAAAAGGAACAGAACTAGATGTTCTCAGAGACTCGCTTCAAGACTAAAAGGCCCTAATAAACAGGCTGACCATAAACAAAAGATTAGCCAAAGTAAGAAGTTTGCCAAACTGGCTAAAACACATAACACAACACTTCTATAATACACAAACACAAAATGAAGCAGTGCAAGCATCCATACGTTCTAACCTTTAAGGCTGCATGTTTGCTGTGGCTTTAAACTTGTATTTTTCAGCTCTTCCCACTGATAGCTAAAGTTAGACTATAACTTGTTATCATAAACACTGACTTTACAAGCCTTCGACTCCCATGAGCCTCCAGTGCTGCTGACAGTGATAGAAGGCAGCAATTACCAAAGGAACTTAGAGGTTCGGGTTACCAATAACACCCATTAAAAAATGAGACCCAATGGTCAAAGCTAAAACTGGTCAGCCAATAACCCTGAAATCTGAGTCAAACTCATGATAACATTAAAAATTTCAGTGATAAGAAATCTATAAATTCAAACCAAACGTGTTTGAGATGAAACTGGGAAGTCAAGCAATACCACTTACTGCTTTGGCAAAGACACCCATTAGTTCAGGAAACTGATGTGTGAGCATGGCCAGCATGGCAGTGAAAGAGCAAAGGCCTGCTGTGAAGAGGATGAAGAAGGGAAGCTCTTTCTTTGGGTACACAGACACCTCGTGGAAAGCTGGAGAAAATCGAGACAAAAAGAGAAACAGTATCACAAGCAGGGCAGATGAACTTTTGTTTTAAAGAGACGAGGTTTTGAGTAGATTTAATGTACTTACAGGGCAGTAGTTCCCTATCTGCTGTTTCTGTGCATCCTGGGTACGGGTAAAAGAGGTGACCCTTCTCCAGTGGGTAGGGAATTATTCGGAAAGCTGCAGAATACAGTCGAAGGGGAAAAGCGGGACATTAAATCTGGATGAGTAACACACCACAAACTATGCTTAAGTGCAGCTATTTAAAACACAAATACGGAGCAATTTTCGGTAAACCATTTAAGTTGGATACAAGATACTGACATCCAGATAAAATATAACAATAATATTCTTCTTGTGATGATCTCATCCACTTATAGCAATGTGTATTTGTGGGTGTACTGTGAATACATGACTTATGACACAATGATAAAAAAAAAAAAAAAAAAGACAGGGCAGCTGACTAGTAAAGCTTTACACCTGCAAGGCTGTAGGTTCAAAACCAAAAAGAGAAGTAGCTTTTCTAGTATAGTGTTTTCAAAGTACAGGCTAGGTTGGGTGACAGCTTACTAACATGAAAGAAAGCAAATGAGAACCTAAAACATTTATATCTGAAAAAAATAACCATAAAAAGAAAGGTACATACTGCCCTCCCAGGTGCAGTGTAGTAGGTTTAAGGCTCCTTCTGCCCTCTTCCAGTGCTGCAGATGGAAGAAAGCGTATGCTACTGCCTCACTGTCACCCCTCTTCAAGATGTGCTCTGGAGGCAGGATCAAGCTCTTCATCTCTAATAAGTACTACAAATAGGAAGTGGAAAAAATACAGGACTTCTGTTCAGTATCTGGTCTTTTTGGTACCTTTATATCTTCATTTCTCATCCTTCACTCAGCTGTACTGTTTAGTTTAAATTTATTGTCATACTGTGATCAGTTGCACAAACAACATGAACTCAAACGAGCACATTGCACATTATGTTTAGTCAGTGATTCAGATTTCCACCTTTTTTTTACATTAGGATTTACTCAGCCATAACGAATGAAAACGCGTTTTTCAAATAGCTTTAAATGCCAAAAAATTGCATAGATTTCTGATCCACAATGTAAGACTGACACTCTTTTTCTTCTATGGGAACTAACTGTACATAGTCACGCTCATAAAAGACCATTCTGAGCAAAAAAAGATCCTGAATTTGTTCAGTTACCGACTTCTTTTAGTATATTTTTGAATAAGAGCAAGAATAATAAAGCAGTTAAAACAATTTCTATTCTGATAGATGGTAAGATAATGACCTGAAATTGAATGACAATTTGACAAATCAGCAGACAACTGTTTACTGAATCACAGTCTGGGTGTTGTCTGAGGAAGGCACTGTGGACATTGGACAACATTTTGGGACTTTCGATGCAGCCGGCACACATGTCTATGACAGCAGACACAGCAGATTTATGACGCACCTTAGATGTAAGCTGATGGTTCTGAGATTGCATTTGGACAAATGGACTATTAACAACATGCAACCAAAGTCTGCTCAAAAGTACAACTACTGGAAACAGAAACCAGGAAAATTAAAGTAAATAAAATCTTATCCAGTGCCCACAAACACTGATGACTGTTTGGGTTTTAAAAAAAAAGATTCCTTGTGGTCCCAAATAACTTCATGCAGCTTCAATGTTGTCATTCATATTTTCTCGTCATTTCTCAATGAGTACTTTTTGCTCTATTGTGCAAATCCCCCAGGCTAACTCCCTGTGGAATGTAATCATATTCTGTACATGTGAGGTATTTATCTAGAACCTTATTTTGCAATTGTTCAAGGTGGAAGGGAAAAGTTTTCCAAAGGTCTCACTCTCTCTATATACGCGAGTCAGTGTATGTGTGTTATTGTTACAGTACAGTAACATCATTCCATGAATGTGTAACATGCCCAACTTGCTTCTATTCTCTTGGCCTACTGCATAAGTTTGTCCCAGTGAGTCAGTTGGTTCACTGAGCTGACAAATCCCAGAGTTACAACCTATAGAACTTCCTCTCTCTCACTCTGAAATAGAAGAAATCTAGCTTTTAGAGTACATACATCAATATATTGTGCAGAGCTTTTTCTGGGGGGGCGGGGGGCAATAAATGTTTTTAAAGGTCTATATCCGTCAGCATAGAAGTCCTTAATGTATACCTATTGACGCCGATGAATGTGACAATCTATGCATTTCATGTCTGTGGTGCCCAGTGTGGCAGGGGTCTGTTTTAAACAAAATCCAAGTGCAGTGCTGGGGCCCCCTGGGCTGGATTCCCGAGCGGCCAGCTTTGCAGTGCTTTGGATCTCACACTGACACTTTGGGAAGGTTACCCCACAGCTAATCCTGTCTAATCCCTTCCATGGTCACAGGTTCAGTCATCCATCCATCCATCTAGCCAGTCAGACCATGCAGCTTCACCATCCCTGACCCTGTCCCCTACCCCCATCCCCATAATCACTTACTACCAAGGCTCATCATTGTCTTTCTCCAATTTGTCTTTACATATGTTCAAGGCCCTATAACTGCTACCTGTGTCACCCATTTTTCCTACTGCCTGTAGCTGCACATCATTTTCTCTCTTTCTCAGTTGACATGTAGATTCTTACATTTTTCATCACATGTTATTTTTAGACACCTATACATAGCTGTACAAAAAAACTTGCAAATTTACACCTATGTTACCTCTGTCCTTCTCATCTCTCATACCTCTCAGCTTCACGGATAAAGGCTCAATTAAGCAGGTTACCATCATAAAGCAACACTTAAGTAATCATCTGTATTTCACAGGATTTTAGTGGACTGTACTGTCTTGCAGTTTTTCTCCGTCCATCCTGACATTTTCTCTAACAGCAATCGGCAGCCAAGAGACAACCAGAAGGTGCTTGTTTGCCCTTCTCACTTATCCTGTCTGACTTACTTACATCAGCTCTACTCGGTTCAGCCAAGGCACTTGACTGTCTTCATCTTCTTCCTTCCTTTATTCTCAGCACAAACATTTCACCATGCTCTATTCCCTCTCAGAGGAGAGGCAGCTAGCCAGCTCGACCACCACAGACAAAACCTATCACTGGTTTATTGTGGTGGATTATAAAACCTCCCTAACTGCTATAATAATTCACATTAATTTTATGCAACACAACAAAGGATAGCATAAAATAGAAGAAAGAACTTAGTGAGTATGGAAGCAAGCTTTAATTCAGACCATTTATCAGCAAGAAAGCCAAGTCGTTCATTCAGTAAAACAGGTTGTTTTTTCGATTATTATTATTTCCTGTATTTCAATATATTTGAACTTAAAACATCAGCTGATTTTATAAAAAATCAGACACTAAGAACCCTATAAAATATACAGGGATATTATACTTAAAATGTATTAATTGAGGACAGGCATTCAATTTTCTTTAGGTGTAGGTGGCATCAATAATCCTAAAGGTGAACTTTTAAGGAAAAGCAGCTCATGCAGCAATACAATGACATAAGCATAGATGTTCTTCTACAAAAGAACAGTAAAGAAGAACAAAGGTGGGGTTTTAGAAGAGTTAAGTCAAAATCCTGACTAATAATCGTGATGGAAGGATCTAAAGCAAGCAGTTCATGTAAGAAACACCACCAACATCCCACAGTACCTCGTAATGTTGCTATAGTAAAGATTCACAAACTTTTAACGATCCTGTTCCTTGTAAATATTTCTGTCTAATTTTTTAACTGGGTTAACCGCAAGTATTTTTAGGTATTCCGAGAAAATGTGATGATATTTTGGTCGATATTCATTCAGAAATTAGGACAATTCTAAAGGATTCACAAACTTTCAAGCACCACTGTATCTATACATATTTTTTAGTAAAACCTGAATATTTTTGCATGCATTTTTATCTCTGTTGTTAATAATGAGTGGACAGTACATGGCACACATATGTCTGGGTGTTTCTATGTTTTAAGACTAACCATTTAGAGTGGCTGGCTGCTCAGCTGTCCTTCCTTGCATGCCATGGCATTAGAACTGGTGACACCTCAGTCACACCCCCACCTCCCTGTTCTGCAGCCTTCCTCTGCACTCCCTGTCGCCTCTTTGATGAAGGGATTGAATTTCATGTGTTCTCCTTTCATCCCTGGGCAGTCATAAGCTCAGAGCATAACTCATAAGCTTCCTTTTGATTCTAATCTGCGGCACTTTGCCGCACACAATGAAGCACAGAGGCAACATTGCCATCAACCCTGTAGTTGTTTATAATTTTTGTTTTTTAAAAAATGTAAAATATATAATTTTAACAAACATTGACACTAGCTACTTCATCTTGTGCCACAGGTAAGGGAACTTATATTTGTCCCCAAGTGGGCGAAACTTAAGCCACAGTCCAATTCCTGTAACTACCCCATTTTTGTCATCTGGATGAAACCTCGTCCATCTTAATTCAGAACAAACTCAAATGCTCCTATTCCGTCTCAATTTACAAACCAAACAGCCAATTTCAGTGATACACTAAGAAAAAAACTCTGGTTTTCTGAGCCTTGACAGGCAATCTAGAGGAGAGAATGTTATTGAGAATTGGGTGAGATAAAAAACTGCCATTTAAAGTGGGGTAAACTAGCAAAGTAAATAGGCCTGGGTCGCTTTGAGCGCTTCAGATTGAATGCATGTTAGCAAAAATGGTAGTAAAAATAAATGTAAAGCAGATTTAGCAAGCAGGGACATTTGATCAGTTATCCAAGCATCTGGGAAACTGTCAGTTTCTTAACCACTGGCTGCTAGAGAGGATAACTGGAATGGACAGGCAGATGTAGAAATGAGTGGAGGATAAATAGAAGAGGACAAGAAGATGAGGAGGAGAAGAAAATAGAAGGGAGCAAAAGAGAAGAGGAGGAAATTAGATGGATGAAGAGCTGGTGAGGAGAAGGGGCTGAGCGAGAGCACTGAACCAGCTGTGCAAATGAAGTGTGTGTGTGTGTCTGTATATGTAGATTTTTGTGTGTGCATAGCCTTTTAAGCAGTCTGAATGAACTCATGTGATGTAGCCTGGTATTATATTCATATATAATCTGCTTGGCATGCTTGATAACACACTCGCCACTTAATGCTTGGCCCAACAATGCTCCTTCAGTATTCCAAATCTGTGTGTGTACACCACAGGCTACTGCACTGTTTTTATTGTTTGACTGTACGGATGGTAACGACAGTCTGACTAAAGTCAGTTTGGACAGAAATGAAAGCATGATCATAACGTTTGGCACATCTTCTCATTATACAGAGAATAAATTCTGCGGACTTTGACTTCTTCGAGGAGTGCCAGTAGTTCAATGTTTATTATATTTGTTTTTGAGAAGTAGCTTGAAAATCCAAAGGACTGCAATGGTGGTGATCTCATCTATCAACCTAGGATGATGATCTTTTGGCTGCAGTGAGAAATACTAAAGTATGCTATATCAAGACCTACACAAATATATTTTAAGTCCTCAAAGCACAAGTTGTTATACTATACTTACTTAATTCTTCACCTACTGCCATTAATTGTTTTCCAGTGCTCTGGAAAAAAGAATTTATGGCTAGCACCCTTAATCAATTGTAGCCTCACAAAGTCACAAGCATGACTGTAAACTATGAATTAGTTTGGTTTGTTGCTACTACTTGAGGTTTAACACATCACTCAGCTGCTGGAGGCTTATGATGTATCCTGTGCTCACCTCAGGTGTTGCTGTTAGATTTTTTTTTCTTATGTAGGAAGAAATTGGTTACTTATTCTTTTGCTCAATGATTTCTCTAAACTTTGGATCACAACAGCCAAAGCCCCTCTACTCTGCTTGCACCGGTTGAATGCAATACTATGTGTTCTGGAGTCTTTACAGTAACAAAAACATACTCCCCTTCTCTTATCAAGCCAACTATAATGCATCTTCTGTGGTCTCATGCTTTAGTTTATTGCTTCTTTTTTTAGTGCGTTTAATGTTGTCTGAAGTTTATCTGAAATGTGTAGATGCTTTGGTAGGACTAAAACATTAGATGTAATGTGGAAAGATCATTAAAAAAACATTAAATCTGTACTGAAACCAATTACTATAAAAAAAGAGAAATGACTCTGATAACCATAAAACCACTTTCAGTTCAAATGGGCAGATGTTGATTGTTTTGAGACTTTGTCTTTGAAACAGTTCAGAAATTTTCATCAGCTGATGGAAACACGATGGTGTGATCTGGCCTGTATAGTTCTTGTATTAGAAACTTTGCCAAAGCAACAGTAGTCCTACAGCTGAGGAAACTAAACTCAGATGTTCTTTTTTTTTTTAAGCCTCATGCACCAAATCTGCTTTTGGTGACAACAAGCCCGCCCATTTAAAGAGGCCAAAGGAGTCGCAGGTGCACTCATCTCTTAGACATGCCAGACAACACAAAGCAACACCCCCTCCTTCTCTACTGTTGCATTTCCATACCCAGTGCTCTGCTATGAGAGCACTGAGTATGCACCAGATTCCACAGTCAAATGCTGAAAGACGAGCTGTCCAATAATCCTCCATGAAAGGTGTGTTAAAATTTCATAATGTCATTTAGCCATTCACCTAAATTCAAAGAAGTCATTTTGACAAAGTTGGCAGTGTGACATTCAGACTGTCTGTTTGGCTCAAACAAGGGATGAGGGGATAAGGGAACATGAGAGGATAAGAAACAGGATGAGGGTATGTGATGAGAGGAAAGAGGACGGCTGCCTCTGGGCAGAATGGGAAGGGAGCAGTTGGAGAGATATTGAAGATGAGGGCCCTCACTTTAAAATCAAAGGCTGGATCAAAGTGCTGGCTGATGTTTCCCCCTCCATGCATGCAAACACACAGCTTCTCTTTCTCTCTCTCAGAATAGGAGTCTGTGAAATGAAATAACACCACACTACAAAGGCTGAACTGGGACAAAACTCTGCTGCATCTGGTTGTGTATCAATCTGTGCGCATATGGACGTGTGACATCTAAACCTGTGGGAACTGATGTGAAAAGAGATCTGCAGCTAGAGTCCCATATTCTCCTGGTCCAGCTGTAGACAGAGCTGTGATAATATGACCAACTGATCACCAAGTTAAAAAATATTCAGTGCACTAAAACACTGGTAAAAACAATATAGACTTGATACCAAAAATAGTGTTCTGACTTAAGAAAATGAAATATGCTGATCAAATTTGTATACGTTGTATAATAACTACAACAATAATAAAGATATATAAATATTAATATAATAACAATCAAAGTGAATTGCATACTGTAGAAGAATTTTAAATGTGGATAAAATCCACGATCTAGAGATGACACTACCAGTGAGAAAATAACCTTTACTGACATCTCCTGGTGAGCCAGCAGCACAGAATGAATGGAATGAAAGCTGCTGTAGTTGCACCACCTATTACAGTCAAAATAACTCACTTGTGATTGACTGACTGTTTACTTTACTGTCTGCTTTTCCTGTTTGCCCTGAATGGGACCTTTACGAATGGCAGCCATGTGAGTATTGCGTGATTAGACCAGATAGAGGCAGTAATATTTAAAGTAACGTCAAGCTAAATTTCTGCCTTTTGTTTGTATGCCTCCCCTTACAGGTAAAGTTGCAGTTTACGTCCATGTCTGTGCAGACTCATGTAAGATATGAACTCAAGACTCTGAAATAATTTAATATCTGGGCAACAAACACTAGTATCACAAACTGAGTATCCATTCAATTGTGAAATCTGGTCAGAATTTCCTCTTTAGTTCATTAGCTGAAAAAGCTGTTTTTTCAGAATATTAAGGTGTCACAGTGAAGCTGTCCTTTGACCTTTTGCCTCTAAAATGCCAGTTTTTCATCATTTTCATCTACATAAGGCAATGGTGAAATTTTGCAATAGAAAGTGACCAAAAAACATTTTTTGTGAGGTTAGAGTGACTTTTGACTTTCATCACCTCTTACTTAATACTCATACTTCCAATTCCAAACGATGTTGTGTCCAGTAAAACGTGATGGATAAACAGAACTATCCATCCAATAAAAAAAGAAGAAAAAAAAAACAATCCACCAAACCACTTGTGGCACACGGATGAAGGGCGTGAACTGACAGTGTTACAATGACACAAGACCGTTTGTTCAAAAACAAACGTTTTCTCAGTGTAAAGACGCTTATTATTATTTTAACAGTACATCTCAGTTTTTATATATGATAAGAAATGTTGCTGTAGTACAGAGAACTCCATCAGCACCAAAAATGTCTAAAATTACAATATTTAACATACCCCCCTCAACCCGATCCAAAGAAATTTCCATAGTAGATAGTGAAAGAGAGTTGAGAAAAAAAAAACATACAAGAAATGTTTTGTTTTCGGTGTTATTGTTTATCTAATTAGGGTGGCGATCTTTACCAGTAGAAAAGCTGTAAAACCAATGAAAATACAGTGAAAAGTGGGCACCACTTTATCTCAGGAGGTGAGCAGGCGACCACATGCCGCACGGCAGCGGCCCAGGTTTGAGTCGTACCTGCGACCCTTTGCTGAGTGTCTTCCCCCTCTCTTTCTACCCAAATTCCTGTCCTGTCTAAACTATCCAATAAAAGCCGGAAATGCAAAACAAATGCAAATAAACCCCAAAACAGTTAAAAATGCAAAATCTATGCACTCCTTCAGATTTTCCAAAGCCGTCCAGTGGGTTGGAATGGAGTCTCTGGTGGGGCAATTCTGGCCCCGGGCTTTGTGTTTGACAGCCTGGTTTAAAGATCATCTGGTCACTAATGTATGTTTTCATTCAGGATGAAGACCTATGTTTGCTGTCAGATAAATGACTGACCTTTGGCACGTGGGGATTGAACTCAACGGCTCTGTGTATGGCCTCCACAGCATTCATCTCTGCTGTGCTTAGCCCCCGCCTGGATGCTGCCTCTGGTGAAAACCTAAGAAATCACATCTCACATTCGTGACAAAGTTAGGGCAATCACATACAACAACTGAAGCTAACAGAAAAAATAACTTACTTATCTGAGACAGCCCGTGCTTTCAGCAGCGCAGATGTATAGCATATAGTAGCGGATTTTGGCAAACTGATATCTAAAGTAGAAGCAGAAGTTGTGTTTATGTGACTGGGCATGCAACTCAAATGACTGACCTACTTTGTGCAAAATCATGGTATGTTGATATTCAAAAGTAATTAAATATTTGTTGAGTTTAGTCTTACCGTCATATTTTGCAAGGACTGCTTGCACATCAGCATATGCCTGAAGCTCTAGAAGAGCCTCAAGGAGGTTTTCGTGTATATTTAACATTCCCAACAATGGGAACTCCTTCATTAACTGTACAGAGATAAAACATATTAAGGTTCACAGTTTTAGGTACAGTAAACATGTCGACTTAGTAACATACTTTCTGTGACAAAACAATAAAGCAGTAAACATGTTTAAAGGTGATACTCACATCTCTCATCATTTTTACTGCTTCTTTAATTCGCCCCAACTTGCGTGCACACATTGCCAATCTGCGTTTAATATATACTAGTAGGTTGATATCTTTTCCTGCTGTATTGCAAAGAGAAAATATTTCACTGCAAAGCAAAATAACCATGAGTTTAAAAAACAAAACAAATTAAAACTGTATTGTATATGAATATCACGCTACATTTTGTGGTCCAATGTAGAGCACTCATGTTATCTTGGAGCTGTAATTCTTCCATCATGAGAGGGAGTGTAAAACAAATAATACACTTTGCTGTATTATATCTATCTGTGGCATATTGAGAGGTCCACACTGAAGTACTAAACTGCACAATGTGGGTAAGGGCATGCAGCACAAGCAGGATAAATATACAGTGTTGAGTTACTCTTCATCTACTGAGCTTTCTTTGTACTACTATGCCCTAGAGTACTTTATTGTAGTGCATTAAAAACCATCCTTACCAATACTTAGAGCTTTTTTAAAAAGGCGTTCGGCTTCTGTGATAGTTGTTGCTTCTTCCTCTGCTAGAAGCACATAGGCTGCAGCACATCTACACAAATGTACACAAGAAATTAATGTATTTATAAATAGCAATCCAAGCTGTTTTTTATAGTGCACAAGAAAATATTTATATTTACTCACAAATAAAAAATAAGAGATGATGTCATAACAAAGACAAAACTTGAGAATGGTAGCACCCTTAAAGACGCTAATATACTGTATATAAACATTATCATTGAAATATATTAATGCATTTAAACAAAAGTCAGCACAATAAAGACTCTTCAAAGATTATTTAATTATTACAAGTACCATACAAAGCTGTCTGAATTTACTTGTACTCTAAACTCTAAGTTCTCTAAATCTAAGATTCTAAACAGCAGCACCAACCTCAACCTCTTTTTCTCATTAATGTGATGGCAATATAACTGTAATACAGTCTCACTTTAATGAAGCCTAACACTGAGCATCTTGAGGTGCAAGGCGTCTAGAAATATGTATGGAGAGGTTCACTGTGTATGAGTAGAACTCACTGGTGGTTGATCTCTATGGCCTGATAAGCTGCTCTGATCCTGGCTTGAGGATTTCTCTCTCTCCAGGCCTTCTGCATCACTGTAAGAAGATGATCATCTAGGCTTACTGCAATATAGATGTGAGTTTATGGTACTGGTATACAAACCCGTAGTGCTTCACATCATAAAAAAAGGAATTTCTGGCATGTATTGCATGTATGCATTGATTGCATAGATTTGAGCAATTTGCCTCATCTTTGTATAACTCACCAGCATCCTCTGGCCTTAACTGCTGAGTGTCTCCTGTGAAGAAGGTCTGATGATCTTGAGCAGATAGGTTCATATCATAATATGTTAAGGGTTCCTTCCCAGTCACCCAGGTGTACCTGTGGTACACAGAGTAAAAATAATAGCTTCCATTTTATGGTTCAGTGAATCAAATGAAAAAAATAATACTTCTGCACTAAAGACAAAAAGTAGGTTTAAATCGTTACAAATCTTTAGAAAAATTCAGATATTATGAATTACTCATTTTAAAAGGCTATTTAACAGAAAAAAATAATGTTCATATACATAGCAGCAGGCACTGGTTCGTGAAAGCCGCCATGTTGCCTCCTTGTCTTGAATACAGTGGCTAACATGGACATTGCCATTGTTCCTGATAAGTTTCATATATTTAGCCAAAGATTGGCCAGTATCAAGATAGTGCAGTATATCTTATAATATTCTTTTGATCTAAAAATCACAAATAGCTCTTTCAAACTATAAATGTCCATTTAATATTTGTATATTTTTCTCCTCCTCCGCCACTGCTCCATCAATTAAGCTGACTGCAATCTGCAATCTACTGACATCAAGTGGTGAGATTTTACACACTTAACCTTTATGAAATTTAAATGTGTTTGAACCACATAATTATCTGAATAAAATCTTAAACAAACACATACCTGTTATATTCAGCTCCTCTAAAAAGATTCAAAGGATTTCGCCAGACCTTGCATTCTACAAACAGAGGTTGTTGTTACTGTTTACATAAATATGAATAATAATGCTATGATCGGCTGCATCATGTATATTTTTTTTTACCAGAAACACTGGGCCTAGGCTCTGCATCTCCATTAACTGATGAGAACAGACCAGTTGTGGAGCTGCTTTCCACTCCACCAAGCAAAGGACGCAGGTGGCTCACCGATACTTGTTCAATAAACGAAGTCCCATATTTACGAAAATACCACCATTCAAATATCTGTAATAAAAACATAAACGGTTAATATGCTTTTATTAATATGTGCCATTATACAGCCTGAACATTTGTATTGGTATTTGTCGCTGATTTTGTGCTAAATGAATCTTTAAATTGAGAGTGATGAAGAGCTAAAACACTTAAAAAGCTAAAAACAACAATAATAATAATTAAAGGGTTTATGATGATTTTTTTTGGTTCCTTCTGAACATAAGAAGGAATGAAAAATTATATATATATATTTTTTAAAACATCTGAAAAGAATTATTGCTATCTGCATCATATAGCATAATGCACTCTAAACCAAAACCTACGTTACAACTGAATGTATTAAAATGTGTTACGGTTAAAACGTAATTTATGGTGATAAAGAAATTAACTCACAAGGATGAGTCCAGAGATAAGAGAGGAGGTTCCAGTGAGAGCCACGTAAAATTTGGGTGTCAGTGTGTTTAAAAACACTGAAGCTGAAAGAAGAAAATAAAGGAGACACTTACGCCCAACAGTAGTTTTAATAAAAACCTTGAAAATATTCAACTTCGATGGTCTTTACCAGGTGACATTTAGCTCACAGTAGCAAACTTGGTAACACAAATCATCAACTACTTAATTTCGACTGCATTCAGTGTGATCTACGGTAGGAGAAAATGCAAAATGTGTCTGCCAATTAATATCTAAATAGAAGCTTTACTTTTAACCAGACAGTCGCCACTGTTCGTGTCTCGATAACTCAGACAGCGAGCTGTCAAACCACAGCTTTCGCTAAAGCTATACACCCGTAGGCTAACAATAGCTAGCTAGCATCTGCCTTAATTCACCTGAGGTAAGAGTTTCCTGAAGTTTCAGCGGACTCCACAGGACGTATATCATTATCAGCACCATCCCGAACCAAAGGAAGCACACATAAGTCCATGACCAAGAGAGCCAAGACTTCAGTTTCTCTGTGAATCCGGGAGACTGGGGATTACTGCCAGTGCTGTCCTCCATGTTTCTCCGGATGTCTGTAAACAGAGGAGTCACGTGACTACGGAGCACCAAGACTTCTACTTCGAAATCGTTGCAAGAAAAATGTTTCCCGAGGCTACAGAAAAACGTGTATGTATTTTTTTCCACACATATACACGCTATTTACTCCTCATCTA
Source organism: Aulonocara sp. 'chitande type north' Nkhata Bay (assembly GCF_057382095.1). Lineage (NCBI taxonomy): Eukaryota > Metazoa > Chordata > Actinopteri > Cichliformes > Cichlidae > Aulonocara > Aulonocara sp. 'chitande type north' Nkhata Bay. Next base: position 39,735,947 of record NC_141348.1, on the reverse strand, counting down.
AACCAAAGAAACTATTATCACTATTAGAACGTATACTTTGCATACAAACGTCTTGCGACTGAATTTATTAATACTTACTATAAACAGCTTTATATTTTAAATACCAAAATACTGAAACTATTAATAAGCACTTCAAGAGCGCAAAACTCACCTCAGCTCACTCTGGCCAGTATTTAACTGTTAGAGAAAAGTGTTGTATTTTGTATATATTCATTAAAAAAAATTTTTTGTTCTTTTTAAACGTACTCGAAGAAGTCTATAGTGCAGTAAAAATCAGATAAGGGTAGCATGACATATGTGTACTTTGATTACACAAACATTATGTAGGAGCAGGTGGTATTGATTTGTAAATAACTGGATACAAATATTTTCAGCTTTTGAAAAAAATATTTTTTTATCTTGTCTTGTCTGGCAGCGTTAGCAAACAGAATTATGATCTGAATGCACTCGCAATTCTCATAATCGTAATTCTGATTGCAAAAGCTACTACAGTATATTTTTAACTAACTATGCACAGAAAGCAATGTGATTAGTAATGCAATATTTAGAATCTCCAAATATCATTACCTATGTGGTCAATACAGTCAATAGCAGTAAGAAACATAGTTTTATCACTTTCAGATCAATCAATTAATCTTGAAGGGAAGGTCAGAGGTCAAACGTTAATACAGCTTATGAGTTCTGTATGTGGGCAATGCACACCACACTTCCAAAAAAATCATAGTTATAAGGCTTTATAGTTACAGAGAGAATGACACACACACAAACTAAGCCAGCTTCCTTACCGGAGGTAAAACTATGGTTAAACAAAAAGGATACATTACATAACTACTAGAGCTTTAGCTAACAAACATTTACATAAGTATTTGTTTATTTTACTCAGATTGTAAAAGCAATGGGCTATGAGCAATGGGTAATGATGATTTCTTTTGCTAACTAATAATGAGGCCATTAAATATTATTTTATGGAAATATGCTTAGCAGTTATTTTGTTAATAAAACTCCTGTAGACCTTAATAAACCACTTCCTTGGTAGATACGGTGCTTAAGCTGTTATGAATATTTGCTGACGATAATTATCTTGGCCATTAAATGTAGCAAAACTGCAGGCAATCATTTCCCAGTTAATTTCCCTGCCCATACTGTCTGTTCCTATTCGTGGTCAGCAAGTGGGGCTATTACACCACCAACCCATTGACTTTTGTTTCCATCATTGTACTGCAGGTGGAGACAATGTTCCGTTTTGCTGGGCTCCTTTCAGTCTCTGGTTTCACTACAATGTTTTAGAAATTCATGTCGTCCTGCATGAAGGTGTTCTCTTTCAACTCTTTCACCTAATAGATTCTGTAAATTAGTTTCCAACCATTTTTGCGCTCCTTATTTCTGGTGAAGAGTTGGATTCAAATGCTGACAGTCACTGTCAGTTAGTATCCTATTCATTTACATAACCAAAATGCATACGGACAAAAATGCATAACTCAAAGAGATTATTGACACAAGAAAGAAATATATTTTTGGATACATACTTTCAGCACCACTTCCCACCTTGTGTGATTGATTCACATCTCCTAACCGGGCGGGAATAAATGCGATTTGTTGGAGTTCATTCTAGTTGGAGGTTACAGGTACTGAATGACAGAGAACCAGATTTGGTCCTACTCACACATGCCCTTGGGTGTTTTTCTGCCTGATGCTGATGGACAAGAACACGCAGGGTTAAAGGCCTGTCATATAAATCAGGTACAATCACTTTAGAGGTGAAAACATGCATGATGCTGCTGACAGGGAGAAATAGAGGGGGAAATGAAAAAGAGACTAAGAGGAAGGAAAGAGGAGCAAGACAGGCTTGCAGAAGTTATCTGGAGTGTATAGTATGACCTACATGTCTGAATGTATTTTCAGATGAAATGATATTTCCAAATGACCTCGTCTCAGTGAGTCATTCGCTGATTAGACATGCATGTAGCCTCCAAGACAGCATAAAACAGTGCAGTTACACTGATGCACTTTTAATAGATATCAACAGGAGAATATGTATAATGTCATGTCTTACATGTGTTATCAGAACAAGGATCATTTCAGAATTGTCACAAAAATGCACAAAGTAATTAATTTGAAATGCTCAAATAAAATATTGATTTTAGGGAAAAACAACTTGTATAGTAAACTCGAAATATAAAACACAAACACTGACTCAAAAATTGCGATCCAGTTTTTGTGTCCTTACTACCTTGGTACTGAGGTAGCATAACCTGTGCACAGTTCAGTGTCCAGCCACGCAGAAGCAATATCTCTCATCATTCTGCAGTCACCTGTATACTTAAGGTTCATTTACAATTTCACATCTGGTATCCATCCAGCTATTCTGGACTTCGTGTTCTGTTTATGTACTTTCTTTCTTTTCTCTGCCCAAAGCTTTTAAGAGTCTTCTAATCATACATAATTAATTGAGGTTTTCACTTAAATGCACTGCATTTCTCACTCTCATTATTAGTTAAGAGGCTGCTCTTTAGGACTTAAAAATACCTGGCATTCTCTCGATCAGATTGTTCATGAAGCTTGCTGTTAAAACAAATGAAGACATATCGGGTATATGAGTGATAGAGTGAGTAAAAAAAAAAAGCCTTTGCATACTGTCATGCGCTGTAAATGTACAAGCTCTTTGACTGATCGTCTGTCAAGTCTGCATTTGGTGGTCCCTCCTGATGGAAACTTCAAACTTTGTGAAACTGGTTCTTGTCTCCCACTCTGCTTTCTCTCTGTGAGTTTACATTACTTGTCTCCATTAAGGGACTCTCCCTCCCTCACTCATTTCTCTCAAAACACTTCATTTTCTGAAAATGTCTGTTCTTTTTTTTGCATCAGGAGACCATGCAGTTTGACCACATCTGAAGGCAATGGTGCCGCAGAAAAATGACTTCCTCCATGACAGGCTTGGAGGCCACTGAGGTGCATTTCACAATGTTACTTTGTAAATATATGAGGGCAAGTGAATACCTACCAATCAAGCTGCAGCAGGGAAGATGCATGCCATGTACTGTAGGGCTTTTGAGTAGCCTGATGTGGCCTCTTTTTAGTAGAATGATCCTTTTTAATCCTTTTTTATGTTTAGTATATGTTACGGCTCGCTCTTTTTAATACAAAGGAATCCAATTAATCTGTGTTGTGAAGTTTTAATTGTTTGCTTCAAAGTCAAATAAAGCCTACAAAACATAAAGCGCAAACTGCATGGAAATGAAAACATAAAGCATGCAGTAACAGCATGAGTGCAGCATGTTCTCATCCAGCGTATAGCTTACAACTCTGGCCAACTGTAAGTTCAAATGGAAGAGGCAGAAATGAATAATACATAGCGACTACATTTATGCAGTCAGGGTGTTCATTTTTAGCAAAATCAAAGGCAAGGTGCACAGATAAAACTGCAGCAATTGAGAGTAAATACTGTAAAATATCTGAAGAAACATGTGCTACATTATGAAAAACAAACAAGCAAGCAAAGTAATAGCACGGTTTTGCACCAAAGATTAAAGCTGCACAAACAGAGCCTTATTCATATTAACAAGGTTGCTTGTGTTTGTATCGTGAAAATACATGTCTGATACTGTATCATCGTAAGTTGCTAGAAAAGTGTTGACATTCTTTCTTTTGTTTCCAGTATTTTCTGTCAAAAGGAGATTTGTCAGTGTTGAGAAAGTAGATATGGGCCAGTAATGAAAGCTGCAGTCCATGATTACAATACAAACAAAGCAAAGCAGAAATACACAAATCAAAAGCAAAACATAATACATACATTTTTACCCATATTGAATTATGCTGTGTTATTGGTCACTGTGTTAATGTAAAACATTCTGATAGCAAAATTTAAAAAGAGACCTTTGTGATGAGTCTGTAGACGTTACACACAACTGTAATGTTGATGGAAAAAGAAACAGGTGAGACTTTTATGAGTCATTTTGAAACCATTTTGATAACACCATACAAATCCAGCAAGATTGCTTACCAGATTTAAATATGAATCATATCACAATAGTGGTTACACTTTGCTGAACTTAGTAATGTTTCTGTAAGCTACATACGGGTAAAAGAAATAAGCAACCATAAAAATCAGAAAAATATAGACCAATGGTGGTTAGTGTGTAGTACTCCATGCTAAATGCTAAGACGTGCAGTGCAATGTGCATTGCTAGCATGCTTGGGTGGTAGTCAGCCATGTTAGTACAGAAACGCAGCCCAGTTATGCTAGTAACGTATTGCATGTCTTTTAACCAAAACAATGGAGAATTTACATTTTTGCTGCAATAATTGCCAAATGTTAATAATTAAGGAATCGTCATATTTTGATTGCAATTTGACTTTAAGGGATACACATGAAATTTCATGGTAATCAGTCCAACGGTCTTGTTACTCTGTAATGATACTCAAAACCACAAATGTCATTGTGGCATAAGACGAAAAGTCAGAGCAAAAGGCATTAAAAGTCATCGCCTGCAAGACCAAGCATGCGTATAAATGTCAAAGCAAACCACTGAATAGTTGTGAAGATATTTTAGTCAAGACCACCAGCCGTGTGATACAATAATAATGCCATGCAAAGAGGGATGCCATGTTAAAAGGGATATTTATTTGTGTTTATGTATGATTTAGTAGACATAAAAAAGTACCAAAGGATGATGGTTATATTAGGTCTCTGACTAATAAACCTTCATTACAAATCACCATTTCACTGAAAACACAACCTGGTGAGGTTTGACTGAAAGCATGTGAAAGAACAAGACAGCACTTGGGTCTCTGTGGTTTAAGTCCTCCACCATAGCCAACAGGCCTTGATTGCAGCTACATCCTTTGAGAATCATGCAACCTTTATGGGATGGTTTCAAAGATGACTCACAAACAAGCTAATTTTAGAGAGCTTTGTGCTTTAGATTGACCTTGCAGTATATAATTATAAAACATGAAACAAAGTGACACAGATAGAGAAAGAGGCACTCTCAGCTGGTGCACACAATACTTGCATGTTCAGTCTCCGTGGTAAAAGAAAGGAAGAGAAAATCAGCCCTTGAATATAGAAATGTGGTTTTAATATTCAGATTTGCTTGATGTGATTTAAAAACAGCCACAGTTCTTTAGTTTTCAGGGGTTCTACACCATTTTTTGTACAAAGCTTATGCAAAATATGGAATTCTTTGATTTTGGTAGATGTGTGTGGGCAGTAGTGACAGTAAATTTAAGAGAGATGTGTACTGCCCGGTTGCACGTGGCAAGCAGAAGGGAACTGAAATGAAACAGCAATATGGAAACTGAAGTGAACACTTTGAATAATTCAAATTTACTAATGTCATTAACTAACAACCTCTGTTTAACAAGCATGACCAGTTGCTCTGGTTCTGTATATATATTTCTGAACTTTATCTTGTCTTTGTTGGGATTTTTGATCCGTTTGCCAAATTTATTAGCAGTACATCATCCCAGATCACAAGACAGCACTTTACCAAATCTGAAGACTAAACTCAGGTGCAGGACATGGAATAAAATGTGCGCTTGAACTGAGTCAAATAATTCAAATAAAGATTTAAAAGAGATGTTTTAAAGTGATGGTATTATTTTTGTTGTATTGACTCTGCTCTGTAAAATAACATTTTAAGGCTAACAGTCCAAAATGTGAAATGAACTTTGGATTCAAACTATCATTACATTGTTGTATTATACCGGGCTGACCTTTATTAAAGTGCCAATTAATGTGACATTGTCTGTGGGCTGCAATAACTCCTCTGTTCTAGAAACAAAGAAGAAGGAAGACAGGAATTATTGGATTGCTAATAATATTTTCAAATTATATCTAGAGCTATATGAGCTTAAGTTAAGTCGCTATAGTTACATTAAAACCCAATCTTCTCTGACACTCCATTTCCAGCCCAGCGGACATGAGAAAAAAAGCATTACAATACTGGCGGAAAACAAAATACCAAATTGAACCACAGCTAGTTCCACTACTGTGTGCCTGACCTTTAGAGCAAAATGAGACAAGTTAGTGTCACGGGAAAAAAGACTGCTGATTAACACGGCTATTCCCCTGTTCCTGACGTCACTACAAATCAGCATTACCTGGCCACTGGTATTTGTGGTCGAAGCGTAAATCGGGCGTCAGGAACAACCAGATTCAGAAAGACAGCAGGAGGGAGAGTGGTTGCCTTTCATATTTGTGGGAGTCTTTTTTACTTGAAATTAAAATCTGGGGCACAGTAAAGATCACGCTCTTTAAGTTCAGTGATAAAATCTTTGTGAAGTGTGTGTGAACTTATTGTGTTTTGTTTTTTCTTCTCCTGCTTGCTGGCAATTGACATGTGCAGACCACAATGAAAAGCGTTCCTTCTTAAGATGTTGGCCATAAAGTAACAACACATTTTTGTGTTTGTTTTTTTAACTAAGATGTCTCTTATTAGCCAGTAGTGCAAGTATATGAATGAGAACTGTCAGTGTATTGCCAGTTAGTTTTAATTTTATGTCTGGACAAACCCCTAGAAAGACCTGATCATAATGAACATTGTAATTGTCCTAGAATGGTCTCTAGAACCTCCAATATAATGTGATCTCTGGTCACGACTGCTGACAATACTGATCAGATAAATTGAGCTTCATAAAGTTGATAGAGAACATATTCCTGTTCAAAAAAAAAAATCCATAGATTCTGCATTTGAAGTTTGAAGTGCACACTTTGTGGTTCACAGAAGCTGTGCATTTCTGAATTCTTTGCCATCTGTGTAAATGTGATACCTCTCCTTAGTACAATGAACTGGAAATGGAAGCTGTGTTTCATATAATCCCCAAATCCATCCAACTCTCACATCCTATCATGCAAATTTGGTGCAGTTTGAAGAGAATCCGGTCTCCCAACCATATGCCTGAGCTGCGTAAAAGATACAACAATTTATTATGCATGCATTGCACCAGGCTTATGGTAATAAGGTATTAAATTAGTGCTGGACATTATTGCTCTTCTACATCACTTGTGCTCAAAAGACTTTCATATAAGTCATAAAATACAGAGAAAGGAGGAGATTGAAAATCAGATTTCTGTACAATCAATACTTGGTTTGAATATGATTTGATCATCTAGATAAAATTTGCTGAAGGCTCCCAATTAGATAGTTGTCCACATATGCCAGTGTTTATTTTTTTTACGCAGTGATTTAGAAAAAACAAACCCAAAAATTTGCAGAAATGAGTCAGGAATGTAAGAAGTACTATATACTTTTTTCCATTCAGAGAATAAACTGTACGTGCACTAAACATATTTCATGCTTCTATAACATTAACTGAAGAAAGGCAAGACCAAATGACAGATAGTTGACCTGTTCAGGGTGTTCCCCTGCCCAAAGTCAGCTGGGATGGGCTCCAGCTTGCATTAGCTGCAACAACCTCATACAGTACTACAACGGAAATAAATAACGGAAACACATAAGGCCGCTCCCTCGCTAATGATGATTGAACAGAATATTAACTTCATTATGTTAAGCATCAGTAAAAACGAACAGATGCATATTAAAACACACAACAATCTTTGCCTTGAATAGTAATTAATGCCTGGTTGTGTACTGATATAAAAAGTACAGTATAACGTAATAAAATATGAACAGAAAACCACCTTCATGACAGCTTCATGATGTCTGAAGAATGCTCACCCTCTTACTCTGAAACTGTGCTGATATGCTAATAATTGTGTTTTTCACTTTATCTGAAAATTTGAGTGAACTTTAAACAGCATTATTAACTTCATCTTTGAATGAGCTTGATGGGGCAAATTGCTTCACACTTAAAATTAGGAGATGTCAGTTCTTTCTGCGCTCTTGTGGAAGGGAAGCTTCAAGGTATAGATTTACTGTAACTTGCAAAACCTTTGCAGATGCAATATGTTTAAACATATAGCATTGCACACACAGGTTTTCCGTTACATACTGTAAATCTGCAAGCCAAATATCATCAAAACCTGTCAGTGTGGGAAAATATTTCCTCTGCCATATAGTAGAAAAGTGGCAAAAAAAAACCCTGTTGATATATTTGGGTTTAAGCCACCAAACATCCACAATACTGAAACTGTTATACCGTGTTTACTGAAGTGTGATTTTTCTAAGTTTCACAATTCGCCTCTAACTCTCAGTTTTTCATTGGGCTTGCTTATTGGGGTGTTTCCCCTGGAACAAAGCAACAAGCTCGTAACTCTTAAATCAGAGAGAGAGAAAGAATTGGGGGGGGGGGGGGGGGGGGGGGGGGTGTTTAGAAAGAAAAACATACACGAGATTAAAAAGCATTTTTTGAGCTACATCGAAAATATAGTCGCAAACCTTGATCTGCAACAGAGTGATATGGTGCTGTGATCAGCCCTGAACAACTATTTATACATGCGTGCCTGCAGATTTTTTTACAGGCCAAGGTGTTGCTCGATGTGAAGCCACTCTGTGTTATTTTATTGCATCAGTGTGCAAAATGTGAGGAAACACCCACACGCTCCTCACTGCCCATAACGTACCTGCTTGTTTTCTCATCAGCATAAACAACTGCCCTGCAGCTGTCATTTCCCATGGTTTACATAGCATGTGAAGTACTGTCACGCAATGCTGTTATTACATATGCCATATACCATTATAAATGCTGCCACAGCTAAATCGCCATTAGTTGCTGGTGCTGCAACTGTTGGTACTGTTGTTGATTCTTTTATTGCAAATTTCTTTTCTTTTTTCTTTTCTTTTTCTAATGCATCATCTTCAGGCCATAAATCTTATACAGGATTACTGTGTATAAGTCGCTTGTATGGTCTTGACTCATCAATCAGAGTGGGAATGTTTGTGTTACAACTGCCACTTTGTATGACGGATGAAGATGGGTGTTTTCCAACAGTACAATAGCTTTGGTAAGAGACGGAGGTTGTCTGTGTGTGCATGTTTGAGCGAGCACAGCGTAAGCAGTGACATTCATTATTTCATCTGCAGCTAAGAGTGATTGAACACGCTACTTATTAACTGTCTTTTTCTCCTAATCCCATTGTGTTCTGCTAGATTAAATTTGAACACTAATAAACGTTTTTTATGACTAATTAATGTTTCGCACCTTGCCAAGAATCATCTTCTTCCTCTACTAATTCTAATTGGTCCAATTAATCATGCAAAAGGTAATTAGCATAGTTTGATGTGCAGTAAAGCCACTCCAGAGCCCATGGGGGAGATTCGAAGAGCTTTTGTTTCTTGATACAAACAGAAAATTAGTCAAGGGTGGTATTCGCTTGATGCTGAAGCACAATGCAATACAACAATAATGAGTGTGTTTTATTGTGATGGTCTTCATGGGACTGACAGCCATATTCATACCAAAGGCAGATGTGTTTGAAAGTGAATGAAGACCACTGGCTGTGGCTGAGAGATCTATGCAATATGTTGAAGATTTATATTACGAAAGGACATTCTTAACACAGAGACGCATTAAAGAACACAGCTTATTTATGTATATGCAGATTTTTCAAAGGTCTCCTACTGTAGTATTCAATATAACAGACAAGTGGTGATCTAGCGTAGATATTCTTTCTAAATTCATAATGCTGTTCACTTAAAACCCTTTTCTGTGTTAGGAATTTCAGAACTGACTAACCTTTAGAAGATTTTAGAGATTTACTTTTATTATAAAGTACTGTGACAATATTATTTGCAGTAAAATGTTATGGGATGTTTTCATCTTTCTAAAAGCCTAAAAGTTTTTATAAATGAAGTGCACTTGACTGAAGTTGGGGAAAAAAAAGATCTGTGGTGCAGCAGATACTGTCATAGTGAGAGAAATTTTGGAATAATGCTACTAAAGAAACAACTTCCAAATGTGTCAACCTAACACCAAAACTCCAAACTCAAATCTGGAACCTAGTACCACTGCCAAACTGACTGACATTTTGTATACATAACAAATGTGCAAACTGGAACTGAAAGTGGTTCTTCACAGTGAAGCTTTAGAAAAAAAAAAACACTTCAAAAAAGTGTCTGGGAGAATTTTAGTGATGTGAAAAATAAAGTTTTCACAGGGTTCTATGCAATTCTTGTAAAAAAACTAAGTACACACTTACTGCTTCCACAGGAATTAAAAGAGTATGTAGCAGCCAGATGCTGCTAATTGAAAACACAGGATTAAATGATCATCAGTATAGTGTGAGCGCCTCTATAAAAGCAAATGTTTTGGCACTTTGTTGGTCAGGAGTATTCAGGAGTGTATTAGCACAGTCTTCCTGGGAGTGAACATCACATCAAATGCACCCTAAGTTCAGGCCATGCATTGCCCAAAGAAATTGCAAAACATCTAAGGCCTACATCTCAGACTCCACAGGCCTCAGTTAGCATGTTAAAGGTCAAAGTTAGGAAGTTAGAAAAAAAGACTAAATGGGTATGGATTGTTTTTAAGGATTGCCAGGAGAAAACCTCTTTGCTTAAAAATAAACATGGCAGCATTGCGGTCTGCAACGCTAAATCTGAACAAACTACAACACATCTGGAACAATGTCCTTTAGACAGAAAAGACCACAGCTGAGATGTTTGGAGGTAATTCACAGTGCCCCGTTTGATAAAAAACAAATCCAGCATATCAGATAAAAAAAACACCTCACAGCAACACAGACGTGGATTGGTGTTGATTGTGGTTCATTTTGCAGCCACATTGCAGTGAGTTGACCATAAACTTCTCTGTATACCAAAGTATTCTATAGTCAGATGTCAGGCCATCTGTCCGACGGCTAAAGTTTAGCTGAAATTGTTTTGTGCAACAACAACCAGATCTACAACAGAATAAAAAAGTATCAAGGTGTTGCAATGAAACAAAGCTCAGACCCTAACCAAACTGAAATGCTGTGGGGGGACCTTTAAAAAGCTCTGTATAAATGAATGATTGCAAAATTCAATGAACCAAAGTAACACTGTGTAGCAGAATGGACTAAAATCTTCCACAAAGAAATGGGACAGGTAAAGTCATACAAAAAATTATTACTTAAAGTTATCATAGCTAAAGATGCTACAGGCTAAAGAATCATGGGGTTGGTACTTAGGTTGCAAAGAGTCCAGTATATAAATATTGGTTAATAAAGAGGGAAGAAAGGGTGCAGTATATTATCTAAAATCTGAAATTTCTTTAAACAGCAAAACTCTCCCATAAACAAAGCATACAATTAAAAGTACAACTGATAAAAATAAACATTCTACAAACAGGTATGCATTCATGTAAATACATCCAGATGTGTATTGAAACATGTTGCATATGAAAATTAAATACATATAAAGAAACTCAATAACAGTCACAAAAATAACACCATCACAGAATTGCTTATAGTGGTCTCTGAACAGGGTATAAACATAGTGACCTACATTTTGAAAGGTCAGTTCAATGAAATCAAAGTTGTCGATGGCGTATGCCTATTTGCTTTTTGCATCTAGAACAAAGACAAAGTATTCATTCAAAGTAAGCAAAATCCTCAGGAATTAAAGAATTAACAAACCAAATGTTGGAGAAAGATATCTAGTAAATAATAAATCATGATAAATAACTTGGGAACAAGTTAATAATGAGTCGCTGTTAAATCAGAACAAAACTCATCAGGTTGACCTCCTTAATGTCCATAAATCTCCTTCTGCCCAATAGAAGACGCAATTAGCACCAACCAAAATCTAATTAGTTACTACTTACTTTGTCTCCTTAGGTTAATGGGTGCTTTATTCTGATGTGAATTCAAGAATCTCATTATTTCCGTAAGTTCACCATTTCCTTTTTGGGTATACTAAAAAAAATCAGGCCACTAGTCCACGTGTCATGTGACTAGTTACTGTAGTGGTGTACATAAATCAGATCCTGAGATAAAAGGGACTGCATGATGATGTTTTGGGTTTTTCTGATATGTCAGCCGCATGGCTTCGGGTAATTCTGAGAAATCAGTTCATCCTACAGTTCATCCTACAGCAATAAAAACAAAGTGAGAAATCATAAGCTGTACTTTACCTGCTATGATTTATTCATTTAAGTGCAGATTTGGTTTATAATAAGCCCCACTTAAAAAAAAAAGAGACTGTTGCAGAAATCTAAAACCCTGTCACCTTCTTTGAAGCTTTCGATTCCCTTTTTGACATATGGCCAGTGAGACAGAAAACGTGGAGGTTTTAGCAAAGCAACCACATCTATTAAAAAGATCCACAGGAAGACCAAGACTTCTGTTGGTTCATTAACTTGAGTGGCTTTGTTGTGGTTGCATAATTATATTTTATATGAGTATAAGAAGCATATCAACATGCTGAGACAACATTTATTTTAGAGCGATAACCTTCTTGACAACATCTGGATTCAATTTGGCCTTGGTTAATGGGCGCCCTTTCAAACTTTAGTAGGACTCAGCTGATGGTTTGATGACAACTTATTTTGTCAAGTCTTTTACTTGAGACACATATGCTTATGTAATGAAGTTCTTCACTATCACTCATTACCCAGGCATCAAGCTCGTAGCAGATATTTGTGAGTTCGAATCAAAAGCTTCATTCTTTATTTTTTCTTTATTGCAGAATCTACAGTTCAGTCGCTGCATAAATCGTATCATCTTCCTTATCATCTGCGCCAAAAAAAGAAAAAAGGAGCAAAAGTGTCAGCGAAAATAGCCAGGCTTATAATATCACTCTATAAGCTGAGGCTGATTATGATAGTGAAATTGGCAGTAGAGCGTGGCATATCCCTCCGGTGGTTTTCCAACTCCAACTCATTTCACGGGCCATCTCTGGGTCCCGATCTCTGGGACTGGGTTCACTTGGCTCTGGCCTCTGTGCTACCGATGTCTTGATTGCTGTTTCATAGACTTTCACGTGTCAGTGCAGCAGTGCCGAAAGGGACCTGTGAGAAGGAAGTGATGCAACCACAAAGATATGTAAGAGCGGCTTGAAAACACTAACACTGTGGTTCGCTGACCTCAAAGGAAGGAAAGAAACAAAGAGATAGAGAGAAAGGCAGAAACACGAGAGCAACTGTTTAATAGGTGGTCAGAGGGTCTAAATGTCAAGTGGTGACAGTTTAGAGCATGAATGTCAAACTAGCATTGAATATATCTTTGCACGTACGTAGTTTCGTTTCTCATGCATCTGTCACATAACATTGTACACAATGCTCTACTTCCAGAGGATAAAGGGTTTTTTGTGTGTCTTTTTTAATGATTACAAACAAGATGAAGCTTTAATCAGATTAATGGCAGCTTAAAAATTCGAACCTAAACAGTGACAATCTAATTGCTGCTGCCAAAATGTTTGATTTTAAGTAAATTAGATGAGTGGCTAAAAAAACAGTCTTGTTTAATGGAGCTTTATCTGTAAGTCAGGGCCATTAGCAGCCCTAGTTTGAGTTGCCTTGGGCTCTGTAATTAACTCCGCTCAAGCGCAGCTAAACATTTTTGACATTTTTCCTAGTCCAAAATTAACTGTCACAGCAGAGGGAGAAAGTAACCATCTTGTCACATTGAGTTTATCTGAGGATTGTGGAACATTGTCCTCTTCTGTTTCCAACACTCTCTCTGTGCCTTTCTCCCCTCATGTCTCATTCACGTTTTCTCTCCTGCAACCTGGATCTTATTTCAGTATTGTTTCTTGATCAATGAGATGATGGAAAGTGTGACTGCACCTAATGTTTCTGAATGTTTGGGTGACACCATCCTCAGGTTACATTACACTGCTAATTATGAGGCAAAATGCATTCTTCTTACTTGAATATTTGCAAGACAGTTCTGGAGCTCATTTAGATGATGTTACATGACACAAATAAAAAATTTTTTATGGAAACGTTCTATAAACCTATAAACCGTTATATCTATAAACCACCACTAACTGGCTTTATATTGCCACGCGCACTCACACCCACACAAACACACACATGTGCGGTACAGAAGTTGTGTGGAGCAGCAGATCCACCTGATTGGTTTAGCTTAGAAACAGAGAAATGAGAGGGCTGATGCGAATGGAAAGGCCCAAAGTACCGTAAACATGTACCATGCAGTGTGTTAACTCCCAAGCCATCAAGGAACCGCCTGGTTTCCAGTAAATAATTATTTTTGTGTCGCCACAATGTGTTAGTGTTTCATCTACAGTTTATCATAAACAAGGCATTACTGTGGTGTAGTGAAGGTAATCCCACACACATAAAGTTCCGTAACATTTTGTTTATTTTAATTAACTAAGAAAAAAATAGGTAAGCGCTTAATCTTATGCTTTACGCTTTAAAAAGAAGAAAACGGAAAAGATAAATATGAAAAAATATATATTTGTAGATATGAAGAACTTTGTAAATGTAAGTCTAATGTAAGCTATCAGAGAAAACATAAAATGTATTTTATTTTTAAATATGAGGCTTGCCTAAACTACCCTACCAATAAGTAAATAAATAAAATATATACTAGCCATTAATCAGTTGTCTTGTACTTTGTTCATTTAAATGCTCAAATTTAAATATTGGCTGTAAACTTTGCCACAAAAAAAGGTGTCATCAAATTTCGCGTCAAGCAGACGGTGAAATGAAAGTATCTATTCAAATAGCACGGTCGCATAAGTGGGTTTTCAGATTATTCAGGAGCTTTATGCTGATGGTCGAGCTAATCTCAGACATCACCCACACATCTTACTCATTTTTTCACATTATTTTTCACTCAGATTTCTGCTAAGTTTCACTTATTAAGAAGCCAAAGTTTTTCACCGTTCCAAAGTCTGAGATGAGTAGATGGGCGTTTAGGAAAGCCACACCGTAATGTCTGACTAGTCCAAATGAAATACCACCAAGGAAAGTCACAAGTCAATATGGTGCAAATTCCCCCTGATGAACACACATTAAACCAATCGCTACGCGTTAGCATTTCAGTCATCCTCAGACCATTACCGGAGCTGTAATTATACCACATATTCCATATATTACTTTGAATGAAAGAATGCCAATTACAGATCTTTCACTCTGTCTTTCAATGTGCTGCCTGATGCCTCCATAAAAGTCTGTGATTAAATTACTCAGGGGGAAAGCACTTACATTTTATATGACAACCCCTGACGCATCGCTCGGCTACAAATTCCCCAACCAGTAGCAAATCTTCTAAGAGGCTGTGATTGTGGACAGGTTGGTCCAGATGACTGAGAGAGACAGACAGACAAGTCCTTCCAGCTTTGCTCTTCATGCTATTATTCTCTGTCAGTTTCTATTGATGTTACATGCCATACATTTTAGAACATATGACAGGAACATTAGTAGGAGGATCACTTCATTTTTTGACCTGCCTTCACATCCTGCATTGTGTTTTTTCTTAGCTGTCAAAATGTTTAGAATGTCCGTACAGCACTACATGTATGCCAGTGAAGCAGGAGTGCTAGCTCTGAATGTACTAGGGGCTCTCCAGACAAAATCATATCTAAACAGGGTTATTCAAAATCCTTTGTCTGAAGTTGTTTTAGTTTTACAAGTGTTGATACCCACCACCAACAGCCCTTCTTTCAATTCAAATACAGTCAAAGGCTTAAAATAAATATACAGTAAATACGTACTCCCACATGTTTCACTGGGGCTGAAAATTCCCTCATCTGAGACGATGACTGCAGTAGACTGTAGATGTTTGCTGCACTGATGAACAGTGGACATGCAATGTGAGAAAACCTGGTTCAAAGCAGACAAACAGCAGTGTGAGAACTTTAAATAAGACTTATTTATTATTCAATGTAAAGGCTTTTTTTAAGGTGTGAATAGAGTAGCTTCAGATTCACTTGTAGCTATTTCACAATGAAGAAATTTAGAAATTGTTCAAGTCACGGTGGAATGTGAAATGTGAGTTCTGGGAAGAAATGGGCAAGAGACAAACACAAAGGCCCTTCTGACGAGGAAGGAAACCTTAACTTGTCAATCACAGCACTTCTCTGTCATTAGCTGTTTAATCCTCTGCTGAAAGCTGGTAGGTGCTGGATCTATACACAGCCACGAGGTTAAAGGTGAGGTGAATGACACCCCTCCCACTGGAAGATCTTTTTCCATCACTGTTGCATAGTTGGCTGAAAGGTAAGAACTATAATCATTCATTGTTTTTTCACAAAACCAGACGTCTGTGATTTTAATATCAAAGCTGTAGCTCTGAGTGAGACAGTGATGCAGATAAAAGTGATACTGAGGGAAAATACAAAATGCCAGTTATCAACTTTTGCAGATGGTATAAAATGGCTTTGACTGAGAGCAGATCCCTTACGCCTTACTAGCCATCCAGAAAAACAACAACAACAACAAAAAAGAGAAAAAAACATTCATTTTTAAGTGTATCTCTTTGCATTGCTGTGCCTGGCTGGAAAAGACAGAGACTGTTGAATCAATTTGCCATTATATGTGTGGGTATAAACAAATCATAATGAAATGAGCACAGTAAAGACAATACACTTGTATTGAACAAAAATACATTTGAGCTTATATAAGCCTCATCATCTCCATGACAACGACTTTGCTGGTAACAGGGAAGTGTATTATTTGTGTATAACCAGAGCAACATCTTCCAATCGAATTAAGCTGCACCTGTGCGCATTATAGATGGAAATAAAAGGCTGAAAGCATAGTTACAGTGAGCTTGTTGCTGACTAGATATGAGCATTAGACTTTAATTTGCTGTAATCAGTATATATTTTTGTCTTATAGATGAGAGAAAAGATTCATTATTGTATAGTGATACAAGCTTACCTATCTGATTAACAAACAGTGTGTTATTTAACAATACGTAATGAAAAAAATCTTTCATATTTAAAATGCAACTGACTGTACTTACTTATCCTGTGCGATCCATTTGGCACATTTAAGTTCCTTTGTTTGGATATGTCAGTGAAATCCGAGGAAGCTTTCTTCTCGGTGTGCAATTTGAAATGCCAGATGAACCAAGTAAAAAATGCTCTCACACCTCGTCATACTGTGCCACAAATGTGAGCGGGTACATACATAAACAAAACACTGGACTTGTGGAAAAAGTATCAGAGCTGAAATAGAGCATACAGAGAATCATATCACAACCATTAGTAACACTTTAGATGTGGTAAAAAGGGGCTTCTGGTTGCTCTGACTTTTAACAAGGTTTGCCAAAAGCATTTTCTAGGTGGCTAGCAGCTCGGTGGCAATAAATATTTATTCTTCAATGTGTTATTATTATATTTATTTATTTGACATACATTTAGGATGTTTCCTTATTTGACAACTAGTTTAAGTAGAATAAAGAAAAGTTTGAGAGGAAATCATACAGGATTATCTCCATAGTTACCATAAATGAGCTCCAACTTAGCACTATGTTTACTATGTTCAGATTTTGGACAAATCTATTAATCGTACTTTGTACTTCGTGTATCCAGTAATTCTTACAGATGTCCAGTTCACTACTGAGCCACAACAATGAACATGTACTGTATGTCATTCTGGGAGAATGTATTACTGATTCATGAGCCCCTTGTAAAGTTTAAAACAATACTCTGGTGTAGAAAGTGTTAAAATAGGATGTGTAGGTACAGACCTGTACTCTCAGCTAAAATATTAATGTAATTAGAGCTGAAGGCATTTTAAACATATCTGTGTTTTTTCTTTCAACAAAGACAAAATACTAAATGTTTACATACTTGCAACAAACATCTTTGTCTTATTTCAACAACAAGACTATAACAAGCACTGTGTCCTCTAATGTGTGCCTTTCTATTATGTGCCCTTTTCCTGTTTTGTATATACTCCTCTTGTCTGTTATTTATTCCAGCCGTCCTACTATTTAGATTTCTATTCCATGCACAGTTGGTGCAGAGCACCTGCAATTTTGTCGTACATGAATAATAACAATAAAATGCTATTCTATTCTAACATTGCAACAGTTATTGTTATAATTGCCATTTTCTGGAAGCAAACCAACCAGAAGTTGGTTTAAGGTCTATTGAAATAACCACATTTCTTTTGAAATAATGTCCTTACATGTCTTCTAGGCAGCCAATCACAGTGAGGAAGCATTTCTTTCGCCTCTGTGTATTTAAAGCATATGTCTGGTTTATCTTTATAATAACAGTTTAACAGGACTTATGTTCACATTCATCAGTTAAAGTGTGCTATTCTAACCTGTGTATTCACTGGTGGCACAAGCTCGTTTGCAATGAGCTTTTAATGGAGACTTCCAATTTCAGTTTCCAAATCTGTATTTCAAGTATTTTCCTTATAATATAAACTTTTTAGTGAATGGGAAGTAAACAGATACAATTGTAATATAAATCCCTTAATTCCCAGTCCTTTGTCATTATCATCATATCAGATCATATTTTTTGTGCTCTGGTAATTGAATTATGTGGTTTTATATATAAAAACAATTGTATCTATTCATGTAAAATTTATACCTCGGTTCATCCGAAGACTTGATGACATCCGACTTTGAATCATACAGATCTCAAATCTTGCAAAAGGTATGAATATAGCATTAGTTTTTCCAAGAGCAAAAGATGTCTGTTTCATTTGAATCTTTTCAGTAAGTGAATTTGGACATTTTAACTCTCCTGCATTAAAGTACAATGTTTTCTCAACGATCACATCACCCTAACTTCTTCCCTATACAGCCTTTGTGGCCATAACTATAACTGTGGCTATCATTTCCTGTTTTGTGCTGGTCACTTCTTTGGGAACTATGAAATATAGGGAAACGCATAACATAAAAGACAACAGCTACAGTCAGAGAGTCCTACAATCGCTTTCAGTGTAAGGTAAAGAATCTTAAATCACATCCCAGAAAGTTGATTCTGTTTATTTGTATATAATGTTTTCAGTGGGAGAAACATTACATACAGTGCACCAGGAGTGCAAGTTGTAGAAGTTTCTCCCCAAACTTTTCTCGAACTGAAAACATCCAGATAGTTTCAGTAGGAAAAAAACCATAGAACTCTTTGTGATGAGTGATACAATGTTTCTCCCACTGAAAATGTTCCATACAGATAAACAGAATCTAGGATTTCTTTGCTTGTATGCCTGAGCATGCATCAAGACAGCATGTACACATTATAAAGGATAATACTATTATAGATATTGTGCTTTGGTAATGTATAGATACATAGTTTTTGGAATAAACCTGTGATGAAGATGCATCTATAGTTATATATTATGACACAGCTTACACTGTAGAATATAGGATTACAGTTATGTGATCTTATGCAGAATAGATTCTGCACCTCTTTTCATTTAAATATGCCTAATCAATTTTCCCAGTTAGTAACAGGAAAAGTATGTTTCAATTTTTCTAAACCTTCCATTTTATTGCACATAATAATATCCATTGATTGCATGCACAGCCAAACGGGGTGTGTTTATTTTATTGTTATGTCAAGCTAGAACCGGTGTCAGACATTAGAAATGGGAAGAAACCCTCTGATCTTTGTAAATCTGACATGGGTGAATGCAATTTGTTTTGTTTGTCTTGTTGACAAAATGAAGTGCCCTAATACAGTTTACATTATAGCGCATAGGTTTAGTGTGTTTGTGGAGTGCGTATAGCATGTAGTGTATTAATCCAAATAGAAATGAGTTCTCATTGAGTTATTAGATGAGCTATTAGAAAACATGACCTTGGAATGTTATTCACACGGCTGCATCTGTCTTCAGTATAACTGCCATGTTCGTCATATGTGAAGCGCGATATACAAATGATCACATGCTGCAATGATTAACTGACAGTACTTAAACAGTTGTTTGGAATAATTAAGATGTATTGGTAAATGGTAGAGGAGGCGGGGGGTTTTTTTGCCTTTAACAGGAGGAAAAACTATCAATTCATGATCTAAGAGGGAAGGAGCTGGATACATCGAGGTGCGTGGCTGATGCGGTAACATAGCCAAGCAAGATAAAAGCAAAACCCTGTAATGCACCGTGACACAAGGTTCACATCAGTGCAGAGAAAAGAAATGGTAAAAATGTTCGTCTGATAAAAAAGCCATGTTTTCTGTCAAATATTAATGACTCGGTGAAAGGCTTTGCTCATAACAGCCACTATTCTGAATTTGTAAGCGGGCACGGTTACACACCATAGTGATAAATAACTTCTTCCAGCTCTTAAAACCACACCCCTTTCTCCTTTAGTAGATGGGTACAACACACAGCCAATCTGTCTGCGTCTCGCATAAACTTAACAGAAACATTGTGTGCACGTGTGCCTGTGCATGTGCGTGCTCTGTTTGTGCAGCTTTGACTTATTTTTCACTTTTCCCTTTAACTTCCTGTGAGTCATCAGCAGTGGGGGAAATACTTTACAGCTGTACCTTTATTTTTTTATGTGAAAACACAGCTTAATGCACACGGAGAACAAAAGCAGGAATCTGGTACAATGTTTTGCTTCACTTGTAAATTCCTGTGCACCTACTTAATTTGCTTTGCTATTCAATGGTAAAGTGCAGTTGTAGAGCTGTTACATAACCTTGCTTATTTAAGTATGTCATGAGCCTAGAGTGGCTTATGTAACTTTACAAGATGGTATAAATCTGTAGATCCTCTCCTCTTTTCACTTATCTAAAATTCAAGATACATCTTTTGTGCAGATGGAAATTGCTCTCAGAGAATCTGTGAGAAAGTATACTTGATTATGCTGCATGAGATTAGCTTTTCTAAAGTGATGGTGTCTCCACATTTAAGCTTATGTACTGCAGGTAGAAATGTTGCCTGTCGCAAGTAAGATGCAGAAAGAAATAAAGACATTCTTTATTTCAGATGTTCATAATTAATGTTTCCAAGTCACCACAAAAGGAATAAAAAGTCCTTTGATGACTTAAGAGCTTGATGGCTGTTTCATTTGTCACTCACAGAACTACAGGAAGCAATTAAATGTCTGCAGAATGTCAAATATTAATTTGAAAAACGCTTCCAAAAAAGCACCATTGAAATAAACTGCGGTACTTCACTAAGGCTACCTGCGAATGCTTCGGTGGTTGAAATTATGTTTTGATTTTACATAACCAAAAGAAATTGACTTAGATACATGAAACTAAAAGTATGGTGGAAGGGGGATTTACCTCTCCCAGCACAGTCTGTGAGGTGAAATCTTTTTATCTCTCAGTTGCTTTTACAGACAGCACTGTTAATTATAGGTGAAAGTTTTTGACAGCTGTACATTTGTGGTCAGAGCCTGACTGCGGATAGAAGAAAAATGGCAGCACAACTCCTCACAGTTTCAGCTTTAGTCCTAAATGATGAATTTAGGGTGGTGATAATATTGGTGAGAAACGGCCGCATAATTGAACTTGAAAAGAGAAGGGGGAGAGAAAGCAATGAGTAAATGCCTCCCGTGTAGGTGTTTCAGATCAGTGTGAGGCTGTGTCTACTTCGATAAAATGAAACAGTGAAAAATTAGATTCTTTTCCTTGTCGACTTAAGGTGGATATTCTTTTTGTGGCCTGTAGTGACATATCTGTTTTGCCCCTGACTATTTTTCATTTTGTTGTTTTTTTTAGCAAAGTAAAGAAAAGAATATGTGAATGGATAATTACTAGAAGGTGTGGTTAACCAAGGTTAATGCCATGGTTATAGCTCTAAAAAATGAGCGACTGAACTGGAAAAACCATTCACAGCAACCTCTTGGTTGTAATTCAGAAGATGCGATAATGGGAATTTCTGTGGCCAACCCATTTCAAAAGAACTATTGAAATGTGTCAGTGTTGCTACAAAACCACTGCTGCTATCTAAATACAGTCCCAAATAAACAGTACACGCTACGTCCAGAGGAACAGTAAAAATGTAAAAAACGTAATATTTTGTAAGTTGCAAAAAATTGCATCAACAAAAAATATAATATTAGTTGAATTAAAATCCTACAAACCCAGTAAAATGAAAACTTGCAAGAGTCAATATTATAAATGGGGGGGGGACCCTTAAATTTACTGTGTTATTAGTAGATTTTTTTTTTTTTTTTTTTGCTGTTTGCATCTCAATGCCTTAAAAAATCTTAAAATGTATTGACCTCAAATGTGAAATGTGCATAAAATAGTGTGTGTCATCTTATCCCATCATATCAAGTTGTAGGTACCAAAATACAAAATATGTTAGAAGCGTGCTAGGAAGCTGTACCCCAGCACCTTATACATCATAACAATATGAGGAAATGAATGTGCCAGCAACAAGTCCATTTTTATGTTATTGTTGGTTTTCTCTACCCCTAGGTACAATAAAATAAAATAACAATGCAACTGTAAATTGCCATGTTTTAAATTAAAGCAGTCATTGAAATTTCTGTACAAGCAGCAACTTTACCCTTTACAATATGCACTCTATAAGGTGTGCTAGCAGAGCTTATGTCTTTAGCTTTATGTACAAAATACTCATTTTAAATGCTATAAGATGGCTTTTTGGTTATGTTTGCCAGTTTGTAGGATGGCTCTTAAGTGTGAACAGCGTGCTATATAGGAAGTTAATGTTAACAGCAGTAACACTTGTTGCACTGATGGCATTTCTCGTTCCTCCTTCTATACGGCGATAAATAGTTTTCTTGCACTTCTAACTGAATATTTTTTCACATTCTATGTCTTAATTTTTTTCCTCATATTTCAGCCTCCCACCCCTGTTCCTCTCTAGCTGTCAGATCAAGCTACAGTCTGGGACGTTTTAAAATCTTTTTGTATCAGCCTTGCTTGGCTTGCTGCCTGACCCACAGGTCGACTAGCCACCAGGAAAACTCCAAGCTCTCCAGATGGCCAATCCGTTTATGAAAGCAAGTTACCAAGCCCTTCCGAACATCAGTGAATGCTGCAATTTCAAATCATATTTCTTAGGTTTAATATTCTGAACATTGGAAACTCAAAATATGCTACATGCAAGCTTCAGTACTGATGGCATTTTAATCAATCCATCTGTGCCTACCACTGTTCATCCTTAACACTTTTCATGAAATAAAAAAAAAAAGATGAGACAAACAAAAGAGATATATTCAAGAAAGGCCTTTATGTCAAGGACAAGAGATACTGTTAAGCAGGAGGTCACAGGAGTCCTTTGCTTTCTCTAGTCTTCTGATTGTTATAATGGAAATTATGAAACCATCACCACACAGCTCCAGTCCGTCAGCATCTAGTCCACATAACCAGTACCATCCTATTGTAAAGATGTAAGATGAATGCAGCTTTCTTATTGTTTTTACATTGTTATATGTTGTATTTTCATTCTTTGTATTGTGAAGCATTTTGTGATTTTTGTCTGTGAAAAGTGCTACATAAATAATTTTACTTACTAACTTACTTCTTTTGCTCAAATTCAGACCAAACTAGTCCTCACTATCCTCACTTTATCACTGTAATATGCTATATTTACACTGTCTTTTGTTTCAGATTTTTATCACATTGTTACATGACCAGCACCAACAAACCTCCCACAAAATGTAAATAATGGAAACCCAACATAAACACCATGGTTTTTAAGAACAGTGTAGACATGATGAGCTACACCATGGAAGCTACAATTTACAATGGCCCAGTATTTGAGGGTTGTTTATAGCACCATCATAACTTCTCCAGTAAACTTTGCTTTGTGACTCTTACAGTCTTTGACAAGGCAACAGCAATAAGTAACTTAGAAATGCTTGGAATTTATGGGTCATTTGGACTGATGCTAACATGTTATTTGTGGATTAGCTGCAGATTTGACATGTGATCTTCAAAAATTGGGACGCAGCTCAAGAGTTTCTGAGGAGAAACTGAAGTTCTTCAATTTCATTTGGAGCAAAGGCTTTTACTATGGATGTTTAATATCGTAGTACACGATGTTATTCTTTAATGAAAACCATTTGGTAGTTTTTCTGTTTTCTGCTATCACTGTCATTAATTCATAACATTATGACTTTCTCAGTGGTAATATTTGTGTGAGAGAAGAAAACTGTTTGGCATGCCCAATCTCAGAATGAAGTAGATGGATAATCAAAGAAAAATAAAAATAAAAAACAAAAGCGCTCACTTGGTGATTCGAATGAAGGGACTTGGAGTATGTCAAAAAGAGCATCTAATTTTTCAAAACAATTCCTCTGTTTTCAAACATGTAAATGCTTTAATAAGAAAAATGGATTTGGATTAGATTTGTGGATTTGAAAGAAACGTTGCCTTTTACTAATGCGAAACCTCAATAAAATGAATTACTATGTTTTTAAGTTCAAATGTAATTTAAAAGCAATATAATATAAAAAAGATAATAATACCCAAGTAAAACTCAGTCCCAAGCTGACAGGCATTCTTTTCTGTGAGAGAAAGAAATAAATATAAATTCTTTGTGATTATAGTCAATGTGTTGATTTACATTTAAAGATCTAGAATTTACGTTAATACTAGATGATGTGTTAACATAGCTACAGATGTCTGGCTCTCATCAAACTTATTGTACAGTAATTTATTCTGAGTGAAAAGCAGCTGCTTGCATAAAGGGAAATAATTTTGTTTTGTTTGGTGACTACATGCATTCAGCGATGAGCAGAGTGATTGGCAGCTAAATAGCTGACTCCGTTTTCAGAAGGACATTTGAATTATAAAACTGAGCCTTAATTACACTGAACAGAATTCAATTGTACAGTTGTTATTGAGGAGTTTGTATTATTTAGTTTAAGGGGGGGAAAATACCGCAAATTATATTAAATTGCAATTTTTGTGATTCAGGAAGTCGAGCAGATGTAACAGAAGCTTGCATGATTAATAGGATTATAAAAATGCAACTGCAGAGCAGCATGCCTCATGTTCAACAACAGCGGAAGGACTGCTGAACTATGTATCTTTGCTTTCCTCTTGCTTCAACACCCTTCACATTCAAATGACCTCTGAAGGCAGCTCGGGGATTTGCCTGATAGATATTACAGTATTTTGTCTGTGTCTGCTATGTGCTAGACTTAACTTCCACCCTCCCCCAACCGTGGAAGCTGACCTTTCATATTTAATATACCATGTTGGGTAAAGGTCAGTACTGTTTTGGCTTCTCTCCACTGGTTTTGTTGTGTGATTGGAAATGCCTGTAGAGTCTTCGATATATAAATATTTTCATGTTGGTGTCAAAAACATGCAAAGGGCAAGTAATCATGGTATATTTTCATTCAGAGAGTTTTGAGATTCATACCTCAGCTTACACCTGAGCCTACAGAGCTATCATGTTATGAGTCTGTCCTCACATTAATTTCCATTACTTCTGTTCAGCCATGATCAGCTTTGTGTTCCCGTGGCCTCGGGTCGTGGGCATGGAAGGCTGGAAATTACTGTAAGGCTTTATGTATCATGTGTCAAAAATAAATACTGTTACTGGGGAAAACATCACCTATTCGAAGCACTAAATTATCAAGATATGAAAGTATATTTTCCTTCTTTACTTTAGATTTCATGTCAGTGACTTGTTTTTTTAAATTTTTTTTATCAGTCTTCACTTTCAATGAAAAGGCAGTGGATTTCTTACATTTGATTTTGCAATCATATAGAGTGCCTGCTGCTGCCCAGCTGGATGACAGGTGCAGAAACCTAAACAGCCTCTTTGAAAACTGAATACCTCGCTAAAAACACGTACA
The DNA here is from genome assembly GCF_057382095.1 of Aulonocara sp. 'chitande type north' Nkhata Bay. Lineage (NCBI taxonomy): Eukaryota > Metazoa > Chordata > Actinopteri > Cichliformes > Cichlidae > Aulonocara > Aulonocara sp. 'chitande type north' Nkhata Bay. Next base: position 39,710,392 of record NC_141348.1, on the reverse strand, counting down.
TTATTTCATTACAAGGGGAGCTTATAGTATGGGGTAAGACACGACTATTTTTTTATCCCTCTACGTTCAGATTGAAACAACTTTGACCTTCAACATATTTTACTCATCTACTGGAATTTTACACTTTGTTTCATCACTCCGACTTTCATTCTGTCATCATCTCTCTTTGTGGTGGTTCTGTTTTAAGACTTGGGAATGTAAAAGGCTCCAGTTAAGCTTCAAATGCCCCCTGTCCCCCACCACAACCCCCCTCTTCTCAATGAGATGGAAACATTAATCAATTAGGTTGGCCCTTAAAGGATCTGAAGGAGATGAAGCTCTCCTCTCTCTGAAAATGAAATGCCACAGACTTTTAAATCCAGTCAAAGGGCATTTTCCCCAATCTTGCTCTCTTCTTGTTCCCCCCTCCCTTTCATTCCCCACTCCCTGTTTCATTCATCTTCCCTCCCATCCCCCTCTCATTTCTCATGTGCAACATAAGTAGAAGGTCGGGGAATGAGAGGATGATGAAGAAGAGGGTTTATTCAGAAGTGGAATGGGAGGATGAGGGGATGATTGAGCTGTAAAAACATGATTAAAAGTAATTTTTTGCAATTGTGCACAGATGTTTGGAGGAATCGTTTCCATTTTCTTGCATCAAAACAGAAAGAATTGCATGCACATTTCCTCACCTTATTTCAAAGCTAAATTTTAATTCTAGTAACAGTTTGACATTTTAAAATTCATTTCTTTTGGAAAAATACAACCAAATCACAATGCACCAGTTATATGTCAGACTTGAGAGTGGTGTATCAAATGATAATCTAATAAACTGCCATAGATATCCACATAAATAGTCAATATTGTACGTGGTTGCTTTGCATCTGGTAGAAATTCAACAGCAGCTAATTACTAGTATGAAAAAGGGTCACGCAGAGGGTGGAGCAAACTGCATGAATGGCAGTTGTTTCAATGGATGATTGTCCAAAGGAACAAGAGACAACATAGTCCCATTATTGAATGTCAGTGGCTAGAAAAGGTTAGCAAAGGTTCACCATTGAGCAGCCCTTTGTGCTGCGTATAATTGTTGTTATTCTGGAACTGACATACATAATAGTTTATTTGCACACTTTAATTCGCTTGAGCTCTGGCACAAAGTGTTTCTGAATTGGAAAAGTTTTTATGTGCTGCAGAAACACAGTCGGACAGGGAAGGAAATGAAAAGTACTGGTGGTCAAAACAACGTGCACATATGTTCTGAAGCAAAAATCTATTCCTTTGTAACATTGTGGTCAGTGTTTCAATTTTACACAACACGAAACTACTTGCTGTGTCTAGGAAGTCTAGCTGTAACCGTGCATCTGAGCAATAATGGTGCCTTGTTACCCAAAATGTCATGCCACCAAATCCTGTCATGTCATCATTTCCACTGTTTGTCTTGTTTCCTACTTGTCTGGATTTGCGTTGTCTTCTGTGTAAGATCAGAGTAGAACAGTTTTGAAGAGAAACAGGAATTCATTTTCGGTATATGGTTGAGTTAGAACAACCAAACTTACTGACCTAAAGGGTTTTTTATTTAGGTAGCTTGACTTTAGTGGAAATATGAAAGCAGAAAATTAAGTACCTCAGTACCAGTCTGATGTAGCTTAAATTGACATAAAGTGAAATTTATTGCATGAGAGGCAATGTCAAAGGCAAAGTCATTCATAAAGTCATTCATAAAGGCATTTACAAAGCATTTTCACAAGCTGCTCTATAACAAAGTGCTTCGCAGAACACAAATGACACAAATCAAAGCAAAGGTGAGTCTTTTTAGCATAATCAGTTTCCATGGGTTTGACTTTTTTTTCCTCCCCACACAAATATGCTGCTTCTGTGTAATAACTGCGAAAAACAGTGTTCTGTGTAGATTCAGGTCATTAATGAGTCATCTCTCTGCCTAATGGACCAACTGAACTCTTTCCTGTTTACCATTACTTTGCTGTTTGCTGTACTCTGGACAACCTTATATGGAATTGCTAACAGTGGACCAAGGCAATGTTGTTGCAATATTCACAAGGGTGCTAAATTAAATCAGGGAGGTAAGCAGCAACATTTAGGACTGCAAATTTTGGTTAAAAGCAATGTAAGTGGATGCAATGGGAAAAAAAATCATAAAATAACCTTGCTCTGCTCAGATGACAGCAAAGATAACACTTGACCTACAGAGGTCCTCGTGGTAATTCCTGAAACCAAAGCACTGGCCTCTGTTTTACAGAAGAATAAGCATTAATATTTTGCATAAAATGACCAACAGCAAAAGTCTTGTGGTGTCTGATGAAACTCCACCTTGACAGCTTCACTTCCCATAACTAGTGGGGAACTGAAGCTCTTATTATAGTGACATTAAATAACACTTGCATAACTCTGCTTATTTGTTACAGATGAAAGAGTAGGCTAATGTGTGTTCTCTTGTGTAGGAGGAGGAGAAGGCCACTTAAGAAATGGTGAATTTAATGTACGGTACAACCTCCGGAGGTACAGTGTCTAGAGGATTTTTTTGTTACAAACCAGGCATTTTTCATCTTATTCACTGATCTCCATCCATTATCGTTAGTTTGGGTTTCATTTTGATGCATTAGGAGCCATGTAGTTTGAAAAAAGGTTTATTATTCAAAGTAATTATCATCTTTGGGTTGAAAAGAGCTTGTGTAAAACACACTACAGTCCACACTGAAACAAAAGCACTAATCACTGAATGGGTTGGTGACACACTGAACTTTAGCACTGGAGAGTTTGTTTCCTGTTTTAAATTGTTTGTCAGCAATGGAAAATGTTTCTTTAAATGGTAAAAAGCAATGCGTCGATAACATTGTTACTCAAGGAAAATACCATTCCACTGGTTTATATACAGTTGATGTTGAGTAACACACATCCAGCAGATGAGAGAAAATGAACTTCAAAGTCAGCTGTGGTGAAACTGTAGCAAATGTTATCTGTCACTTATCTACGTCACTGTCTAACAAACGGGCACATTTTTGCCTAGAGGCTAGCTTGGCATACCCTCAAACAGAGAATGAATGAACAGCTGCCTGCACTAAGTCCAGATAAGGCCAGCTGACTTGTTGTGGTTTTATTCCCCATTCTGTTAGCGAGAGGGTGAAAAGAGGTGATGCAGCAATGTACAGTATGAGAAGGTTTTTTTGGAAATTAAAGCATTTAAATTTCATCAAGTAGATCCTGAAAAGAGAAATTAGGGGCCTGCAAATACTTAAACAGTAAGAACGATGACCGAGGTACCCTAACCTTAACAAGGTGATTATTTTAACCCAAACCATTTCCTTTTGAGTGGTCTTGTGATTAAACCAGTCTATTTTTACATTGTAAATAAGTAAGGTATGTTTTTTTTTGTTGTTGTTTTCAGCAGTGACTTCTTTAATAGGCTTGAATGGTTTATGTGTAACATATTTCCCGTTGCTGCTAAGCTGCTATAAATGCAAATAACCTAGCATATAGTCATTTAGGTTGCAGTCACTGGATAATGCCAATAAATAGCAAAATTATGCATCCTTGTTAGAACATTTCTCACTGACACACTGTCAAATTCTCCCTGTAGTTACAGAATCTAGCAAATTGACTCACATTTGGAACTGATGAATCACCTTTTGTTTCTGTACTTTGTTGTCTTTGTCTTTTTGCTTTCTCTCATACTGACAGTCTTAGAATTCTAACCAGGTCATTTAAAATTCAGTCACTGTCTTTGCCGTTTGAATTTGCAACTGATCTTTAAACATCATCAAAGAATATAGGTGAATTGTTATAGGAAAACCCCCACTTTTGATCACATTTTTTTTTGTAAGAATCCGCTTAGAACATGTCAGTCCAAAGTCAACAAATAACCCTGAAAAGCTGATGATGGTAAACATGTGCTGCATCAACATAACTGATAATTTGTTTTTTTAGAGGTTTAATATTGCACAAGGTAGAAAGTTGCTACTTTTTGTGATATTTTAGTAAGTCACAGTTAATTTTGAGTCCACTTTTTGTGTTCTTTAGGGAACCTTGTGATATATGTGAGTTAAACATTTACTTAAAAAACAGCAAAGCAGCAATTGTTGATAATCAGTGCACATTTCTATCTGGAAGAAAAATTAAAAGCTCACTTAAATGGAAGCGGAAGAAAGTGTTTTCGTCTTTGTCTTCTGCCTCTTATCAGTAAGTGCTTTATTTTTAAGTGAAATTGTACGTCAATTACCGAAAAACGAATGTTTTCTCTCCAAAGTTGATTGCTTGCGTTTAGCACGAAGCACTGCAAACATCAGTGAGGTCTTTTACTGCTTTATTTAAAAAGGAAAATTATTGAGGTCTTAAAGTCATTTTCATCTAAATGTTATATTTCTGCATTGAAAAATTAGTTATCAATTTATGAAAAGTAAAATGACTACAGCTCAGATAAAGTTATTAAACCAGCGCTCCTGACATCATCGAAGTACAAGCAAGGTTATAACCCTTAATGGAAACTAATGTTTTATTTTTTCCTCTCATTTCCTGATGCTAGCAGGAGCTCTTACCGTGGCAATAAAAATGTTTGTGCCACTATTGTGCTGAATGGATGAATAGAGGGTAAGCTGGATGACACGATTTGCATTTTACACTGGAAAGTTTTTGTCCTTGAATGTTAAAGTTTTCCTGACTATGCCTCAGTTGTGTGTCATCTCCCTTTTATTTACATGTTACACCATTCTCTGTGCCCCTCCACCACACATTAATTTCTCCTCATCTCGATTTTTACCGGCATCCTTCGCTTGCACTTTTTTCCACTTACCCGATTTCTTCCACTACTTATTTTTTTAATCACCCATTTTCCTAATATATGGCATGAGTCCTTCACTGTTCTGTTTCACGTAAGGCTGTAATGCAAAAAAACTACACGCATTCTTTCCCAATGAAGGCATGAGTCCTCATGTGCCAGATAACCCTGTGTACTGTATCCTCTGCTGTAAAAGCAAGCGACTGAGCGAACGAGTAACGGTGAGAGAGAAAGTGAGAGACAGGCAGAGAGGAATCCAACACAGAGGTACAGAATTGGAAGAAATCAGTATCCTTGTGACAGTTAACCTTATGAGATTGGAGTCAGGACAGCCTGAGCTGGCAGCTGATGGCAGACTGCAACAGCAAGCCCATGGTGCAACCCATCTGTGCCTGGTATTAACGCAGGCTCAAACCCCAGGGCCAGAGCCACCATGCCGTGTGTTAGCAACATGGACATGGGAAGAGTCCTGAGGGGGCCAAAAAGTCACCCACTGGGATAACAATGGCAGCTTGGTTAACATAAACACACTCTCAAAGTGAGAGAAAAAATACACACTTTGCGCAAGAACGCAAGAATAAATTGCACATAGCCATAAGACTGAGCACACAACACCACTTCATCCCATTTGTAAAAATACACATTTGGCTGGGAGCAAGGTTATTTTTTCTTATCTGTACCTCGCTAAAGCTATGGTTGTTCTGTGTGTGCATCATGCTGTGTTGACTGCTGTGTGAGCATGTTTTCTATTTGTCCAGCTGTGTGTGAATGTGATTATGTGTGTGAATTCAAGGGTCAAAATTAGAGCAACAATTTATATCGCCATAGTGAGAAAATCAGGTCAGGTGGAGGGGAAAACATTTATCCCTACACAATGCAACAGATGCCTGACACCAGTAAAATACCTTAAAGTGGCTAAAAATGTTAGGTTTTGCTGTGTCAGAGAATGATTTTAGCACTCTATCTCTGCATAGCCATGACTCCATAGTTAGCCAGCTACTATAGTTAGCTAAGGCATCAAAAACCAACTCACAGATTTCTGAATGATCTACATTCCACTGTAACACAACCTAAATACTGTCAAACTTTCAACAGCATTATTAAATTACAAAAACCAACACACCAGATAACCCTGGCATATTAAATGATCAGAAAACACAACAAGTGTCAAGATACAATAGTTTTCCAAGTCTCGATGATACCCAATGTCTTATGACCTCTATCAAATTTTGTCCCATAAAATGATTAATTTTACTGTTTGGTGGCTTATAAAGACAACAACAACAAAAAAACCAACATATTGTCCCATTTCCCAGCTAAGGTTTCCAATCCAGTAGATGGAAGCCTTTAAGCATTTATTTATTTTGCACCTTCAGACTATACAAAATCAGGTGAGAACTGTTTTCCCCTCAGCAAAGTTGGGACTTCTAGTCTTCTATTATCTGATGTGCCACATTAGTGGTGATCTGGTTTCTTCACAGAAGGGAGATTTGTGACATCATATGTGAGGTCAAGTATTTTCCCATTACCTAGCAATAGGTAGATGATAAATGAGACCACAATATGAGACCACTGACCATCCACATGGCTTCTGTGGTCCACTGAGATAAAACTCCCGAGTTTGAAATTGGACGGATGAACAGTTGTGAAATGCGAAGAAGATACACAGAGATACAGAGATTCCTTTATTTATAAGTGAGATGTATTCCACTGGCTGCTGACTCACTGAAATGCATCAAAATACATAACAATATTTTTTATTTATATGACAAAACTGCTGTAAACAACATTTAAATAATGAAGTGAAGTGAAAAAGTTAATGAGATTCACTGTGAACTTTATGGTCCAAATTATGGCAGCATTAGGCTGCACATCATACCAAGTACGTCATTTAAATTCAGGGTCATATCAGGAATCTCAAAGCATAAATTCATGTTTTCATGAAAATATAACATAAAGCTTTAAATTCCTATTGAATTGAATGCATTTGTATTTTCTGTGTCTGTCAGATATAGTGTTATTACACTAAAATTAATTAAATAGTAAAGATTAGATGTTTAGCCATTTTTTAAAAGATGAACAGAGCCTGTGTAAGAGCTGATTTGATCATTTCAAAGAGATTTCACAAAAAAACTAAACATTTCTACAGCTCTTTGAATCAGCCAAATGCCCACACACCAATGTTAAATCAACTTGTGATGCTCTCACGACCACGCAGAGAGGCTGTCGTTGGCCCACTATCTGAGGGTCACTTAAACTCACTAATAAAGACTTATTCTTCACTATACCTCGTCAATCCTCCCAGCCCCACTGACCCTCTTCTCGCCTGTCCTCCTCTGACCGGTAGAGGTCGCAGCCTAGCAGTTGCTGAGTGGACGGGAACGCATGGATGGATCAGAGCGCTCCCACATGACAAAGCTACAGCGCGTCTGGAAACGAGGAACGGAGAGCGGGCGTTTTGGGAGAAACCGTAGACAAGATCATTTCTTCACCTGCAGCACGCCCGGCTTGTTTCGCTGTCAAACAACTACACTGTTTAGCTTCCTAGTTTCAGAGATTACTGAGGCGGGCATCTGTCTTTTCTTTCCCCCCTCTTTCCAAGTGAACTTTATAGGGATGTTATATATGAGAGCATCAGCGTGCAGTTAGGGCCGAAGTAACTGTAGGACGGATATAAAGACTGAACATCTTCTCGTACTACTTTTTTGTTCGGTTTGATACACAAAAGAAAAAAAAGAGAGGGAGAGAGACGTGTGTGAGTGAGTGTGTGTGAGTGTGTGTGTGTGCAGGAGAGAGAGAAGTCGCACAGGTTTTTTTTTTGGGAGCTACGTTTTCATGCCGTCAGTCTTGCGGACTCTGAGATGGACGTCAGATTTTATCCAGCTCCCCCTTCAAGCGTGGGTTCATGTACGCTACCGACTGACTCCGGTTTGGACTATTACCATTCCAACAAGGTAAACGTTTACGGTTACTTTAGTCGGTCAGATGTGCAGCCATAAGTTTCATGATGTATATTGAATACGCATGGTGGCAGACGGGTCGTATTTTTTCAGGCACGCTGTTTGAAGACCTCTAGTGACAAGTGCTGCACTTTTGGTTCCCTCGGGATCAGTGAGTGACAGGCTGCATTTCCCCGTCAACTTCGTTGTATTTCTTTAATGTATTTGGACTCATAAACTTTGCTAAAAAGGACACCTGCTTTGAGATCGTGCACGTGAGGTGGCGTTTAATTTCAAATCGCTTGTGTGTTAGTGTGAATAAACTGGGGCTGCGTTGTGCTGTGGATGTCCTGTGAGCAGAGTTGGAGCGCACCACTTTATCTGGCGCACCGGAGGAGCTGGTGATTGCTTTCAACAACCAAAACTGACAAATGGACAAAATGAACGTGTGCATTTTTTTCTTGTCTTCTAATATATATAGACCGCCAGAATGTTTTCTATATGATCTAAATGCTTCAGAATTAACTGCGGAAATACACTTTCCAGCTACTTTACAGGGCCAGTGCACTATTATTCCGAAATACAATTATCAGCATTGCGTTGAAATATGAGAGCATGCTATGCGTATTGGTTAAGACTATACTTCTACATGTTGCAGCGTGATTTGGCATTTTCGTCTGTTTTATTTTGCATTATTGCTCGGTAAGATACTTTCCATTAGTACTAATCACTAGTATATTTTGGCATGCTTGGTTATCAATACCTGTATGGACAAAAATTCAACCACATCATTGTGCGCATAATAACTTTTTAGAAATGATTATTCGCCTTTGCCTTTAAAAGAAGCCTTCCGTGTTTGGTTAAAGTTTGATTATTATATTAGCTTTTGTGTTTACATTAACACTGATAAGAAGTGCTGGAAAAATTAACTGCGTTGTACGCACGATTCAGTAGTAAAAGAAGCGTTTATTGAACAACTTGAAGTGCTAACACCTGTCATGGATTATCTATCTCTGAAAACAGGCTCTTTGAAAGAAAGGAAAGAAAAGGCTGCATCTGCAGTAGTGCGTTTTGGATTTTCCAATTCCTTCTTGAATTATGTGGTTATTGATATCCTGTTGATGTTGGGCCTACAGTAAAGAGAGAAGCTTTTTACTCTTGCACTCTGTCCATGGTGGACACCATTGCAGATTCTTTTCCTTGCAGAAAAATGTTTGGCATCTACAAGTGAGAAATGTACATACAGACCTACTTAATAGTCCAAGGTTACAAGTTGCAAGTAATGAGCCAAGTTTCTTTTACTGCGGTGGTCAAGGTAAAACTTGTGTAAACATTTACCAGTAACTATTGAGCAGAACTAGAAGAAGGCAGTATACCCCCAGCCATTCACATTGGTTTGCTTGCCTTAGCACCTGGAAGAAAGCCAGCAGGCAGTTAGCTTTTGCTGATGACAAAGTGAAACATTATAGCTCAGTACAATATTTGAATTGTTAATCTATCCTGTTCATGCACACAGTCACCTGTATGTATACATGTCCAACACATGCGGTTAGCTGCCTGTGGACACACTCTTCTACACCAACACTCACATACTTGGAGAGAGATTTGAATCACAATACGCGAATGGTTTACAAGGATTGCAGTTATTCCTCAACTCCTGACTCACTGGGACATCAACATCAGTCTTTAAAATCCAAATGAAGTGTTCATAGTTATAGCTCGATTTTGTTTTACACGTTAATTTAGTCTATCACTAGAAGCAGAATTCAGATAGAAGTACTTTTGTAATCTTTTTGTGATTTTGAAAAAGTTGTATAATTGTGTGTGTGTGCGGTTAGCTAAACACATACACTGTAGGCAGACAGAGTAGCTGCAGATGTGCTATCTACTGAAGATCACAGTAGGACCTTGTTGTTTCTGACTGAGGCTGCGTCCCAGCTCTTGTAGTATTAACACAATGAACTGTATTGGTTATCATGATTCAGCAAGCGTAGAGGCTGTTGGCCCGGTAAGGAGCAGGTTTGAGTTTCAAGGACAGAATCATATAACATTGTCATTACTAAAGTAACAGCTGTGACCATGATGTAAAGCGACACATTATCTGCACTGTACTCCTGCTTCTACACGTAACTGTTGAATAATGATACAGGATCTTTATAAGACATTTTTGGCAATAGTTCATCTTACTGGCGCCTTGAATTCACAAGTATGGAGTTGACCTGCTGGAGTGGCTCAGTATTAGAAGCACCGCAGCTGTTTAATGCCACTTCAATCAGCAAGTGAGGAAGCTGATTTCTTTTTTTCTTAAAGTCAGATTCACAAGACAGTTAGTCATTGCTGTTGATTTTTTTTTTTTTTTAATTTTTCCATGGTAAATTGCAAACATAATTCTAAGCAATGTTAAGAGCTGCATGTTTTCAAATAGGCACAAAACTCCCAAACGTGGCCTCCTGAAGACATTCACACCGATATATATATATATATATATACAGCTTGTTTGACAATCACTCGTGTAATTATGCATTACAGTACAGTATTAAATACACCAACCAGGAAGTGCACATAATACAAAGTGGGACAGTTCACATATAAAAAAGTGTATGGCTTCCTGTTCTAGTGGTGTAAAGTCAAATCTATTTCTGAGGGTGACTGTTAAGCTTTGTGTGAATGACTGTAAATTGTGTGCACACACAATGATCAGATCTCTACTCTATTTTTCTACTTTTTTTTTAGAAATCAGAAGCAGAGGAAGGAAAGATTGTTAATGTAATGCTTTTATTCAGGGACAGGTTGTTAAAACAGATGCAATAAAACATTCTTGCAGCACAGATTGCCTTCAGGAAGGTTACAGTGCTCAGTTTTTGTTAAAATATGTTACATGAGCTAACTTCCAGGAACCTCATCATAGGTGTTTTCATTATTTGGCCTTTTCTTCTGTGTTATAAATGGGATGGGCAGAATACAGTGTAGTCAGTATATATAGCTAGCACTGCAACCTAAATACTGTAGTCACTGTGTTAAATCAACACCTCTTTAAAACAACTGTAAGAACTAAAACTGAGCACTGTAATCTGAAGGTAGGATTTATTGCATGACTGATGACTACATTAATGCTAACAAACTGACAAGAGAATGTAAGCATCACCCAAATATTTAATCAGAAGGTTATGCTTTAGTTTTGTTTTTCAGTCAAGTTCACGCTCAAAAACCAAAAGGATAAAGATATTCTTTAAAACCGTTATGATGATTCTCTGCAATTCATTGTAAAAACAACCTGTGCGCCCGTATTTCAGAACAATGCAAAGAACAACACATGAGAAAAGCATCGATTTGTGTTTTGTTAAGAACCCCACGGCTCTGTTGCTCTTCTCAACTCCATCCAACTTGCATTGTCCTGCACTTGCACAATCACTGTGAGTCATCTTTACTTTTCGCCCAAGATTTCTCCTAATCTTTTTGAAGCCTCTCTGTATCTTTCCTCGCTGAGTGGGAGGCTTGTTTGTTCAGCGTACACTCAGCTGTGTATACCAGCGCTGAAGGCCACTTCTTCGCAAATGCCTGTTTTAGTGGGAGACTATTTGTCAAATGCATTATGACTTGTGCATACCCCGAGGCAGAATCACTCCGGTGAAATGAAGTTGGATAGATTACTGTAGATGTTCCACTTTCCCCTCATCCCTTTTCCCTCTAACAACACAGTGCCCAAGAGGGAGCCTCTCGTGTAATTATACTGTAGTTATACTGTAGGTTTATAATTCGATGGTTTGCAGATGTTACTCTTTACATAGTTGCAGTCTGTTCCAACTCACTATCAGTTATTTAGAGATTTTATTTAGGGCTAAATGCGTGCACGTGTGCGTATATTTGCATGCGTGCAAAGTGCAAATCTAATTGCTAAAACACTTTGAGGTGAGCTGTATGTATGAAACAGGTTTTAAGGTATACCTCATTTATACATTTATCTTATGTTTAATCTTATGCCCTATTTTACATCACTACACGAATACACATTACCATTAGCTGACATTCATCCACTCGAAAAGCAATGAGGCCAGCTTTTGCAGAGCACGTATCACCCCTTTTTAAGTGGTTCGTTCCATTTCCAGTGCTATCCAAATCACTGTATTAGTCACAGGATACTTCAAAGTATGGACAGGCAAAAATATTTTCCATTTGAATTCTCAGAATGTGATTTTTTTCCCCCTCTTGAAAACATGACAGTAATAGAAACAGAAATAAGAAGAGTTATTTCAGCAGTACCTCATTCTGTACACAGAGCGAAGTTAATTACATGGAGGCAAGCATTCTTGGGTCGACAGCATGGACTTGGGGTTTTTCATTGTGCCCATTCATAACATTCTGCTGACTGGCCAGTCCGAGTTGCAATATCCCAACTATTCTCACTGGGAAAATGTTAACCCATGCATGGCTCGCATGCACACCAGAGGGAAAAATGCAGTCTGTGTTGCTGGAACTACAAGTGGCGAGTTTGCTGTTATAATGCAGTTACTGGCAGTCGGCACATGGAATTAAGGCTATGTTTTGGATTTAAAAATCACTAAACTGTCTTTATTGTAAAGTTCTCTTGTTTTATTTTTTAATTTTAAATTTTTTGGTCTAACCACTTCCTGGCTGTATTCATAATGAAGTCTTTCTGTCTCCCCACATCCCCACCCCCACCCCCCTCGCTGTGTCTAACTTCTTCTCTCATTTACCTTCCCAGCAGCAATGTCAAAAGGTTATGGAGGGAAGCTGGATCGCCTGGGGCTGATTGTGTCTTTGAGTTAATCATAAGTAGCTACAGTGTTATTCTCTGGAGCAGTGGGGCTTAGATTGTGTTGTGTGCATGGACTGTTACAGTAGGAGTGTGATGGTTTTGTTTTGAAACACAATAAAGCGAAATAGAGGTACGACTGCATTTTTCATCTGAGTTAAATCCAAAAGTGTGTTACACGCAGAACCCAAGCTTCCTCGTTTGGCTTCATGTCTGTTTAGCTATGTTTCTATGTTACAGTATAGTTGCATCACAAGAAAAAGCCCCAATCTCGCCACATCAGTGATACTGTAGTTTCTATTCTATAGCTGTATCTGCCTTGGATTTCATGGGGTATTTTAAGGACAGCTATTGTCTGTACAGAGAGCAAATAAGGGGATACAGCTATCCATTACAGGGATTTACCACGATGGACTCGAGTTTAACCTACAAGATAGAGAAGTCAACCAGACTCACAGCACTCCAGTGCTCTGTACTTTATAATCTAGACCAGACATGACTCAGAGCTACTAGAGGTGTTAAGAGGGTCATAAGTCATGTATGGCTGAAAATAGATTCTATAGTTTATCCTGCCTCGTTATCTACTTAATCACCGAGGTCCATAGAAACAGGCTATTTATGTTGATGATTGATTATATTACCAAGAATTGAATCATGACAGTGTATTTTTTAAACTCCTCCCAATATACTTTAGAGATATACTATTGCATTTCGAGTAATTTCTGCGCTGTTATCAGCCTGTAATCTATCATTCAGTAAGTTTATCAGCAGACTGCTTTTAGAGTGAGGCTGATATTAAGTTTTCAGCCTGGGTGACGTGCATGACAAGCTGTAAGTTACTGCGAAACACAGCCGCATCATAAGGTGTCAGAGTAATTTCAATCTTGACGTTGATTACGAAGTGAATCGGCCGAGCCCCGGTTCAACTCATGCCCCTCATTAAATCACATTAACCCTAATTATCGTCACAGCCCCTTGAAACCAAAATACAACAGTCAGGCTTGACTCTTGGCTCCTCAGCTGGCTGTTGGGTGTGTGCATCATGCACTTGTGACTTGTGTAAAGTCAAGTCCAGTGTGGCAAGGCATTTTAAACTGTCTTCACCTCAGGAGGCCACTGGTTTCTCAGTAGCAATTGCCTTGACTGGCTGTCTCTCCCCCCCTATCACCTCCCTCCTGCAGCCCAGTTTCCTTGTGCTGCTTTATATTCACTTCTTGATTGGTTGGGGGATGGGTGGTGGAATAGCATTTGAGAGGTTAGCTGGTTAGTGAAGGGAGGGGGGAAGAAGGTTGGTGTGTGCATAAAGAAAGAGAAGGGTCTGTAGGTGGAGGGAAACTGGAGAGAGATTTTTAGGGGTACTTTATTTTTCAGCTCGCCATTGAGTCTGTAATGTCATTCAACGATGTGGAAACCAAAATGAGCCTTGCCACCAGATGTGTTCCAGTCCAGATAGCGACTTGAAAGACAGACGTTTATTGTTTTAGTGCATTTGGTGTGGTTCAAACCCAAACTGCATGAAATGCTGATTGATGGATTTCACTAAAGAATGTCTGTGCGTGTGTGCGTGTGTGTGTGAGAGGGAAGCAAAAAGAGGGAGAAAGATCTCCTTTATCTGATTTATTTAACTATTTCTGTGCCCTGTTCTTTGCTCACTGTGCTGACGGGAAGGGAAAGCTGACAGTATTTCAGTGTGCTACAGTAGCATTTCAGAGCAGATTCATCTGCTTTCCATCAGCACTGCAGAAAAAGAAATACAACCCTTGATTCATTCTTTGTTGAACTTGAAGGCTCATTCTTTAAGTCGAGTTGCACTTTTATGTCTGTTGAGTGAGGTCTCTGTATTTCTGTAGACAAAACAAATGTAACATACTTCAGCAGAGATAAGTATGGCAAACATAGTAGTGAGTGTCATAAAAGCTGTTGCGTAGAAGGCTTTTTATTATAAAAATGAGCCATTAGTAACTTTTGATCTCTTGCTGTGCAAATGTATGTTTTTGGTTCGCCAATAGCAACAGCCAAACTTGTTGCTGACATTTAGCAGCATCCACATGCATGTGGTTTAGACTTCAGGTCAGGAAGTGCGTAGTTCAGTTTTTCGTTGCTACAGTTTTAGAATCCCAACTGTGAATAGCATGTTCCTAATTATCATACAATAAAATTTGGGTTGTTCCCATTGTTTTATGATTAAGGAATCAGCATGCCAACATGGATGCAACAAAGACAAAACATTTTCATTGTGCTGAAATTCTACAATTCCCCCAGCAAGAAAGCTGATCTTCATTAGGATAATTGCTTCATAAACAAATAGACCACAAAGTGATTATTCTAGATGCTGGAGATTATGAGCACAGTTATTGGACTTGGCAGATTTGTGTAAAGCAGGCTTTGGTACATAAATTAGCGTAACCATTGTACGAGAAAACCATATCAACATTTCAAATAAGCACAGACGGATCTCATCATCTCTCACTTTCACACTCGCCACTCTCCAAACGTCTTAGAGTTCATCCACTAATTTGTTTTTCATTTCATCTCTATAGGAATGTTGTGTTATAGCATATGTTTTGGTACTGTCGTGACTTTTTTGCCAGTAAAGGCTGTAGCTGAAATGGTGGAAGACTAAGGCTGATGGGCAGGAAATGAAACACCAAGGAGAAGAAAGAGTAAAAGGAGAATGGGTAAGAGCGATTTGGGGGATCTTGAGAGGTCAGAGCGTGCAAATTATGACAGAACAGGTCTAGATGTGGTGTTTCTAACATCCTTAGTTTAGTCTGTTAAGGCTCCAAATCGCTATTTAATGGAATGATTCGATTTTTTTTCTTGCTTTTTTGTTAGATGGTAAATTATCACTGTTGACTCAGTGCTGGTTGTAATAAAGATTTGTTGTGTTAATGGAGACAGGAACAGGAAAGTCAGGAAGAATGTACTTGTTAGAGTTGGCCAATGATTTATTCGTTGGCGTTATAGTCCTCCTTTCTCCTTCTGATGGGTGTTTCTTTAGAAAAGGTCAGCAAGAATGGCATGATCCAACAGATTCCATAGGCTAAATGTATAAAAACACTTATAAACAGAGTGTCAAAGAATGCAGCTGTCGGGTTCGCAAGCCTGGGCAAACACGAACAGTTGTCTTAGCTTCCTGAGGCATGTCCTGTGCAAACAGAACTAGAGACGGCTGGTTCAGGTCCACACTCAAAGACCACAGGACCACTGAGAGACACTCAAAGACATACACTCTCTTGCAAGTAGACGTTCTTGCATGCAGTCACATCACACAAATAAACACAAGTGCAAATGTGAGCTCATAGACCACAGAAATGTGTTGTTATGTAGCAACATTTCAAGCCACAGATCACTGTAACTGATACTATGAGCAGCTTAGCATTAGCAGCTGATGTGCGATCACTGTTATTATATTCAAATGATTTGTAGTAAAATGTATCCAAAAGACAGTCTTTTAAATTTGTTTTTAAAAACCTTTGACTTGTCAGTAAATCATTACTGAGTCACTTATGGGTTGCACCGGAAGTTAGTCAGCTGGTTAGACCACCAGCGATTGGTCGTCCACCATGTGCCATTTGTTTCTGTGCCTCCCTGAGCCAAGTGTGTGTGAGATTCCCCTCCCTATCACTACAAACCCACAGTGCCCCCAAGGCCTCTTTTTGCCTCTGTCTTGTAAACCACCTCTGGCACTGTTGGGCTTTGTTCATAATGTTTTCATTGTAGTATTGCCTCACTTTCCAGGAATTATATTCTCTGTGTGTTGATAGCCTGACTTTGCTACCCAATCATTTTCAGTGACAATTTTATGTAGTAAAAACACTTAATCTTACACAGGAGCCACCCTGTAGTAAAATGCAGATGCAAATGCATTTCTCAAGTAGTGCCAAGTCTTATTTGGCATTGCTTATACACTTGCTTTTAATATATGTACTATATAATAGATTAAATAAATAGATAACAGATTTACATTTATGAAAGTTTTTTAACCTTAGCTTATTTTTGATCTACAGTAGCTGTTTATGTCTGAGTACTCTGATGTGTTGGTGCAGCTGAGACTGAGTGTGTTCACAGTGCAAACGCGGCATTGCTGGCACTCCTGGTTTCACTTAATCTTTGACACAAAGGCACTTGCTTGTGGCTGGGATCTCAGACAGATTTAGTGACAGAGAAAGCAAGCTAAGGAGAGAGAGACCTCTGGTTAAGTGAGCGTAGATATCATTAAAAAAAAATTGCTTAAATTACTTTATATTTATTATTTGAGTATCTCCATTCACAGCAAATGGAAAATATGTTTCTATTTGTTATTTATGTAATTCTTGAAGATTGCTGGCAATTATTTGACAAACTAAGGAAAACATAGCATAGCAGGTCTGATACCATGCCAGGTACTTTGGTCACCTCAGGACCTTTTTCTCAGTTGTAGAGTACACAGACATCCGCAGATACCGCCAGTGTGATGATTTATTTGCCTGCCATTTTGTAATTACCCAGGGGGTAGAATAGAAAACATCTCTGAGATTATAGTTTCTCTAAGCATTCAAAAAAAAAAAAAAAACATGATAATAATAAAAAAATAATTCCCAAGAGACTTTAAATAATTTGCCAGTAAGCTCTTTTAAGGCATCTTTTGATGTTTAATCAAGGGCTGAAACATTAATTGGAAATGTTTTCAGCATCGCTGCAGTGATGAAAATAAAAAACAAAAACTATCTGAAACATTTTTAAAAGAAAAAAATATCTGAATCCAAATTGTCTTGTTATCTCGAGTTGTATTTGTAATTACTGTTGTTGTGTTGGTTTTTTTGTTGTTTAACTTTACCTCTTGGCACCGTAGGCTGTTGTTTACAAAGACTTGCATCCTTAGATGCAGAATTATTGCATTCTGATAAGTAATTAATGAAAAAAGAGTCTTTTTGAATCTGGCTGGAGGAATTTATCCAAAATGGAAATAGCCACCTCCCATCGTACTTTCCCCAGGATATGCTGACACCATTCATGGGTTAATCACCGTATTTTTGGCAGGAGGAAGGTGTCAGTTCTTTTAGGTATACACCATCTAGTGTTCTTTTAATTGACTTCAGGAGAAACTGTATCAAGACGTGCTGATGAAGTTACAAATTGGCTAAAGCGTCTCGTTCTGAGCGCCAGATCTCCTTGTTCCTTTTGGTTTGGTTTGTTGTACTTTCTGCTGCTCAGCATAATGACGAGGGTGGAAGAGTGGAAGATTTCAATTACTCCAAGAAAGTCAAGGAGGCTGTTGAAGTTTGAAAAATACAACATGAGCTGGTTGCTCTGTGGAGATTGTGCCCATTTGGAATGTAATTAAATTGGTTTGGCTGCTTGCCAGTGAAAAAATACATTTCTTTTTTTTTTCTCTTTGCAAATGAAAATGTATAGAGTGTTTTGCTGAAAAATACCTGGAGGGAACAGTAAGCTGTTGAATATTTGTAATACAGCTTGCATTGTGCAGTTGAAATGAGTTTTGAGATGAGTTATCCGTTGTGGTTTCCCCTTTGACATTTCAAAGGTATGCAGCTTTTGAACCATGGATTTACTGTAATCTATTTTTTTCTATTATTGATGTGTGGTTGAGTTATAAAGTGTAGATTGGCTTCTCTGCCATTTCACTAGCTTTGCCATATCAGAAACCACAAGGCCACTGAGCAGCAGCAGACTTTGTAATAATGTTATATACATGGTGACATGTGAAGCAGAGTTGTTGGTCCCAGTCAACACAGGACACTGTGCAAAACTGGTGTTTACTTTACACAAACACTCCTAGTAGGCTTCACAAAGTAATCAGTCTGTGGTGAAAGAGATATTTCCGAATTGCATAATTTGAACATGATAAGCACATAAATATGCTGTGAAATTGAGGAACTGCAATTTTTGGCAAATATAATAAACCATAAATGTCATGGTAGCAAATGTTCTCACATAATTTACCGCCCCAGTTTACACTAGACATTACTCCGTTTCTGAAAAACAAGTTTTTAGGTTTTAATAATTTGAATCTTTAACGAGTAACTGAGTGAAAAAGAGAAACTGTGATAACCGTGTTATCATTTCTTCTCCTTTAGTTACGAAGAGCAAAAGCAATTGACATTTGAGATTGTTTTAGCACTCACGGTGTGCAACATGATCTTCCACCTCTTCAAATGACCGCAAAAGCAGCATAAACCTCAAAGATAAAAATAAAAAGATTATTGGTACGTGCACTGTTAACTTTCAAGAGGAAAAGAGAGAGAGGAAGGGAGGGAGGGTCAGAGTGAAGAACCACAAGGAGAGTGTGAGCTGTTAGGTTTGTTAGGTTGTTGTGTGTTTGTTGTGGAGTATTATAAAAATCCAGCCGCTTCTGATCCACTGTTCCCTGATCTGCAAATGGATCGAGCTGCCCAGCGGAGCCATTCTTACAAAATCAGCCTGACATGGCGTTATAATAGCTTTTTCTTGTACGTGTTCTGTCAAATCAACTTAGCTTCTTTGGGTGCTATTTTAGTGGTCACAGAGTCGATTTTTTTTGTCTGTGTTGCAGCTTATCCCCAGAGAGCCCATGGAAATATACTCATATGTCCAATGCCATAATGCCATCGTTTTAGCACTATGACACTTTTGGAAAGTGTACTTTGAAACCAGATCTGTGAAGCGAGGCAGAGAGGTGCTGAGCTGATGAGCTAATTAGTGGGGTCTACCACTGTTGTGCTAATGGCTCTTGCTCATGCATGTGTGTATGTGCTCAGGCTGTTTTTTTAAGGCTTAATCCAGCATGCACACGACAAAGCCTGCTAAGTGAATCAAACGGCTGGGTATCAGTGGAAACAAGGCTCCTCAATGGAACTGCAAAGATAGAGCAAACGGGCACAGATATGCCAATACACCTTTAGGGCATTGACTCTTTGCCATAATGCTTTCATATGCCTCTGAATGCAAAGGCTTTTTGTTGTTGTTGTCTTAGATACATTTCTGGGAAAACATGTATTTGTGTGTGTGTGTGTGTGTGTGTGTGTATTTGAGAAAATCTGGACTCAGGAACATACTGTAAAGCTATAAAAAGTAGGTTTCTACTGTTGCAGCCCTGCGATTGTGCAATCAACTACAAAACAAACACGTTCTAGAGAGAAGAAGCGATTGAAAGATAAATCTTTATCTGGCAGGCAGAGAAAAAAAGAGCTTGTTGAGCAATTTTGTAAACTTACACTGAATAAAAATAATAAAATAAGTGGACCTGGACAGCACATTGTCACTGTTCCATATAAACATGCGAGCAAGATGAGGCAGTTCCTTTTCCCAAGCATGCACGTGCTGACATGACACCAGCTCTCACTTTCATTTGTGCTTATGCACCTGCTGACACTCACTGTTATTTTCATTATAGTCGTTGTTCTACATGTTCTTACCACAGTGTGATTGCACACTAGGCAACATGTTTCTAAAACTATATAGAAAAGTACTTGTCAAGACAGCTCAGAGTGAGAATTTCTGGGGATTTGTATGCTTTTCAAACACTAAAATTCACTTTGTTAAAAGGAAAAGCTGCAGGTAAAGTTGTTATTTATGTTACTGCATTGTTCAATACTCAAAGCTGGACAATGGATTGGAGACCACACAGCATCTGTAGCTATAAATACATTTGTTTTATATAACTAAAAGGAAACTAAAGATAGCCCTAGCAAAACAAAACCAACAGAGGCCAGGAAGGCTGACTGCCACCAAGTAATGTCGTGCAGTTCAACTGAGTGAACTCCACCCACCACCTTGCTTAAGCAATTGCACAATCAACAGATAACAAACGGCTAATATTTTTGATGACTGAGTAGTAGTTAGATTGCTGGATTTATCCTCTCAAATCTGAGGTTTTGGTGATTTTCTTAGTTATCTCACTGTGTTTTAGTTTCCCAAAACCAAAAGTAAAAGTACAAATGAGCATTTTAATATAAAACAATAAATCAATAACAAAGTTAATTAAGTGTAATGTTGTATTGTTGATATGGTTATATAATATTGGTGCATTTAATATAATCTTTTATAAATAAAATCCCTCTTGCAAAGGTTTCTAACTGAATGAAAAAGACAACTGAATTGCACTGGAAGCAGGATGAGAACCACATGCAAAAAATTCACAAACTATCCAGTAATCTGTCAGAAACACTATATTCAAGCCTGCTTGTGTGCTGTTTGCATTTAGATGATCCCCCCATTCCTGACATCCTTTCATAATTAAATGAAATTTTCCGTAGTCCTTCAGCTTTATTTAGTGTATTTGGCAACTACAGTCATTAAGCTGCACAAACATACCAAAGCAACAAAGCAACACGAAGAGTAAGCAGGTCTCATGTATGGCATAGAGGCGACAAATAAGCTAATTGGGGATTAACGGTTAATGACTGAACGAGGGAAGACAAGTGCCGAACCCCGTTTTGTGCCAAAGTCTGCAGTGATGTTTTTTTTCTTCCTGGCTCTGTTCACCTCACCTGCCATGCTTTTGTTCCTATTCCTCTGCATTATCATCCTCTCAGTCCCACTTAGCCGGATTTCTTTTCTCTCCACTCTCTCATTTTGGTCTCTCTCTGTCTCTCTCGAGCTGATTCTCATCCTGTATTAGTTGCAAATGCAGAACTAAGTAGCTGTGACAACATTCTCAGATGCTCCAGCTGTCACAGATTTATTGAGTTATTAAAGTAATGTACTGTGATTAAAAATGCTAATTTTCCCTGAATCGTATGCCAGCTTACATATTTTTTTTCAATAGCTGATTTAATTACATGGAAAATGAAACAAGGGTTGATGATTCAATCTTTGCAGCCAATTGCCTCGCCATACAAAAATGAATTACCTCATGATACAGAATTATTGTTTGAGCTACAAAAAGTGAAATGACAGTGGAATTGTATAAATAATCAGAGCTTTTTTGGCGTTGCGTTGTGCAAGCTGTGGCGAGCAAATGCTCATATTATGCTCATATTTGAACCATCAAATATATTAGGTTAGTTAGCATTTTGCTTATACAGTATATAATCTCAGCAATCTTACCTCAGGCCACAATATGAAAGCAAAGCTTTGAAATGAGTAAAAAAAACTGATCCATTAAAATCCTTATCTCAATGCTCAAGTGCGCTCAGAGCATGTAGGATAGTTCTGGTTTTTATATTTAAAGCATGGATTTTAAATAACGAGAGAAAAAAGTTTCTCCGACCAATATTGTTTGAATTGTGTCCTCGTCTATTCGGAATAATTTCCTTTCCCCTGGGGGATTTGTTCAGAGTGCTTTCCTTGGCTCATTTTGGCCTCTCATTATGCATTCATGTATTCGTTTATATAATGCGGCACGCTGCAGCTTCATTGGACAAATCTCAGTTGTTTTGGACACCATTGTGTATGATACACGAATAGTAACATTTCTTTTTAACTGGGTGTTCTTTAGTTTTACTTCCCACAGTCTATTTCTCCTGCTTAAGTGATTTTGCAAATTATGCAAGACCTCTTTTAAACATCACCAGATTGAATCAGCTACTGAAAAAGTAATTTTCATTTAAATAATGAGATAGAACTTCTCCCTTGATCGCTTGATCTTTGCAGAAAACTTTTGCTGAGCAGCGGATCACACTGTGCCCTTATTCCAGTCTTGTAAAATCTTTGCAAGATGGGCCAAACAGCATCATACATTTTTTTTGAATCGCTTCCAAATTTTCAGGGTTCCGTAACAGATTGAATAGTACCTACTGTATAGGTGAGCTTGTCAAATATCCATGATCATGTCACATATCTTTTCCACTCTGGAAAGGATTGGGTTGTATATGGAGTTCAGTGGAGTGAGTGGCTCCAGCCCTCCAGATGTCCTAGACATAACAGAAGCTTGTCAGCTCTGTAGCTGGGCTCTAAATGGGTCACTCTCCTTGATATCACACAGCTACTTCACAATGACCCCACTGTTCGCCTGATATTACAGCACACCAGGTGGCTCACTACGAAAGTCATGGCTAGACAAATATGGACTGCATATGCTTGTAAAAAAAATCCTAATATCTGACTGCTGATTTCAGAATTAAGGTATGAACATGACCTTTATTCTTGCACCAACTTCAGATGATAGAAACCTCTATGCATGTTTCGTTTCATTTCCCCTCTTCCAGCATTGTGTGCATGGCTGTATATAAGATTACATACAGGGAGCTCTGCAGAGCAGAGGAGGCAGTAACTAAACTGAGGGTGAAAGGGAGAGGGTTGGGTGCATGGCAGTTCAGTGATTTCTGATTTATGGTTTGATTACAGTCTTTCCATCCTGCTGAAGACTGGCTGTATTTGCCTGCATCACGTGAACTTTTTCCTCACATGGCCTAGTCATGCAGCAAGCTCTGGCTCATTCTGCTTCTTGTCAAAATGAAACATACATATGCACGTATAGACTTACATCTGTGGGATGGCATTAAGCCACACACAGACGCACACGCACGCACATTCACACACAATGATGGCGAGATAAAATGGAGAATTGCTCTTTTAGTCAGCTGAGCAGTCTTCTCTCCTGCAGCCTGGCAACCATTCAATACAATTTATCTCTTACTGGGATATAATATTGGTATTCACAAATGCAGCCAGTAAAGGGACAAAAAACAAGCAGTACAATAAGACGGTGTGATTTGAGCACAGGTGTCCACCGTCTTGGATTCATGATATCCCACTCAACTGAATGAAAATCAGCATATTTATTGCTGCAGATATGAATGAGGAGCCAAACTCTCTTCATCTAGAATGTCAGCGCCACTGTTTGCAAGAAGAGTAGCCTTGAAAATCAGACAATGGGCCTTTTTTTCACCTGTAGCTGGCTGGATATTCTTTACTGAGAGCTGCATTCCATTAATAGTAGTGATCAGACCTTGGTGAGAAAGAAACACAGTAGCTAAGTGTTCTCCCTTTATGTGCCATTAGTGTTTTTAACCAGCATCGATCCACCTGCATTTCCACTATGTTGGTGTATGAATAGGATGAAAGCTCCTGTGAAAGAGCCAGCCACTGATATCATGTCTCCCCGGGCGTTCATTAAACTGCCATTCATTCTTGTATTTTAGGCCTCTTACTTTGAATTCTCTTCCACTTCGCATTTTGTTCCATGGGCTGAAGTAGACCGTTTGACTTCATCTTGTCACGGTTATGAAACACTTCAATAAAGTGGGGAGCCAGTATAAAATCTGTCTTGATTTATAGCTTTGGCAGGACAGTTTGATCTGTCAAAATGTAGCATTGTCGTAGTGAAAGGTTAATAGCTGATCAGAGTTTCAATAAATAAGTTCTTTCGATAAAAGAGTCAGGAGAATGTGGAAATTTGCTGTGCACTTTTATGTTATTGCAAAGAACAGATAGTCTCACCTTATCTGGTCTGTAGGGTTTTTTTTCTGTCTTATTGTAGGGTCTATACTTTACAGTATAAAGTGCCTTGAGGCAACTATTGTTGGGATTTGGCACTAAAATCGAATTGAACTGAACTGAATTGAATCGAGAGACAACAGTTTGACTTTATTTATCAAAAGTCTAAAGCACCAAAGCTCCTGTGCGTTCACCTTGGTATGCTACAGACAGCCTGACAGCAGAGTGGAACTGATTGTCTCTGGCAGCACTCAGAAAGATGTGAAATTAACACCTACTTAAAACAGGAAAAAAAAGACCTATCAGAATGATGGTTGAGCGTGCAGCAGCTCTGGCTTCAGCAGGTACATTTGAATATGAACATCCCTGAATGAAAGGTTATGACCCATAAAGAGGGGGAACGATTTGAGCGAAGCGTGCTGAGGGGAGAAATGTCAGAGTGAGAATGGCAGGAAATATGTTAGTGACAAGGAAAAAGCTGCCCCTGGTATTCTAGAGCCCCAATGAGTAAAAATAGGGCATTGGGCAAGAAGGCAGGAAACCAGCAGAGCGAGGCCTCTAGTTGGAATTTCTTCTGGGGAGGAGAGATAAGAGACTTAACTCCCTCCTGTCTGGGCTGGCTGACTTTAACATGCGACATTTGATCACTGATTACTTATGTAGAGATGGACAGAGGAAGAAGAGATTGAAGAATTGAATAAATGATTTGAGCACTGAGAGTGCTGTGAGCACTGTTTCGGTGCGCTTTCTGATGACTTGTCAGTTATTGAGCATTGACATGACATTTTAATTAGGTCAAGACTCGTGATGGAAACCAAAGACCACGCTCACACTTTCATGAGAGCTCTCTCACGCAAATGCACATTTATGTGTGCATATATACTTCACACACTCTCCTGCGCTCATAAACACACTTTGAGGTAATGGCTGAGGGGTGGAAAGTACCCTGTGTGAGAGTCTTGGGTTCCTCAGGTTGGAGAGTGGAAGTTAGACAATAAACAGTGGCCTTATCGTGCTTCGGGCAGAGCTTCCAACCTGATAGTTCCACATATGACTTCCAGCTATTAGAAACAAATATGACCTCTATACCACTTGTCTCAGCCCACTCACTCCCATGAATAAGCAATTATTTTAGGACCCTCGGTGGTAACTTTGTCTCAGCGTTGAGATTTTAGACTGCCGCGTGCATTAGCCTCGGCCCTGTGCTTCTTCACTGTCACTTTACCACACTGATCAGGCTGTTTTATTAGATTTCCCTGTAGTTACGTGACATCACTGACACAAGATTTATTAGGGTTTTTTACAAATCAAATTTCCAGGCCTAGTGGAATGTGAGATTGATGGCCCAGAAAAGGCGAGACAACAAGGTCATTATCATATCATTGATTACAGTAATTTGTACATGGTGTGGCAGTTGTTCATCTGATAGGGCGTTCACTGACAACTACACAGTTGACAATGTGGCCACTTCTTATAAACTGTGGGTGGTTCAGGAGTTCCTGATCTCGTGCAGAAAGAAAAAAAGTCAGAACGTGGCAGGCATCTACGCAGAAACTAATTATAGTGTACAACAGCTCAACACTTAACATCAACAATGGAGGTCGTCTACATTTATTATTTGCTTTCGACTGTTTTATTCCTGTTCTGAGAGCAAAGAAACATAATTCTGGATAGAAGTGATCAACCTTGCATTGCTTATTTCCTCATGAAGTGTGTCTATTGAATTTGTATCTGTGAGGAGAAAAGACAAATACATTTATCGAGCGTTTGATTTTCTCCCAGCCAACTGCTTTGAGACTCTTATTTTAGCTACTGATTTAAAAAAAATTGAAATACTCATTGAGGATATTAATTCCCTTTGAAGAGATGCGGCCGGAAATCCCGACCTTTAAGATGGTGGGAAAACAGAAGAATAGTCGCTCTGTTTGAAACACGGCATGGCATAATTAGAATTTAAAGACACAAGTGGTTTCATGTAAAAGAGAAAATGTGTTACATATGCGCCCTTATGTGTCCTTGTTGTGTCCAGTTACTGTCATATTGAGGACACAGCCTTCCTCCCAGCATGACTGCAGTGTGAGACAATAACCTAAATACCTGGCGGATTTCAGACTTTCATTCTTTCTCTTTTTCTTTACTTCACTCTATCTTTGTGATCCCTTTTTATTCTCCCCCCACCTCCATCTCTCTCTCCTTCTCTCTCGCTGTCTGTCTCGCTCTTCCTCCTTTTTTTTATGCACCCGCTTACCCACACTCCCTCATGGTCACTCTCTTAAGTGATTGCTACATTTCATCTCATGGTAAATCGGCCATCAGCCCAGTGAGCTATCATTATGCAAATGATGGGCAATTCAATTTCAGCTGGTCGGAGGGGGAATTTCTAATTAGGGTGAGGCACAGCACTCAAGATAGAGAGAAAGATGTAAAAGCAGAGGGAGACAGTAAGGTGGAGAGGTGCTGTAAATGGATCTCATAGGTAAAGTGAGAGGTAGAAGAGAAAACCTAGAAATGAAGGAGCATCCATCCACAAAATTAACGTCTGCATTGCACATATAATCTTTAGTCAGCTATTAGTTGCTAGCATCTTTCTCCTCCTATTGTTTTTCCCCTTTCTTTGATCATTTCTCACCAGTTAATTTTAAAGTACTGGCTTATCAGGTTAGAACATGTTTTCACTGTGGGATCCTCTCCAAACCTCATAATTTAAAAAACATGATCTCTTAAATTTAGTTTAATCGCACTGATACTAAACTTTTTACGATTTCACATGGCGAAAGGGGGAGGACAGTTAGTGCAAACTATAAATACTTATATTGACTGACTCATTTGCCACTTAGGTCATTGTAGTTGTCTCATACCTCATTTGTAGTCACACTTACAAAGCATTTAAGAGGTTTTTATACTCTAAAATATGAATCATGTTCCCTTCCCTGATACATTACAAGAATTTCTTCTCGTTGTGTGAAGTCAGGTTTCAAGTTCTGTCAGTGTGTGGTGTCGCCTCATGTGACTGATGCAGACACTCATTCAGTTGAGAGTGGGGGCGGGAGTGGGGGCAACCCTGCACTGCAATTAACAGATGTGAACTCTGTCTGTAACATCACATTCAGACTATCAGTAGATGTGACAGTTTACTCAAATGCTTCACATGCAGACTGTTGGTTGACGTTACAACAAATGTATGTTTCCTAATCGACTAAAATGCAGGCTTTTGGTAGAGATTGCAATTTTCCAGTGTAGTAGTTCTGAAAGCAAAACACAAAACAAAGCCTTGACAACTCTTCCGAAGCAAGTTCAGACTGAATACTATATTTCATTTAAATGCGAACTGGATGAGACAAACAGTTGTCAAGAAAAGCACAGAAAACACAAAAAGATGTACAGAGATTCTTTGATGCATTAGTGAGTAATATGACTTAGGTATCTCCAGACTTAACGTGATGACGACAATTAATGTATCTGCAGCATCTGCAACTTCGTTTGTTACATTTGACGAATAATGTTTCTTGATGTTGTGCTGCTGTCAGAGTGGACTGGTATTGTGCAGCGGATTTATTTTGATGGAGTGTCTCTTTTCTTCCTATTGTTGTAATGAAGCATTGGGCTTGTCTGTTTTTGTTATTTATTCAGCAGCCCAGAGGGACAGCATGTTTCCTGCAGGGAGAAGAAGAGAGAGAGGAAGAAACAGCTGGTCAAACTTTTTCATCATGATTAATTGAATGTGCTCAATTTACCTGCGTATGAGAGATGTTTGCATTCTTTAGTAGTTTGTGTTTGTGTGTTAGAGCTAAGCAAACTGTCACTTCTGATTTGATAAATCTGTCGGATCAGTTTCTGTTTTTGCGCGTCAACATATATCTGAACATGTGTAGGTGTGTGCATGTGTTGGTTATGACACACACGCTCGCGCACACAGACGCACACACACAGAACAGAGGATTCAGCTGAGATCAGCAGCTCACCCCGGGCTGTCAAATATTCTGTCAGCACAGCCCAAGAATCACAATTGGACTCTTTGGGAGGCATTAATTCAAAGCACCGTAACAATGCTCTCTGAAACCAAATCAACTGCCTGTAGTCAGCATATCAACTCCCAACTAACTCTCTCTCTGTATCTCTCTATCTCCATCTCCCTCTCTTCTGGCTTCCGTTGCACTAACTTTCCCAGCTCTGTCTTTACAGCAATGCCTGTTTTACCCCCAACCCTGCCCCAGTCGTTCTAAGATGTGTGATTGAACTTCTAAATATGTTTTGGAAACCGAGTTTCCTACCACAGATATTGTACTGTAACTACCTCTTGAGCTCAGACCATGTGAAAATGATGTTTCTAGACAAGAATGAGCAAAAATAAACCAAAACACTAATTAATTAAAAACTCTGTGTCTTAAGCTTTCTATCATTTCGAGCAGTGCTCTGCACTGAGGTCATGGTTTGGAATAAACACATGTCGTTGTTGCTTTAGCCAGGTCAGTTTCCACTCAACAAGGGCTTACTATGTTTACATACATGAGAACAAAGTATGATGCAAATAAAAGACTGCAAGGTCTGACTACAGTAGTATTAACTAGGAATGCTTTTAGTGTTTGAAGGGTGAAAAGGACAGTTAGAGTAAGTAGAATTTAAAGTGTTTTTTGCATAAAATCCCAAAATATTCCTTTTAAAATTATATTATGCAAGTCACCCTACATTTGAGAAGCTGGAACTTTGAGATTTTCTTTAAAAGAAACAGGTTTAAGAATTGTTTAAAGATTTTTTGAGCCAGTGCCACAGAGTTCAGTATTTATAGCCATAACTAACATAATATAGTTGGAAAATTATTGTGGGTTACACGTATTTCTTACAGTCTAATTGTTTAATCATATCAGCACTACCTTTCATGACTTATTACAGCTATTGTAACAACACGCAGTATGTTTATAGTGCCAGTGCTGACAGCTCAGTATTGTTAATGGAAACTTTTTACAGTATATCACAGTTTTTGCCTTTGAGTTTAGTGACCTATAAAGCCTGAGATTCGGGAGTATTTGCTCTCCTCAGCAATCCTAATTTATTAAAGAATCATTCTGCCCAGTGTCTGTTTGTACTAAAGTAATCCAACCTTTGCATGTTTCATTTGTAGAAAAAAAAAGAAATGACAAAATCCCTGTTTTTGTATTAGCTAAAGCTTCTCCCAGCCATCTGTTTTCTGCCTGTAACACACTAGTTGTGTCCAGTGCACAGCAGAGGTGCTGGTTCTGCTTGTCATCTGTTGGTTGTAACTTGTATCGTTGTAACACTGTGTTTTTTTGTCCTCAGGAAACAGCCTTATAAAGATGAAGGGTTTTGAAAATAATCAAAAACAGAGGATAAAGGAAAATGAAAAGTTCCTTTTCTTCTCTCTGAATCAGAGAGGGCAAGGGCTCTGACTGCACTTTATTAATGCACTCCATCTCGCTCACTTCTGTGTCAGGCATAATACAAAGGGCAGGTGTGTGCGTGTGTGTGCGCACGTGTGTGTGTGTGTGTGTGTGCGATACCGTGAGAGACAAAATGACGGTCGAGAGAGTGAGCTAATTTTTCTATCATTAAGACTTATTGCAGTAGTTATCCTTTGCAAAGGGTGTAGTGTTATAACGTTCCTTGTGGCATCTTTGTAATTGCCTTTGATGTAAATTATATATATATATATATATATATATATATATATATATATATATATATATATATATATATATATATATATGTGTGTGTGTGTGTGTGTGTAGTTTAATGATGGCTTGTCCTGTGCATTCATTTTTACTGTAAAAGCCTGATTACCTTCACTTTAATTTTGAATGTAAGCTTTTTAGATGATCCTTAACAAAAAGAAAACCCCAAAAAACAATTCTTGATCTCTGACTGAAGACTAAATTCTAAAACTTTTATTTCTGCTGTGTGAAGAGTTAACTATGGCTTTAATCCACTCTGTAATCCCGTCAGTGGACTGTATGCAGTATCTAAGCTTGGGTACAATTTTAGATGCCTCTGTTGTATCTCCTATCTCACTTGAAAACATGCAGCCAAGCTCTACATTGTTGTTTCAGTAGATACAGAATCTACTTTCTGTCACGGCCCTCTATGCCTTAAGGTAGACACAAGAAGTCAGGAAAGCATGAGAAATGCGAACAGAAAAAACAATACAAGAAAGAAACACAGTGTCATAAAAGTTTGAGAGAAGAGGGAAAAGCCAAATGCATAACCACAACTTTCGCAATTAGTTATAGTTCTCGCAACATTTTCAACTGTTCACCGGGTGAAACAGCGTGGCTGCAGTCACTCTGATTAAGGCCCAGGTTGGATTACAGTGAATTACCACGTTATTGAGAAACCGTGTGATTTCTGTCACCAGCAGCAGACGGCATCTTGGCTTGAGCGTAGCTAGAAAACAGATACAAACATTACCTCCTCATTGTCACTTTGCGCTAAACTTTTTCCGTGTTTAAAATCAGGAGCGTGCAGTTGCAAATTAACACGCCATGTTAATTTCGTAAAATGCTTGCAAACTGACTTGAAAATCAATGAAAGGAACATGGAGAGCTAAACGAATATACAGATTAATAGAGACTGGAGAGATACACACACACAAACACACACGCACACACACTACTACCCGTAAATTATGATCTGTGTTGACTAGTGGAACAAAAACTATTGGAGAAACGTAAACACAAGATGAGGCAACAAGACAAGACAAAGGGTGGAGGCAAAGTGAGGGGTGTAGGAGATCGGAAAGTACAAAGCTATACTATCTATACTTGGCTTTTACTGGAAAGTACAAAGCAAGTATAGATATAATATGAAGGAAAAACTGTGTTAATTTTACTTATAATAATTATTTGGTCGAATTGTTATAATGGCATTTCTTCCCAGTGCAGCCTTAATCATACAAACTGACATGTTTACAGTAGGAATGAACATGTAGTCGCTGGAAAAGCTGCGGTCAGCTATAAACAGCCACAGCTTAAATGCTGCCGTTGGCTGGATATTCCCAATGGTGTGATCAGTAGTTTGAGAGGCAGTGCTGGCCTGAGGCAAGTAGCCCCTGGCTTCATGTCCTGGTTATGGTCGAGCTGTTTAAGCTTTAGTTGACATTAAAACATAAATGTCTTTCTGAGCGCAGTTCTTGGAAAGATATAACAGTACTTAAATACAGCTAAATGGAGTTCAGTGTTTACTGAAATATCTAAACCAAATTTATATTACACGTTTATTAAATTTGAAACGGCTTTAAACACAAGAAACATATTAATGCATTTTCTTTCAGCACATCATTATTATTATTATTATTTTTGATATAGTTTTGTACACCCTTCTCTTTGAAATAAACAGCACTTACATGTCAGTGTTTTCAAGGTCTGCAGGCTGGAACTCACAGATGGTAGCAGAGAGACTGTGGATAAATTAACATCAAAAGATGTCAGTTAATCCTTTTCAAGTTCCCTGCAAAGAAAACTTAGTTACATAAAGTTGAGGAGTGGAAAAAAAAATCAAAGCAAGCTGTAATAATATTCTAGTAGGATTACAGAACATACAACCCCTCCAAATATAGATGTACTTTCAGCTTTTCCTTAAAAATGTAACACAAACACTAGTAAGTGTTAGAATCACAGATCACAAACAAATGATAAAAACCTGTAACATCTGTCCTCAAAATTATATCACATACTGTGAAAAGTGTATGAAAGAAAATGATTCATCACAATGCAATATGCAAACTGATGTTGTATCCTGCAGCTGGTTTTCTCTCAGACTCTTAAAAAAAACCACTGAAAAAGTGATTCATACTCTGTTACTGAGTGTTAGACCACCACATCTATAAATCCGACTGATATTATGTTTATGCAACACAGCTGACAAGTTTTTAGTAGAGCATAAGAAATAGCCATTTTAAGGGTGTAAAGACTGATTGACTGTTTTGAATGAGTGTAATGTTTTGTATTATTGATCTTCTGATGTCAGTGTGCACCCATTGTTGAGTGCTTACTATACAAAGTGCTGTGTACAAGATATATCAGTAGAGAATGTGTGTACAGGCATGACAGTGTGTGTGTGTCTGTATGTGTGTGTGTGTGCACACATACATTGCAAGTATTTTAAACCATAGACGAGTGATAGTGTTTCCTCATAAGCCTGTCTCGGCCTTGCATTCCTCTCATTGGTAGAGTCTGGTGTGTGCCGGCTTTCAACTAATCTGGGAAGAATGTCGGTTTCAGATGCACATGTGTTCCATTAAGTCCAGATCTGCGTAAATAATATAACATGCAACAGCTAGCATTACAGGTAACCATACCCCCACAGCTGCTCCTTCGGCTTTACAGTCCCCCAGTGGTGCAGCCTATAAAAAGGGAAGGCCAGTGTTGATTTCTAATGAGAAAATCTATTGCAGTGCTCACTGTGTTTTAAACAAGCTAATATCGCTTTGCAAAAAAAGAGAGATTATTTGGCAGTTCAAAAATATGACTCGAGAAATTAAATTGTATTGGATAAAAATTGGATACCTCTATATTAGATAAGAAAACTTGGAAAATGTGCATTGATGGTGCATTAATATATGTTAAATGGTACGCTGACAGATATTTGAATTACTCACCTTGACATGCATCAGAATAAAACAAATCTTTATGTAAATCAAAATGAAGACATGAATGTTTGTTGCATGGCTGGAGTCTTGCAACCATGCATGCTTCCCAAGTTATTAATGATTCTATATGCAGACCACTGCCATTAGACCTTTGTGTTTATTGTCAGCCTGCTCTGCTTGTAGTGATTGGCTTGGCCCTGCCAAGTGGCAGGCCAGTGTTTGCTTGTGCTGTCTGCCTGGGGAAACCCCTTTTGTCCCCAAACAGACACTGTATATAATACAAAGTTCAGAGGATGCCAGCGTCTTCCTGGTGTGGTGCAGCGTCTTCCTGTGGCAGATAAACAAAGTTAGTTAGAAGTTCCGAGTCATTTATTTAGTTATGTATTCATTTATGTTCCTTTTACTTTTTTGGCAAAGATTACAATAGCATGAACAAACAAGTGAATCTTGCCTGCTCTATTTTGGTCAGCAGTAGAGAGTGGGTGGGCAGGATTTAAAAAAAAAAAATAGAGAGAGAGAATAAGAGGTTAGATTCAACCCGAGGTCAAGTAGACATGGTACGGCATCTGGTTTGGCAAAAAATATCACAGAAACCCAAACCTGACCAAAAAAGTCAAAGAGAGAAGTGAGAGCCTCTGAAGTGAGTAGAAAACAAAAGAAAGGTGTCAGAGAACAAGTGTAAAGAACAATGCTTCTTGCACTTGCAAACTGTTGTGAGCCAGCAAGGAAATGTGAGGAGTTTGGCTTTTGCTGTCCTGGGTGCCAGCACTCCTAATGAGTCTGTCAGGGCCAGTTAGCACAGCCAGGCCTGCTTGTGTCCCCTCCAGGCCATAGACAGCTGTTATTAGCCCCGTAATGGCATGCCACAGGGCCAGATTAGCCTGGCACAGTGGAGAAATATCAAACATTCACTTACTGTGGCTCCTTCGCTGGCTAAAGAAGCTGTTTGGCAAGGAATTCATTTAGCTGTGATGCTGGCAAGCTACCTAACAAGCCCCAAAAGAAAAAAGGTCTTCAGTGAGAGATGGAGTTAGTGTACAGTAGCTCCTCTGGAAGAAAATGTTTTAGTTCAAGCAGATCGGGTCAGATTTCTGATCCCTATTAAGAAACACGAGTCACATCTCACATGGAATCATGCTTTTGCTTTATGATTAAGTAGACATGGTTTGCTGTTTTCTTTTTGCCCGGTGATGATTGGCAAAACAGCACATTCTTATCTTTACTAATGCTGTATCATCATTATGCAAACCTCATCGACAAGATGGCCACTGCTGTCTATTCATCTGTTTTTACCTTTCATAATGAGCACAGGAAATCAAAACCTTACACAGCAAGTACTCTCACTCTGCCTTGGGGGATAGTGTGCACTATGCACTGTCTGTGATCAGCCCACAACATCTGATCAGCATACTGGTAACAGTTACTGATCTATAAAGTACGCATCTTACATAGTATACTGTAAATCATACTCTTGTTTCGAGTCTGCTGTTTTCTGCATATGAATATGCAAGCTTTTGCATATCTGGCTTTGCAGCTTGCATCTCATGGCAATCACTCTGCATTTAGATCCATAAACACAATATACTAAAGTGTGTTTAGGGTGTTTTCCAATAAGAGCTGGGGCCGAGTGACTATTTTACACCTATATGTGTTTTCCTGTCTATAAGCTCTTACACATGTTTTCCTTGAAGTAAAAGGCCAGCTGTGGTTAGTTCATGCCATTTAAAAAAAATATTGTTAAGCACTGCATGTCTCACTGCAAAACACTCTCAGGCTAATGCCCTTGAATGTATTTATGTCTTTCTGGGTGTTCTACATATGCACCCTGTCTGCGTGTTAAAGGAAGAAGAAAAGTGATCTGAGGGAAAGATAATGTGATATTTATTAATTACTGCATTGTGTGTTTTCTTTCAACAATTTGCATCATATCCTCATTAGCAGACCATATGGATTGAGTGTGGCAAAGTCATTATGTACTATACAAAGCAAGCAGCTGCTGTAGTTATTTCCAAATATAAAACTATGTCTTGTCCTCTTGTTTATGAGGGGGCAGTTTTCTACATCACTGATGGCAGCTTTTATTTTCACAACAGGCAGAATACAAAGCTAAAAGCGGGTCGAGAGAGAAAAAATAGACGTAGCCCACTTTATCAATGAACACGCACAAAGCACGCGTTCTCACTATTCTAAAAATCAGATGACTGAAACAACACAAAACCTATTGAACACATGTTACTGAAGAGTGATGCTAATGTGCAAACAACAGAATATCGAGAGAATAACAGATACGCAGTGCTGTGCGTACTAGCTGAGAGTGAAGTGAGGAGATTGATAAAGACAAAGAGATTAAGAGCATTAGATTTGAAGTAAATCCTGTGAGGTACCCATGCTGTGGCTGTGGGCCACAGTGTGAACCCCACTGAGCTACACTCTCTCTTTCCCTGGCAGAGATCACTTTGTGCAAATCATTAGCTTCCCAAGTACTGAGGGCTTTTCCGCAACTCTCGTAGGTGCGTCTGGAATCCACACGGGGCAGTACGGGGAGGAGCTGGCAGGCTTAAGACCCAGTACCTACACTCCGATTATCAGTTGTGTAATGTACAAAAAGATGGAGCCAGTAGTAAACCAGTGCATAGGAACACTGGCTACCAAACACAACAGCTTAGCACCATTAGTGCTGCTCCATGAGCCAATTTTATCCAGTTATTATGTGTAATACATCACCATGAAGTGATGTGATTAACTTGGCAGCCAATGTGCAGGTTTGTGACTTGGTAGAAATTTATGGAACTAACACTGGTAAACAAAAGGAGAACCATCAAAAAAACGTGTTTATTGACTGAATGATCTCTGTACTTTGGCTGAGACAGTAAAAGTAGAGAAACTTTGAAACTAAATTACTTTAAAGTTAATTTTATTAAAATGTGTATATTTTCATTACCGTTTAAAAAAAAAAGTACTGAATGTCTTTCTGTTTCTCTCCCCCCTCCAGAGCAGATACGGTGCTCCAGATCGAGGTGTAAGGCTCTACAGTTCCCTGCCCATGCGCCCAAACCCTGACGGCAAGAGACTGCCCTCTACTGGGGTAAGACTCATCTCTCCCAGCCTCCCCTCCACCCACACACCCAATGGTCTCACCCACACCTATATGTCACTTTTAAACCATAGAGCAAGCCTCTGAACTTCCCTTAGTTGCACAACAAGAGTACCTAGACATCAGATGAGAAAGACGTATCGAGTTTTTGCCGAGTCCTACAAGTATTGATAATATAAAAGAATCTGCATGAAAATAACTGAAATATGCAGTCAGCAATGTCTGGACTGAAATCACTTCCAGGAAACAACTTAACCGAACAATTAACAATTCCTCACACTTTATTCCTAACATAAACCTCTTCCTCATTCTTTGACTATGCGTTGCACCCTCCACCCCTGACTAATACCAAGCCTATAATTTTTCCCACACTCACTCTAATAGTGATAGTAAGAGTCTCCTATCCCCACCCCATTATTGACCAAAAAATAGCACCCATCCGGCATGGTGGTTGGTGTGGTATTTCTTTGGTAGCTTCTCAAAGTAGCGTAGGTTGTGCAAATGATCGGTCAACCAATCGACTCCTACTGCATTTGTTTTGACACAGAACGAAAGCCAAGTTGTGCCTTTCTGGAAATAATACTTCTACCTGTTTCACGTGAAAAAGAATAATCTGATTATGTATGAAAATTAAACATTTTTCCCTTTTTCTTTATATTTTGCTGTGTTTGGACATCAAAGTCTCATTCTTTCTGTTATTTTATTATACAAATGTTCATGGGCATGGTTGGGAAAACAAAACAAAAAAAAAAGATTACGTTTATTGAAGTTAAGTGATGGAACACCTCCAGTACTTTGACTTTGACAAAGTGCTGGAACAGTCAGTCTACTTTGTTTGTGAAACCATTCTTTCATTTTTTTAATAAAACATCTTTTTGCGGAAATCATAATTAGAATCTAGCTTGCCTTGCTTTAATGCATTTATGTAACAAAGGAGAGAAAATGAAAGAACAATAGAGCAAAAAGAGAGAATTTAATTTCATATGTCTCCCTTTTTCATGTTTCACTCCATGCAAGTGCTTTTTGAATTATCTCTTCACTGCTCCAGGGCTCAATGGGAGGAAAAGTGAGGGAGTGAGGGAGAGGAAGAGAAGAGACAGGCAGACAAAGCGAAAGCTGTGTAATATTGTTGGTGCGCACCTTTTTTAATTACAACAGAGATTGTATTGATGTCTCAGGCCACATGTCCTAAATCATTTATCAAGGGGGAGAGTGCTAACAAAGCATTTCTAAGAAACCCATCCTCTCCCAGGGCCCAGAATCATATGTTATCTAAAGTGAATATTGTTAATGCTTTTCAGTGGAGAGACCCACTTACAAATCATGGGAATGAGTTCCTTGTCAGGACATCCGTGAGGTGGTAAAGATATATATCCACCTTCATCTAATCCGCTGTTGTGCAAATTAAATTGCACCTAAATCTCGATGTGGAAGCTGTTTGTAAAATAAAGACGCTCAAAGTTATGGATAAATGTTCAGCAGTGGAAAGAAGATTTGTATGTTGTCTAGTTGTTGTGTTCAGATTACACGTGTGCAAATTAGAATAGAACAAAAAACAACAACGCAAAAACCACAACACACATATACACACAGACATTATAAAAAGAGAAAATGTGTGCTATTTTTCTCCCCAACTCTCTCTTTCTTACTCACCTTTGGTTTTGTATGTCATTTCCTTTTGTCTGTTATTACCTGGGTACAGCGTCAGTACAGTAGCATACTGTAGCTACAGGCTGCATGGAGAGGAGGAGAATATAAACCACTTAACATGCAGGAGGAAACCAGACGTTTTTCCATTGCACTTATCAGGTGCTGCGGTGAGAGCAAGTGTAAAGGTGTAGTAGGTCCCTGCCCCCCCTCACCCCAGCTCCTTCCTCCCCTCTTACTTCCCTTGCACACCCCTTTTATTTTCCCCTGATCTTTATCTCTGTCCCCCACCACACCACCACTCACCACCCTCAGTTCAGTTAAAAGTGGGCTTGGCACTTCCTCCCCCCCCCCCCCCCCCCCCCCACCCAAAAAGAGAAAGAAAAAGCATACACACACACACACACACACACACACACACACACACACACATTCCTTACCACCACCACCACTTCTTTTCTCTCTGTCAAACTAACCTCCAACTCCTGCTCTTCACCTCTATGTTTCCTGTCAAGGTGCACTGCCCACCCCCCTCCCCTCCCTCCAACCACCAACTCTGCCCCCGCAACCTTTTCTTTTTCTTTTTAATTCTTTCAACATCTATTACAGCTCTAAGTGCGTATGGTTCATTTTTATAAAAGTGTTCAGTGTAGAGGGCGGGATCTGCGTTGCTCTGCGGTAATCTTCTCATACCCAGATGTAGATGTGAAATATAGACGCGAGCTTTTGTTGTATTAGTTGACTTAAATGGAATCTCACTAGTAAAACAAAATAAAACTGTATTGAAGTATTCTCAAATTTATACATAATCATCTGAAAATTTGATGAACATAGGCATCTAATCTAAACTCACTCAAGTCAACTAGGTTTGGGGATCTACGCCAGAGATTGATCCTGTTTTCTCCCTGGTGGCTGCTGAGCACCCATACTATAGCGAACAATGATTAAAAAAGCTATTGAGTGTCAAGTTGTGACATTGAACTGGCTGAAAACACTTTATCGAGTTCTAAGCCACCCTTCATTTCTTTATAATTTGCTATGAAACCCTGAAATAGGTGTAGAAATGTACCAGCATACATGGAAATACAGTAGACATACATACAGCAAGCACAGTACATGAGGGAAAAACAGAGCTTGAAGTATATTTGGTATGACTACTTCTGCTCTTCAACACAATCTGAACTCTCTTAGGCAAGCTTTCTTTTAATTTTTAAAGGAATAGTTCTCCAGTCTTCTTGAAGGACATTCGAAGCTCTTCTTTGGATGTTGGCTGTCATTTATTCCATTCTCTGACGTACTGCTTCAGTTAACTTGAGGTCTGGCATCTGGGAAGGCCAACCTATAACTGATACTGTTTCATTGTGTGCTTTTATATCCAGGTATGCCTTTACTGCACTGGCAGTGTGTTTGGGATTGTTGTCATACTTATAAAAAAGTCGTTGCCAATCAGACACTTTCCACATGGTGCTGCATGATGGATCAAAATCTGATGTTACGGTTCTACGTTCATAATTCCATCAGTGTGAGCCACTGTGGCTAAAGCACTAAGTAATGTTACAGATTCAGAGAGGAATGTGGTCCTTTTGATTTTGT
The DNA here is from genome assembly GCF_057382095.1 of Aulonocara sp. 'chitande type north' Nkhata Bay. Classification (NCBI taxonomy): domain Eukaryota; kingdom Metazoa; phylum Chordata; class Actinopteri; order Cichliformes; family Cichlidae; genus Aulonocara; species Aulonocara sp. 'chitande type north' Nkhata Bay. The sequence goes on along the minus strand of NC_141348.1, from coordinate 39,671,617 downwards.
TCTGAAGCCATGATTATGGAAGCTGATGTATGGATGTGATAGAGAAAGAGTGAGGGTATTTACAGTCTTACAATATGCTGTAGGACTCAGTTGCTTACAGTGCAACTTACTGTTGCATAGCTTAGCTAACAATGCAGTGACGTGGATGCCGATGTTACATTCTTAGTTTTAGGGAAATGTGTTAAGATCGTAGGTGCTGATGTTATCCTACTGTCCATCTTGCAAGTTGTACTTGATGTGTAGTGAAAATGCTGTTTTCTAGATTTTTGATGTTCACGTGTAAATGAAAATACAAGTTTGAATATCTATATTTCTCACTGAAATGTTGCATATCAGCGAGGTTAAAAAAAAATCCATTATACGTATTTTCTTCATCAAAAGACATTCGTGAATCTAATTCTTTTGAGTACACCCATGCATACTAGCTTTCAGGCTTCTATTGCGCTGCGTTTGTTGGCACATTGCTGTGAATCTTGGCGCATTACCACCACGTATAGATTACTGGGATTGTGTGAAACCATTGGCGGGAATGTGTATTGCATCAGCCGTATGCTTGTGGATGGGCTTGCATGTGTTTATGTGCACACATAAGAACTGATAAAAGGAGAACCCACTCACACAAATGTTCCTGCTATAGTGCCAATTGCAGTAACTTAAATTTGTGCAAATCAACTTATTCAACATTGTTTGAAAATGTTGTAGATTTAAATACATGCCTTATATTTCTTGTACAACTGTTTGAATGGAACAAACTTTTGTGGGCCTGACCCATTGGCACATCACTCAAGCTTAAGAGGTAACCTTACGTATGCTGAATGCATGATTGATCTAATTTAGCTCCAGTTCAAGTTTTATTTTCTATAATGGAACTAGAGTAATTGCATTTACTGAGAATGATACAATGAAATAATTAAAAATTGAGTGTTTAAAGTCATGCACAACGACTCTCAAATATGCTTCAGTGGAGGGTTGTTTAGCTCAGGTTGAATTAACATCAGTGTATCCTTTGCAGGGAGTTTGAGCTATCGTGTAGATGTTGTTATTGTTGTTGTTGTTTTAGCTCCTCTGCCTTGACAGTGATACATAGGGTGAAGGTTCAGAATCTGCTGCAACGCAAAGATGACAGGTTCGTTTCAGGACTCAGGACTTTGTTTTTTCACCACATCCCCCTTTCTCTCGCTCCCTCTCTCCTGCTCTCTTCCTTGCTTTGTGTCTCTCTGTGTCTTTTTCCAAGCTGATTTGGAGCCTTGCATAGTCAATTATGTAGAGAGTGAGAGAAGGAGTGGGGGCTCCAGCTTCCATATTTTGGTGTGTTATTAATATTGCATGAGCACTATTCTGTAGCGAATATCTAAGAGACTGCCTATTAAGGCAGCAGCAGGAGAAGAATGTGACAGACGTACGCATACACACACACATATATGCACACACTGTACATACACAGACCGAAAGCCAGAGAGCAAGGGTGAATCAGTCAGGATCAGGCACAGGTTGTTATAATTAGTGTTTTCCTGATTTATTACGCTGGGATAATAAGAGTGACTCATTTTCCTGTTTAATAAGTCATGTTTGTTTATCTTGACATGGCTCGCATCACACTGTACAGTCAGTGTGTTTGATGTTAGTGAGAACTGAGTAATGTTCCACTGTAATTGTGCTTTGAATTGAATATTTTAACTAACCAACTGAATAAACAAACAAAACAGATGCAAAATAAGTGCCTGTTGTAAAACGTTTCCAAGATAATTGTTATATTGCCTATTGCAAAGCAGAAGTGGTCTGATGACAGGCTATTTATTTCCTGCTGCTGGGCGGGTATCAATGATGCACGGAGTAAGTGTCAACACTGACAGGCTGAGAAGATCCCTGGTGATGACTGAGAGGCTCAGCGTGGATACTTATTGCTTTTTGGGTGCTAAATGGCAGTGACACTGTGTGGTCTGTGAGAGACTTCTCATTTCATGCCACCAGAGACTGAAAAGTTAGGTAATATCATTTAATATGAGCACATTTAAACACAAATACAATATTTAGGAATTAGATCAGATTTTTTTTCTAAAACTTACACATTGGGTGATTAGTTCTAGTATTGACTTCTCAGGATCTATGATGTCACCTTCACTTGTCCAAAGCTAATAAAGATAGGTAAAAGATAAGCCGGAAATCTTTGGAAATTTGAGAAAACATGTAAAGTGTAATGCAACAGAACATAATGTATAGTCATACAAAATATTTGATTTCCCCCCTCACAGATATATTTCTTCCAAAAAAGTAAGATTATGTTATTAAATGTATGGCAGTCTGCAGAGACAGCAGTTCAATTAGTTCACTCGTCATTAAAGTATATTTTTTTGTGTATCAGAAATACTTTGCAAAGCTTAATATTGCTTTAAATTCATTATCCATGTTAATTGTTTTATCTGAGCATCTGTATTTGCCAAATCAGGTAGGCTACCATCAATCTCAATATCAAAAATAATAATTATCAAACTCATGGGACATGCAGACGTGCCACTCCTTCATAGCTTTTTCCTCTTGCAGTAGCAATGCAAGGTGCCCAGAAAGCCCGGCCCGGAGTCAACAAAGCCAGTTAGTCTAGTCTACAAACATCACGCTGGGCTTAATGTCGAACAAGTGCTTGGTGACCTTAGAGCACCAGCTGGAGTTTAAAGAAGTCTTTAAAAGGCCGATTCTCCACAGTAATATCATCGCCCATGCCTCAAAGAGTCAGGATTAAGGCCCACTTTGCCCCACGAAAATGTAACAAATGTGTGAAAACATCACAGCCGAAGTCAATGTGGGGAGAACGATGTAGAGAGTGGCAGCGGAGTTGGTGGTAGGGGGCTTACGAACGATACAAGAGGCAGAAAAGAAGGGAGAAAGTAAGGGAAACTCAACATCTTAACACTCGCCAATCCGCCTCCATGCCAGAGATATCAATGTAGTTGGCTTTCTCTGAAATTCAAATGGCAAGAGGAAAAAAAGTAGATGAAAAAGGGGGAAAAAAAGAAACCTCTGGCTTTGGAAAGGGGAGGGGAGGGGGTGCTGAGAAAAAGACCTGTCATCTATGTATTAGTGCTCTGTAAATATTACATGAGCTCCACATTCACTCAGTTGTTTGGCATTACTTCCACTGGATGGGTATATTATTTTAGAAACCATGCCTTGTTTATGGAGAGGCATGACCTACTTCCAGACACTCCTCTCTTTCTCTCTCTTTGGTATTTTTTCTTCCCTTTCCTTCTTTCTCTCATTCCTTTTACCTCTCTCTCTCTCTCTCTCTCTTTCTCGCTCTCTCTTATTCACTTTCAATCTGCGAAATCTCAACTGGTTGTCCCTGCTGAACAATTACAAGGCAGAGAGACCCAAATGGAGATGTTTGTAGAAAACAACATGTGTATAATTAAGGTTTAATGAGCTCTTGTCAGGGTGGAATGTGCAATTAGATTGGTAATAGAAAATTCAGCCTAAATGCTAGTGGCAGAGGCTGGATGTGGAGTCAGCATGGCAGTGAATGAAAGAACAGTGAATTATTTTGAGCCCTATTGACAGAAGTAGATGGTACTGGATGCTGCATTTAGATTTAAATACATGGTGAGTTCCCAAATGCACAAAAACGTTGTGTTTTTTTCTCCCGATGGTGCTATATTGTGTGTGTTCTGTTTTTTTTTTTTTTAAATTACTGGGATCCGGCACACCGGGTTGTTTTTTTGTTTTTTGTTTTTTAAAATTCTTTAACAGCTACACTGTGCAGAATAAAGCAAGACAATAAACAGAATTTTAATTGAGAAAGTAATAAATGTGCTTGTGCATGATGTATAAAAGGGCAAGTAGGTTTCAATCAAAATATCTCTATTTCTTAACAAAAAGGCAGATTTGATATTTTGTCACAGTATACCAAGCAGTAAATTTTAATTGATTAGTTGATCATTAATTTATGTCTTCATCGGTTTTGATGTTCCACATTTAATAAAATCAGAGTTTTTAAATGTAAGGTATTCACAACAGGTCAAACATTCACGTTCAACTATTTTTAAGTTGCCAAATTCTAATAGTGTAAATAGTATCACATCTTTCATGTACAGGCTTTGTAGAAATCTAGGATTTATTTTGAAATGTGTCGTGATACGGTTATTGAAAACATTACCTTTCAGGTGAATGTAACAATAAAGCACCGGTTACTACAGATGGACCACATTAAAATCACTGCCTAACATTTCTTTCTAGGTCTATGCTTTTTCTGCTACACAGGATCACTATTTTATGGGCAAACATTTCTCCATGTTTAAATAAGGCAGTTGTGAGTAAAAGCAGGTATCTTTTTGCTCTCTTCCTCTTTTCTGACAGCCTTTCTCTTGACTTAGTGGAATTGTGGCTTGTTGGTCTGGTGGAGAAGATCCATGCACACACAAAAAAATTGTGTTTGGCTCTTTCTGAATTACTTGACTAGTCCCTGAAAGAGAGGGTCCTTTGTTGGCTTCCTCCGGGACTGCCCTTGAAAGGCTCCTATTGTGTGGTAAACACTATGATATAATGCAAGTGGATTTAATAGATTTAATGGAACAAGCAGATGTGGTTTTCAAGTCTTCATGTGATGAGTAGCTGTCTGTTTCAGGTGATCAGAACCACACCTGAAAGAAATGAAATAATATACGAACGATGTGGCATTCTAAAATCATGCAAAGCTCTGACTCTGTGTTAAATACTCGTGTGGAGACAAAAATCAACACAATTGATTTGTGCATGATTTAAGTGCGATTTGATATCTCATTTGCTATATTTCACTTGATCTTCCATATTGTTGTGTTGTAAGTCAAGGTTAGGCAGAGTGGGGGCTGTTGAATGTCAGCGACGTGTTAGCTTTGTTTTCATTGTGTTAACAGGAGCACAATGGTACGATTGTCTGGCCATCTGAAACCATACACCTACCCAGAGCTTTCGGGGGTCAGAGGTGGGGGAGATGTGTGTGCCTTTAGTCCAGTGAACCATGCATTTTGAAAAAGCCAGAAACAGAAGAGTAATCCATCCAGCAAACCATCAAAAACATTCTGCTTCACTGTCCTGCACAGATACCAGATTTGCTCATCGTGAAAAATGTTCTCATCTTCCAGATACAAATTATGCCCCCCCCCATGTTGCTTTCTAATCAGTTATGCATTATTTTAAGATGTCATTTGAAAAGTGGCATGCTTCTTGAAGCCCCTCAACGTGATGGACAAGATCATAAAGCTGAGCAATAAACCTGAGATAAATGTTATATCTTAACACTGATAGAGGCAATTAAGTCCATCATAAGAGAGAGAGAGGGAACACTCTCCTCAGGAGACTCATTCACTTGCATGGTTTAACATGATCCCCAGCTAAATGCCTTATTTTATTTCTCCTCTCAGCTCACAGCTTACAGTCGAGCACAAATTGAGCTGATTTTTTTTTTCTTCTTCGCAGAATTTGGTTGTTCTGTCTGGTCTGCCCTTTTCTGTCTACCATCATGTCTCTCTCTCTGCCGCTCCCTTTGGCTCTCTCCTCCCCACTTCAATGTATTTGTCATGGTAATGTAAAAAATCTCAGCTGCTTCAATTCATTTCGTGCTCTTTCAGTTGAGAAAGAAGGGCAATTCTGTTTCTCCTCACTAGTTTCTGTGTTAAGGCTCTCAGGTAATGAAGACCACATTTCATCTGCATGCAGTTATATGACTGGGCGTGGCTGAGCAGGTCTGTTATGGGAAAATAAATATTATGAAAGGGCTAACTTCGTTATCTTTATCACACTGGGATCAATGTGTGTGTGATGGAACAGGAGACAGTGCACAAACACAAAGGCCAGTATGCAGAATGCATACATCCAGCTCTTAAAACATAATGCACCCACGCTCATGTCGTATGTGTGTGCGAACATACAAACCAGAGAAGCCCATATATGTAGCAGCAGAGATATCTACACGTGAACACATGCAGTGCAATACTGCTTTATATCACACCATCCCACTTATTTTCTGCACTTTGGTTATGTCTGTATGCCTGTGTGTGTGTGTGTGTGTGTGTGTGTGTGTGTGTGTGTGTGTGTGTGTGTGTGTGTGTGTGTGTGTGTGTGTGTGTGTGCGTGTGTGTGTGTGTGTGCGTGTGTGCGCGTTAATGTTTGTGTGTCTGTTTGCGTGTATATGTGCCTGCCAGTGAGTCATTGAATGCTCTAATGACCACAGTCCTGACACAGGTATTTTGACTGCTGCCTCTTTCCATCGGCACATTGACTGACATGCGATTAGTTACGCTGGTGTGGAAAACTAGGAAGGCTCATGCTGTAACCCTGAAAAAGACTGGGAGGAGGGTAAAGTCCTCTTCTCCACATCTCTGCTGTTTCATCTTTCTGTGAATTTAAAACATCTCTGGCTGCATTTAAGGGTTCTGTTATTTTGTACTCAGTACATACAGGAAAGCACGGCTGGGCTCACAGTAACCTTATGAGAAAACCATCGAGATCAATACAGGTTAGCAGGACAGTAGGAAAGAACGTTGTGTAGTTATATAGTAATAGTAGTTGGGATTTGCTATAAAACTGATCTCAAAATGCTTAGTGAGTTGACCATGTACCGATTGAACTTAAGGAATCCATTTAAATAAATGGATAAAAAAAAGCCCTGAGTCCAACATATTGAGGCTGTACAAATTTTAATTTTGGGTTAAAGAGAGCTTTCATATCTAAGCAGTACTCAGCACTGGCGAATGCTTTTCAGCATAGTCCGACCAGTATTTTGGCAGCCCAGTGTTATTGCCCACTGTCAGCTATTTGCCAGTTATTGGTATCAGCTTTTTAAACACCTGATAAATGAAAAATAAATGTCTGTAAAGAACAGACAGGAGAAACACCCCTCATCTGTGTTACAAGTGTTGATATTGCCTAGAGGAACACTCTACAACTTTCATATTGACAACAAGTGTTTGGAATGCCACAAACACAACAACCACCTGATCAAAGCAGAGTCTGGGACAGTGTAAATGAATAAATAGATAACCACACATGACAAATGAGGTGAAAAACTGTTTCTGACATAAAGGACATAAATATCAGCCTATGTATCACATTTTTAAATCACCAAGTATCGGTATGAATATAGGTCTTAAAATCAGCCCTATATCTGTCGAGCTCTGTCGAGTTCTTATTTGTTCATTACTGATTTGATTTAGTTGAATTTTAGCATAAAACTTGTTGACCCTTTTTTAAGTTCTGTAAACATTAAAAATAATGTTTGTGACATAACCGTTGGGTACAAATGGTATGACAATGCAGTTGTTTTTGGACAGTGATTGTGGTGAAAAATACAAATATTTATTCTTGTCTATGAATTAGAATAATCTCAGTTCATACTCCTCCATCTGCTTCCCAGTGCTACATGAAAACGTGATGTTTTACTTCCATCCTCAATATAATCTATGCTTATCTAAACAAAAAACAGAAATATTTAAAGTACATTAATACAGATTTATATATCTACTATAAAATATAAAATTACTTGCTATGTATAAACCTGAAATATGACAGAGAACTGATACTGTGAAAGTTCATTATCCATTTGCATTCATTTCATCGAACATAACAAATAAAGGCAAATATGATTTATTCCTTACAGAAGATTACTGTATCTACTATCCATTAAAAAACAAATCCAGTGTTATTTAAAAGTTTAAAAAAATCCTAAATGTCATTTATCCCATATAAAAATATTATTCAATGAATGGATGAAACTAGATTAAACTAAAGGTGTGAATCCATGTTTGAAGGCTTTGCAAAACTCAGTTTCTGATGTGCTGCGTTTCAGTCAACTGTTCTATAACCTCTGCAACTGTGGTGCACTTCCTGCATCAAACTGACATTGGTTTGGCTTTACGCAAACACAAAGTTATTTATAGCATCTCTCCCACTTTATTTTCTCCCTCCCATTCTCTCCCTCACTCTCTATTTGCATTTCTGCTATGCAAACAAGAAACTGGTGTCAGCTGCATCAGTTCTACAGGCCTAACTTGTCCCTTTTCTTTCTCAAGCCTCAATCTTTTTCAAAAATTTTCTCCTCTTCTGTCTCCCTGTAGCTTTCTACCTCTCCCACCTTCACCCTGTTTTTCCTCCTCCCTTCAACCTCTCTCTCTCTGTCTGTGTTTTCCTTTGCTCAATTGTTTTGCTGTAGATTTGACCGCTATGATTAATGACCTCGAAGCCACAGGAAAGCAAACACAGAGAGACACGACATGCATGCTGTTCTCTTACAAACCTCCCTTTTTCCTCATATATCCGCTACTTCTATGTTCACACATTATGACTTCTAGGGAAAACATCTTCGAATTAAGAGTCAGATTATACAAAGTCAAGATTTGGTATACTTTTCAACTTATTTTTCCTTTATTTTCATCCCTTATTTCCTGATTACTTTAGTAGATTAAATGTTTGCCAAAGGCCTTTATTATAATGAATTACGTGTTTTTTAGCATCATCTACTCTAAGGTCAGAGCCCTTGTCTGTCTTCTCTCTGTTTGAAATGAGGAAATTAATCTCAGTGGTCAGTTAAAGGTCTTGGAGGCTAGCAGTCAGAGGTCAGTGGTTAGAGATAAGCATCAAATTAGGCCTTCAGAGTCTTGGTCAAGTACACTTCAGCTAGGTGCTTGGCTGAACGAAGCTCATTCAGAAAGATTAGAATTGAGTTTGGCCTTTAATAACACAAAAGAAAAGGTATGCAAGTGCAGCTGGTTAGCTTAGCGCAGCATAAAGACCAGACACAGTCTCATCTAAAAAAATAATTGCTGCTAAAACTTCTTGTCCTTACTTCTTTCTAAACAAATAAAATGTAATGAGATAATGTGTTAACTGGTAGGTTTCTAACCCTTTTTTAAAGGTCTTTACTCAGATGAGCTGGTTCCTCAGCCAAGTGAATCTAATTGCCTGTTTTTTAAATTATTGTCATCAATTTGGTGTCGAGACAGGAGAATGGTATTGGTGGTTTCATCTATGTCTAGGCAAGAAAGGGGAGTAATTTCGTTTCACAAAAGGTAAAATCATTCCTTTTGACGTACTCCAGATTAGAGTGAGAGCATTAAATAAAAATCAGCACAGCATGACAACCGAGGTTTGTAAAAACTGTGTGTACAGTACACTCACCAGTTGTTAACCTCACAGTACCAGGAAATGATTATTTTTACCTTTTCCTCTGATTTTAGATGGTGTTTATTATTTTAACAGCTCTGCCCTTGGAGACTCCTCCCATTGTGTAGCAAGAGCACAGTTGCAGACCTCAGTTTGCTCCTTTGACATTTGATATAATTGTTTTGCACTTACCCTGTTTTGCTCATTGAGATCTGGTTTGCAGTTGTGAAAATAAACTATTCTAAGACACCTTGACATCTAGCACAATGTGAGTAGGACAGCATGTAAAATCATTCTCCAAGAGCAAGAACGTGATTGTATTTTCATTGCAGAATACAATGATTGTTCCTTCTGCAAACTAATAGTGCTATCAGGCAGAAATTATTGCACTAGAAGTAACAGTTCCATCAGAGGCTGAATGATAACATGGAAATGGAACTGGGGCTTCGAATTGAATAATGTTGCAAGGAATTGCCTTTGTACTTTGGTTTGTTTGCTGCCCTCAATGTGTTATGTATGAAGATGGAAATAAATGTTAATGAAAACTGTGCTGGAGTTGAATCTGAGTATAACTTAAATGGAAATATTGGAATGTTAAGGGAAAAAAATCCCAGAATTGATAAAAAAGAATAAGTGATTTGCATAAATTGGTCCCTGCAACACTTTGCATGTGGTGAAAAATTGCTACAATAAGACCCGGGTCCATTTTCAGTCACCATGCCAGAGCTTGAGAAACACCCTCCCACTCTGACTCACTGTAGGCACAAACCAGTCACGTTATTTGACCTTACAGTAGCAACAGTAATTCATCTCGGCCACTACTAGCTGTCTTGAGGTGTGTTTTGTTTTCTCATAAATGGTTGGTGCCAAATAGTGTCAGACAGAGAGGGAGGGAAGGCCTCTGGGAGAGTGTGAGCGAGCGTGCGTGTGTGTGAATGTGTGCGCATGTTTATATGCCCGTGTCTTTCGAGCTGCGGCCTCTGGCTGTGACCCCAGTGTTAATCACTGTACAGCCAGAACAACCACAGGCTTCTGTCGCCACTACTGCAGCTACAGCCCTTCTCCTCTCCTCCTTTATGTCAGTGTCATTCATGCTCCCTGTGCTTTTTTTAAATGTATCTCTCTAACCCCCCCCCCAAATACCTACAGTATGTTCCCTACTTGGCCTCCTACTTGCACAAGATCGCTATCCCCTTCCCCATTAGCTCCAGGATACACCCTTGTCGTTCTCATCGCCTCTCCATAACCTCAAACTGTCACCTTTTCTCTAGCCTATGCCTCCCCTTTAGGCTTCTTTAGCTTGGTATTTCTGAGCTATGAAATCGTTGGGCTGTCCTGTCCTGTCCTGATTTAACTAGCAAAGTGCAGAACAAGCTAAAGGCTGTTCTCTTTGTGTGTATCACTAAATAGGTGGCAGGGTTGGTAAAAATGTTGGCTTGGGATGTTTTTTGTCATGTTTTTCATGTTGTTTTTGGTTATTAGTGTATTACGTGACAGGCTGGTGTCATATCATAATTTGATAAATTTGATAATGTTTTGCTTTACATTTATGATTTTTTTATTTGCAAATATAACAAGCAATATAAACAAAGACGATCAGCAACTTGTGGGTCTGAAAAACTTGCAAGTATGCAGAAGTGCCAAAAAGTGTACTTCTTAAAATGTCCACTTGAGGCTGGTTCCAGAAGCAGGTCAGTCCCCACAGACTGAAACTGTGAAACTGGTTAAATAACAAGTTTAACGGCAGAGAACGTAGGTGACCTTGTTTGTGATGTCGGTGACTTTTAGACAGCTTTTAATGCAATGATCTGAATTTTTCCGACAGTGTGGTTAGTTGTGCAAACAGACTATACAAGTTTTGTTCCACATTCTCTTTTTGTATTTATATTAATTTGAATTAAGGGTGTGGTGGTTAACACTATCACCTGTTATCAAGTAAGTCCTGGGTTTGAATCCCCTGGCCGGCTGGGGCCTTTCTAGGTGAAGTTTACATGTTCTCCCACAGTCCAAAGACACGGATGTTAGATTCATTGGTGATTCTACATTGGACTTAGGTGTAAACGGTTGTTTGTGTCTCTGTTTTAGCAGTGCAGTAGATTGGCGACCTGTCAAGGTTGCACGCTGCCTCTTGCCCCATGACAGCTGGGGTAGGTTCCAGCCTAACTGCCAGTCTGAATTAGATAAGCAGAATATGGATGGATGGACTTGCAATTAATTAGCAGACCTGTGCATCTCACACATATATTCTAATGATGCAGCTTGGGTAGCACTCGAGTCTCTTGTCCTGACGTAGTGAATTCTGGCTCTAAAAAGCACATAGATGGCAGCGATCATAGTGCTAAAGCTGAAGCTTCAAAGTGGGGCTAAAAAACAATTGGTAATTTCATGGTATCTACATCTTTTTGTTTTTTAAATGTAATTCCATGTGAAAAACTTGTCTCATCTTAACAGAGTGATCTTAACAGAAATATTTTTTAATGCTTGTCTTTGTTAACATTTAAACTAGAAACTCCTGTACTTGTTCAAGCAGACGTTCTAGCACAGTAGATCAGTTTCTTGATTAATACTACGTAATAGCTGACTTACAAAGGTTATTTACTGCCACCAGTGCTGCCTTTGATTAACCTTTCATGCTTACAAATCAGCACCTACAGAGCCTCAGAGGCTTGCAAAACAATATACTAATAATGGCAGTACTAGCAGGCTAATGTTGAGAAAGACATAGATGACTGATGTTGCACTAAATGCAAATGTTAATTTAACACAAATCAACATTTGTTAATTTGCATTAAATACATGCAGTAGTTGACGATGGCAATGTCATTAAGTAAAAAAATAATCTAATGATGGTGGTGGAGCAAAACTCCCCAGAGGGACAATCCCCGAATATTAGATATTTGTACTTTATTTTATGAAAATATGTCCCATACATGTTAAACTATTTAAAAGTGGTGGACTCACTGACCAACCAACAGACCGTTTCATTCTAGCGCGATTGGAAAGAAAATGAAAAAAACCTTTTCTTTAGTAGATATGAATGTGCAAGATTGACTGACTGAACCAACTGGGTAGTCAACTAACTAGACATCGGTGGCTGCAGTTGCGATTATTACTCTGTTGTGCCTTTGTTGCTTCATGACACACGGAGAATAATGGCAGTTAGGTGTGCATAACACTTACAAACACACACTCAGGCTGTAGGCAAGCTAAGAGGAAGAGTGTGAGTTACACAAGCTTTGACAGGGCCTAATTATACAAGTCTCTAATGAACTGTAATTACTGACATTCACTGGAGCATCGAGGTCTATTGCAGTCATTAGGCTGCAGTGTTACACTCTTTCTGTATCGGCACTGACTGACAGAATTTCTTTTTTTTTTATCCCTTTTGTGATCTGTTGGCCTCTGCCTCACTGTTTTCTCATCTCTCTCTCTCTCTCACTCCCTGTGTCTCTGCACTACAGTTTGATGGTGACAACATGTACATGAACGAAAACAATCACGAGTTCCTCGCACCAAACCAGGTGAGTCCAAATTTCTAATAATGGAAGACCTTAAATAGTCTTGAAGCCATTTTTCTTTCACTGTTGTCAAGTCTTGTTGAAATGTACAATAAGTCGCTGTTACTGAAAGGAACCACACACTTATGTGACATAAGCTGAAAGCAAGTGGACTAAAGATATTTTATTCTTTTTTAGACTCACAGATATGCCACACAGAACATGCTATATTCCATATGTTGCATGCAAACAAATAAAATGATGTTACAATCATTCAAAGAGCAATTAACAGTAAAATTGGTAATGTAGTAATAAATGCAACATTTTTACATATGTACTTGACAATGAAATTTATGGACTACTTAATCTGCTTATTCAAATGCCTCTTTTAAAATTAAGCACTGTAAGCGCATTTTTTAAAGAACTATATTCTTGAAATATAAGACATGATGTTTATTAAATATACGATTGGTTACGTCATAATATAAAACATAAAACATGTGTTCTTGTCTTTTATAAGTTGAAGCTGAACACTGCTGCTACGTTTATAGTGCAGTAGGCACTGGGTTAGCAATTCATCACAGTACTAACCTATCATGATTAGATTTCTGCTAAGTACACAGAAACCAGAGAAGCTAAACCAGTGAAACTATGCAAATTTCCCATAAAAAGAGCGTTGACCTTACTGTAAAGTGACAGTCGTCATACAATTTTACTTCCCTATATTCCTGATATTCAGTCATTCTCTTTGCACACAATTTTGGCAAAAGCCGACATAAAGAAATGTTTTGGCTTCATTACAAAGAATTTATTAAGTTAGAATGGGCGAGTCACTGCTCTTCTATAGCACATGGCAACCCTGCCAGATACACTGTAGCACAGCTGGTCATGAACAACTGGGAGACCATATGGTTGTGTTTGGACTGGGGGATTTGTGGAGTTTGGGAATAAGCCCATCTGACATACACAGGGGAGCGGGGAATTTGTCCCTGTCAATTGCAATTATTAAAACCAACCCGTAGGCTACAGTAGTTCTGTGTTTCAGTTGCATTTGCTTTTTTGCTAAATTTCTTAATGCTCTGGTTTGTTAAGGTTTGGCTTATGGCCCAGAGTAGGACACAGAGCTGCTTGTGTTGTCTTTTCTACACATGTAAAGTTAATTCAGAAGGCTCAGACTATTAGGACTGCCACAAAGTCATTTTAAGTGGGACAGCGCTGTTATTTGACAGATTTGTCATGCAGATACTTCACTTTCTAAAAAACTGCTAACCACTACTTTTATCAGTTAATTTCATATAGCACATGTGGCTTTACTGTAGTGCTGATTGACTGATTAGACATCAGCACCAGTTACTGATGGGAGGGCGAAGCATTGCGGTTTGTTAGAGAAGACAAGAGTGAGCGGCAGATAGGTAGAAAACAGGGAAGCAGGAGACAAAGAGACAGAGGGAAATAGCGTGAAAGATGGTGATAGGATGAGAGACGATTTTGCTTTGCTCTGTGTTATACTTTGTTTACTCAAGATCCCCTCACATTTGACATGTGCCTTGCTCTATTCTCCGCTTCACCAAGTTTAGCCTCTCGTTCCCTCTGACAGCTAGAATCAGGGAGGCCTAAGGGGTGGACACACACTCTGACAACAAAACATAGAGATGGGAAAATCCAAAAATCACTGATCTGCACCTCTTTAGCTGTGCTACATTTTTTATCCAAGCAGATTTTTAAATAGTGCGATCGCGCTGGAAAAAAGTCACTGTAAATAAAGGTTGAGGGCACCTTTGTTGAGACGGTTCACTGAACTCTGTCAATTTGAATAATCGTCACTAACCCATTCTACTTACTCTTACATTACACCGTCTTCGTGGTCAGCACACACAAAATGTAACCTCACTCGTTTTATGCATTAACTTTTCAATTAATTATTTCGTTGTAATGTTCTCAAACTACCACTCGGTAGCTCATTTTCATCATGCATTTCACATCAACGACATCATAAGCACTAATAAAGGGATTTTTTATATCCATGCATGCTTTCCGTTTCAGTGTTTAATCACTAAATTTGGAACAAAGCCGCAGTTTGATTGACATTATCAAAGCATGTTTTGATAAAGTGCAATCATTTCTTGCACTAATGCGACACGAAAAATACGATTCTATACCTGCTAGTATATGCTTCGTGTTCCTCAGAAGCAACTGCATTAACGCTCGTGCTGTTTGCAAGTGTTTAGGTAAAACAAGACTTATCCTTTATTAATTAGTGTTATTCTTACAGAACAGTTGGGTGCGGTATACAGCAGTGTGCTCTGCTATTCTCAGTATGTTCTATCTCGAACTTAAACTAATCATACTGCCTAAAGCTGACTTTTCTGTGGTTGCTGCTTTATTATCTCCCTCAACTTATCTTTCACCCATTTTCTCTGACTCCCCCTCTTTTGCTCTTTTGCTCACTGTTTCTCTTTTTCAGTCTCTACCCCCGTTGCATTTAAATGCATTTGGGTCAGCAGTTCTGCCTCGAAACTCTGTGAAGAGTGTATTTTTCAGTGCTCGGCTTTCTCTCACTTCGGTTTCACCATGTAATTGCTCTATTTAACGTGGCTTACCTATATGAATTAATTTTCTATATGTCTTGCACATTCATATAGGTCATTCACAGGGTGCTGGTGAGTAAATCTGGCAACGCAACCTTATCAGACTGTTCAGTGCTTAGATGGGTACGTTCTAGTGATGAGTCACAAGGAAATGGGGTCAGTGCCATTGTCATATCGATG
Organism: Aulonocara sp. 'chitande type north' Nkhata Bay; assembly: GCF_057382095.1. NCBI lineage: Eukaryota > Metazoa > Chordata > Actinopteri > Cichliformes > Cichlidae > Aulonocara > Aulonocara sp. 'chitande type north' Nkhata Bay. The sequence continues at coordinate 39,656,226 of NC_141348.1, read as the reverse complement.
TTCCCATGAGCATTGCTGTCTGACCCTCCTTAGTTCTCTGTAGAGTTTCTTTTCCCCCCAAGCAGAGTGACAAAGTGTTAGTGATTCAATGACAAGGTCATGGACCCTGGTCTTAGCATCAACAAGCTCTTTGTCTGCCCCTGTGGCCACTGGCCATTGTCCTGGCATCATTGTAGAAAAGAGTAACCAACGAGAAGAAGCTCTGGTATTTCCTAGTGTTGTCACAGTTTGAACTGAGAAAATCTCCACAGTGGCAAGGATTAGAGCACCTCCTAAGTAGAGAGGCTTTTGTATCATAAAGGTCTTAGTAGACCAGATCACCTGAGGTAAGATTCCTCTCGCTATAACTAAACAGAGCAGTGCGAAGCGACACGATCAAAGATAATGCACTGTGAGAGATTCCTTCTCATAGCTCCACAGCAAAGTGAAAGAAACAGTATATACTTCATCAGCACTTTACCTTGACAATGTTTTCTTTTGATGTCTTTCTCCCTGACTTATGAATTAATTTAGCAGAACTGCTGTTTGAGAGAAATATGTCACAGAAAAGAGAACACGAGGAGGAAATGGAAGGGGGAGGGGTGGAGATGGAGAAACTGCACAGGGGAATAATTCGGCTAATGGAGTGACTGTTTGGATATTCAGCAGAAGTAGGAATGGAGATTATGATCTCGCAATTAGCGTAACAAGGTTTTATTGATTGGCTGCTGCTGTAGCGTCTTTACTGCCAAGACTCTGCATGTGGCTTTAACATGCACAGTGTGTGTAGCCCAGCCAGTCACACTAGTTCTACTACTACACCACTACCAGAGCAGAATCTAGCTCGGTGTTACCATCGAGCCACGGCCATTTCCTGATCATCAAAGCTGAAATATTATGGATTGTCGAGTTGAAAGGGTCTGTTTGAATGCCTGATGATAAAGTGGACTACATTTGCATTTTCCGCTCACTTTTAAGTTAATGCACTGCCCTCCTTCCCCTTTGAGTGAAAAGCAGGTATAAAAAGGCAGCTTCTGATAGCGAGCAATTTGAAAGTTTGTCTGCCTGTTTTACATGCTCGGAGTTCGAATGATGTTTTCATGGTAAGTTTGATGCAATTTCTCATCTCACTTACTATTTTGTAGCTCATTGCTGGCAAGGATTATGGAAGTCCCATGGGTGTTGTAATTGTAATTAGAGAGGTGACTGCCAACAGCAGATCTGTTAGACATGTTAGACACGGAGAACTAGACAAAGATCGATGGAAATATTTTTATTTTTGTTTGGTTGGGGTTTTTTTTAGGACAGTCAGCAGCTGTGAACATCATTATGTTTATTAAACAAGTTGTCAGATTAAACTCATAATGGGGCTTTTGTGTGATTTTTTTTCATCTCGTGTTTAATGAGAGATTTATTGGCATAAGAGCTCTTGTTAACAGATCTGAACAGATATGCCTGTCACATATTCTGGTGCTTAAACTTGCAGGAACTCCCCCCTTATGAATATGATTAAGTCCTTCTCTAAAGCTCCCTTGTGTCTCTCATCTTCCACCATATGTTTCTGATGAGCCATTGTAGAACATGATCCCATAGTCTTTTATGTCCAACCTTTGACAAATCTATCACCTCTTCCCTCTATGCTCTGAATTAAAGGCCCATTCCACCTTTCCAGTTTAGATGAATAATTCTCTTGTTTGGCAGCAGCCCAAAGCCCAGCCAGCATGTCTGGAATCTTGGTGGAGCCTGATTGGTCCGGTTCAGTCGTGTGTGACTGACAGGAAGCCCGCTGATTGGGGGAGACCGTATCTTTGGATCGTTGCACTGATTAAAGCCTCTCGGCAGCATTTTGTACACTCCCGCCGTTCGGGGTCCCCGCACTAGCGCCCTGGCACTGCTGGTCTGAATTACAGCTTGGTCGCATTAGTCTGATTTACAGCTTCCTCCTGCTGTTTAGATTGGAGTTGGGTACCAGAATGGCAGGCTCCTCCTCTACTACACTTCCACCTGCCCCCTCCTCTTCCTATTGATTCCCCTACTTTGTGCTTTACCCTCTACCCATCACCCCAATATCTCTAACCCTTTTTCTGCTGCCTCTTTTATCCCACCTCACCTGGTTTACTTTCCTTTTGACTCTCAATCCTCTACTAGTTCTTCTAGGTCACCCTTTTCTTCTTCCCCGATCCCTCAATTTTGCTTTTTTTTTTGCCTTCATTCCACTTCCCAATAAACTGTCCTCATACTCCATGTACACCCTTGTACTTGTCCTTCTTTTCAAATGTCCCTCTAACCTCTGACAACATCCCTTTACCTTTCCTACCCAGCAGATCTCCCTCTCGCTCTTTCTCCCTTTCGCTCCCTCACTGCATCTTTTGTGAAAATGAAAACAAAGAGCAGCCTGCCAAAATATTTCTATAGCCATTCGCTGACGAAGCAGGGAGCGGAGACAAAGCAAAAAGATGTGCAGGCATATTTGTCGCGGCAGCAGAAAGATGGAAAGCTCTGTCCCCGTGGCCTTTTTACAGTCATTTGGAAACTCCCCACCTCTCTCTCCTCTCTCTCTTGCCCTGTTTAAAAGCCCTCTGTTTGAAATACTCATCTGACATGGCATTATATATAAATGCACAGCTGTGTATTTGTATAAGGGCCTCGCTCTGCTAAGCTGTCCGTCCCCATGTTGCCCTAGGTGATCAGATGAAACTAATGCGATTCAACTTTAATGTGTTTCTGCAGGCCTTTCACCCAACTGGATAAAACAATAAGGAACAAACACCCACTCTTGCTAGGGTATAATAGAAATTGGGAAATGCAGTGTCTAGTCAGCCTTTTCATAACTGTTTTTTATTTGTATTTATTCATTTATTTTTAATTTTTTTAGTAAAGTTTCCCATGAATTGGTTTTTCCTCACGGCTGTGAAAAAAGGTTATGGGTTATTATAGAGGAAAATGTACCATTCAGCCACAATTCATTAGCAAAATACCTGGTTAATTATTGATGCAATATCTTCAAGGTATGAAAAAAGCCCAGACTTGCTATCGATCTATGTTGACTTATTTCCTGTGCTTAGAGAAAGTAGAAATGAGGTGGTACAATTTCTCTTATTAAACTAGTTAAACAGCGCACAGCAAAAATGTTGGTACAAAGCCTAAGGCAAAAAGGCTTTTATAGTTTTATATTAAATGTATTTGTGAGTTGGTTTTATCCCTCTATGTAGTGCTGTAGGGTGGGGTTATAGGAAACACAGTGGGCAAGAGCAGAACACAGACCGCAAAAGCCAGCACACAATCTAACCCTCGCTGTAAAAATGTACAGCGGATTGACTGGACAACAAGACACAGGTGGGAGCACTGCACTGGGGCCATAATTAACCACCCCACACTCACTGTTCTCAATGAGGGAAATTACAAAGGAAGGAAGATAAAGACAGGAAGTAAATACAAAAACATGACACACTATAGCTATCAAAGTAAAACAGCCAAAAGCCAAATAATAAGGATGCACTAAGACAGGTTAACAAAGAAAGCACCAAGACATGGATGAGATAGAGGAAGGAGAAAACAGGGAAACACTGAGATACTGGACACGAAAGAACATTAGAAGAAAATTAGAAACTCTGGAAAGAGAGACACATTCAAATATGAACTGATTACTCGACAAAAAACCCTAGATCCCTTTGGTTATCGCAAATACTCCCATACACAATGACTAATATGCAGAGAAACTAACAGAGGAAAGTTGGACTGGGCGTGTTAGGTATTGTAGACAAATATTCAAATCATTATTTTTTTTTAACTCATGGTAGTCCCAGAAGTTAAGTACAAATAAAAATATACATTTATTTGACAGTTTAACTGTTACTTTAATTACATGCATTTCACTACACCCGTAGCCGCCGACAGCTATGGTCAAGCTCTGACTGTTGTATATAAACAACTTAGCTGTAAAACTGTGGCTCTATTCATAACTTTATTCATAAATAATTAAGCTACTGTTATTGCGCTTTATGCATGAATGTTGGATTTAGTTTACTTTATGACTCTGCAGACATTTAATGAACTCCTGCAAAGATCTGTGAGCAACTAATATCATTTTAGCTCCTGTTAATACTTCGTCACATCAGAATATAGAACCAAACACCTGACAGGACTAAACATAACCTATGTTTTGTCTTGTGCAATGTTTATGGAACAGTATGTGCCGTGATCTAGCAATAGGCTTGATGTTCAAATTCTGTCCTGCAAGCATTTTCAACTTGAGTGTTTTTCATAAGGGAGGAGCTTTGATGCTTCCCTTGATTTTGTTGCAAGATTTGTTTAGTCAGCATGATAGCAGTAGACTGATAGTGAAAGCATGTGGCATGTAATGAGAACTGGAAACACTGTACTAATCTGGGTTAGCACTGAACCAAACATACTTAAAAGAGTAACTTCTATATCTGAATTTGTTGCCAACTTATGACCAAGAATTAGTATTCACATTAGCATCTCGTTGGGGTTGCACACATTAACAGTACAGCTTGCTAAGAGTGACTATGCTAATATCCTGAGGTTTAATTAATATAAATAAACTGGCATAAAGCTTGTGATAGCTGCTTGAGCTGATATCCCTGTGTTGATGTTGTTTTTGGATCAACATACTTAATGTTGGTCAAGGTTCAATATTGCACGTGACCAGTTCTGAGTGGAGATCAGCAGTTTTTTGTGTTTTTTCATGTCACAAAACTATGACATCATATGGTAGCAATGTGATTGGTAACTTGTAGTGCTGAACCTGGACCAACATTAGTTATTAATGATCCAGGGACAACACTAATACAGGTATAGGCACCATGTTAATTTAGTGCACACAGCAGCTCGCAATTATTAGATAAGCCTGAATGTTTGCTCTTAGTGTATTTTGTCATGTAATTGGCAAAATTGTTGCTTGATGGCATATTAATGGATTAAAAGCCTGTAGTTATCAGAGTATACTTCAGAGTCAAGATACATGAAACTATCATCAGAGACATTGAATACAGTAGAATCCTGAATTGAAACCTATGGGAGAGTTTGTTAATAGCAGAGGTGGTGGTAGAAGTATAACTGAGGGTGGGAAAAGAAGCTTTTTAAGAGTTTACTTTGGGGTAAAGTTGGCCATTGGATTTTTTAAAATTCAGTTTTATTACCTGGCAACCACTAAAATTAAAGTAAATTAGGATAATGCTTCAAAAAAGAATAAGCACCCAGAGGCGTTTCAAGATGGCTGCCCAGTGGCAAGACTTAACGGCAGTTGGTGTAAAATAAATGACTTGAGGCTGTGTTAGAGAAACTCTAGGAGCTCACCAAAATCAGGTAGCTGCCTTCTGGATCGACTGACTGACCGGCACGCAGCCTAGTTAAGGCTAGCATGTTCTTGTGTACATGTAACTCCTTTTGTGGACACTTTGGTGATACATGAAGTATGACTTGCAGAGCAGAACTCTAGTGAGAGACAGGAAGGTTCATTGACCCTGGAGAGCTGTCTCCTCCACTCTCCTCCATTCACAACCAGCCTCTTATTAACAATGGCACCAGGAGTACGACGGTCCAGATGTTATTCTCCTGCTCCCACCAGCTGTGCCAGCCTCCAATACACAGCCTCATTGACTCTGAACCAGCGAGGCAAGACACTTAAGAACACACTGACACCGGACTCACACAGAGTGTGCAATCTCTTACAGTAGGTTTTTGTTTTGAAAAGGGGGATTCCTAAGAAATGTTCACAAAAGCATTTAAGAGCTGAAATGACACACACATGGACACACAAATGCCATATGCACTCTCACCCACCACATGCTCTTTACACCCCCTTCTCCTGGTGTAGAGTTAGCAGCAGAGTTATTTGTGGCTGACAAGATCCTAACAATTCTGAGAATAATGCACATTTGTTTGGATGACTGCGCCATCAGCACTCCCTTTGTTATTTTGAACATTGTTAGAGTCAGTTTGTAAGGATCCATCAACGCTTTATTCTGCTGGGGGTTTTTTTTTTTGTCCACTTGTTCCTATAACAATAATTAGTTTTGTCATTCAGCCACAGTAGCACTATTGTCCACCTCCTAATAATGATTTTTGACAGCGGGCACAGAAAAGTAGATAACTGAAGAGTCATTAAAAATTAAAAAACAGTTGACTGGCTGCTGTTTTGGGCCTTGTCGAGTCTCTCTGCTTCTTTGACGTAGTCGTAACTCAGCAATACCTGTGGCTGTTGTTAAGTGTTGTTGAACAGGCGGTGGTGTGCCAATGAGAAAAGCTGAAAAGGCTCGGGTGTTTACGAGACATGGCTGCTCCCAACATGAAGCGACAGAGGGACTCTGGAAATAATACTGTATGTGTGTCAGTATAACATTGTAATTCTAAATTCACACTGTCACACAATAAGTTTGCTTGGGATTCTAATTTGAAAAGTGGGATTCATCTCTTTCCCCATGCAGCTTGATTTTCTGCTTCTTCCTCTCCGGTTCATCCTTTCTCCTCTCACTCTCTCCAGCCCTCTTCTCCACCCACACACACCAGTATCAACATCAGCATCACTCTAGATGACTATTGGGAAACCTGAGCTATCTTGTGCAACCATGGTTTACTTTTTCCAGCTGCACATACTGGGGATCACAGTTTTCACTGTATGGCATCTGCATGTCATTACCACAACAGGGTCCTGAACTCTTTCTGTGTTTCCAACAGCAAATACAGATATTTTCAAAATAAATATCAGCAAACAACTCAATTTGACACTAACACTTTTCTATTTTATCATGTTTGACAGCTATTTAAGAAAGATTTTATTGTTGTGTGTCAATTGAAAGTTCAGCAGCAATTATGTGGTTCTTATAGTTGACAGTGCTTCTCCATTAGTTATCTCTTTTGCCAATATTAAGTGTTTTTTGATAGTGAAGAAGAAATAGAGACAGCAAGAGCAAGGAAGGTCAGTAGCACATTTTTATTGGATCAAATTAATATGGAACAACCCCCCAAAAAAATATTATCCTCAGAGGGCAGTTAGTTACTCGGCACTTCCATCCGTTTGCAGGATAAAAAGAAAGCATATGAGAAACAGAAAGAAACAGAGGTACAAGGGAGATTGTGTTTGTTATTTGATAAAGCCTCCCTTATAACCTCAGCATGTTGTGCAATAGCGCTGGCTCTCCTTCAACTCCGCGGCGTGCCACTTCAAATTAGTCGCTTGTGGAGAGGGTCTGCCCCATCTTTGCAAAATGCATTAGTACACCACTCAGAGCCTCATACAGCCTAGGGTTAAACACAAATTATATCATTTCTGTCATCCAATCAAATCAGAGCGACCTCTTGACCTGCGAGATGAGTCAAATGCATAATGAAATATGACATGACACAAAAGCTCTGATTCTAATCTGTTCTGACACGCGATCAGATGAGGATGACCTCCTGACCTTGACTGACAAGTGAGACGGGCACTTGGAACAGGATATATGAAGGAAGAAAAAGGGAAACTTAAAAGGAAAGGGGAGAAACACGTGCAATTAGAAAGACTGGTTTGAGTCAGTGGTAGGTTAGTTAGTAATCAGCTCAGGGTCTGGGGTGAATAGGGCCATCTGCATCTTTTGACTTTAGACAGTTGGTGCTCACCTTAATTATTCTCTCCATATTTTCCTTTCTTCCCATTTGTTTCTCCGTGGGGTTTATGTCTTTGAAAGGGTTTATTTCCTCTCTCCTCACCCTCCTGTGCCACTCATTCACTGAACACATCCCAAGTACAGCATCTCAGTCCCCAGAGTTCCTGTTATGATTTCTGAACAGTAAAATACTGACAGATAAATAAAGCAGCTGGGCTGTTTTAGAGGGAGATGAGATGACAGAGGGATGGATAGGAAGGGGGCTGATCGGGGTCTAAGGAACGTGGAATAGGGCCAGAACTATTGGGGCTTCACAAGGGACAGAGCTGAATGGGCAAGCCAAGAGAGGAAGAGGAAAGTGAAGGTGTAGGGTGGCTGTAACTGGATCTCCTGCCCATTTCCATTCCCACTCTTGTAAGATATAGTAGCAGAGGAACAGCTATGGCTTTAATTAAGCCTGAGTTGAAGGAAAGAGATGGATAGATTAAAGAAGACGCTATGAGAAACAAGAAAGGGTATCAACAACAGCAAGCCAAGAGTTCACAGCTCTTAGATTATGTGTTTGAAAATAACTGATCTCTGTTGTCAGACAAGCATTATTTGCCTTTGCTGTATTACATTAAAACGAGAGCTTTGTGTACACTAGTAAACAGGATCATTTTTGAATATACAGTATAAGCCTCCTTTTGCGAGAGCAGTGACAGAGGGAATAAAAAAGTTGATGCTCTTAAATTCATCCCAAAGATAAATCCACTGTTTTCTTCATAAACCGGACTGCATGGAGTGAGAGATAACAAGGCCTTACTTGGCTTGCAGAGTGCTGCACGGTGAATTTTGGGAAGGTGTCAGAACGAAGAGTGCCAGAGGTGATGGAAGCAGTGATGTATGGGTATTTCAAGCATAAATCACTGCTTTGACAAAGCTCTTCAATAAGCAGATAAGTCCATATTAGCGGCGAGACAGATATGTCATCGTCTGTCTCTGAGCCGTCGGTCCCACCCTCTTTGCGAAACAGACGTTGACTTGGGAGGACACCGGACTCTTTCGTCCATGTGGAACGCAAGGATCCGGTCTGAAAACACAGCACTTACTGTGTCACTTGATGTCATGCTAGTGGAGATATTCCCAGTCTGTGGCCCACCTGTCAAAATAATGTTTGCGTCATGAAATTCCTTTGATTTCAAGACGAAGCTAAAAAAAGCAAATATTGTGAATACAGCTGAAAATAATGTTTAATGTCATTATTATCTTGTCATTATGTGTCAGATTTAAAATGCTAAAAAACAAAGAATATTTAGAGTTGTCACTGAAAGAGGACAATTAGTTAGTTATCAAAATAAACAGTAGTTTATTATCTGTCAGTTGCTGCTTAATAGCCTGATAATTTTATGCCAGAGCAACATTATGCCAGGAGGTCCAACATTATGCTATGTAATGTTGAAAAAGTAGCTTTTAACCCAACATATGAATTGCAATTGACAGATGAGAATTTTAAAATGGATGTGCAATTTAATATTAAATGGGCAATGTCCCAAATCCTGATTTCTACAGGCATCATAACAATAATCTAATAAGTACAAGAATATAGAGATAATGAGCCATTAGCCACAGTCAATATCATCTCCAGAAGGCCTTGAATACTCAGGCAGTGTTACAGAGGGAGGGAGAGATCTGTGCCAAATAAAAGACAAGCTGGAAAGCTCCCCAATCAATGTTATTTTCTCTCTCAGTCCCAGACCAACTGTCTATTCATCTGTTTCTTTCAAATGAAAGGTGTGCTGGTATGTAACACTTACAGTCGAGAGATCTGTCTCTTAATTAAAATGTTACAGATTGCATTCGCTCGCACTGAAGACAACATACTGTGTATTGGAAATAATGTTCCCTATAGTGTACCGCATTGATCAGATGAGGAAAATAAAGCATGGTGAAAAACAGAGTGTTGAAAATAGAATCTGCTGCTTTTTGAAGGAGAACAGCCCCGACTATTGAAAGTAAACCAATGATGAGTACCTCAGAGGAAAAAAGGGAAAAAAACAGGGGCTGCATGTTTGAAAAGCTACTTCCATACTAGGACACATGCTGGTCTATACGATCCATCATATACATTGCCTTGGTTTGGATTTTACTTTCAAAGAAGAAAAGAGTATACATTAGCCACAGTGTACATGTGGATCTGTACATGCAATCTCATTCTGAATAGAGGCATATGAATAATTTATCTTGCCACAATCCAACTGGGAATGTCCTTGGTATTTACATTTTATCATCAAGGGCACTGGATGAGCCTTCATAGCAATCCAACACATGACACATCTTCTGTCCTTGTCCCTCTGCACAATCAAAGGCAATAGATGTGACCAGAAAAGTGTTTCTGTAGCTTGGATGTAGATTAATTTACTGAGAAAACAAAAGATTGATAAACACGCTACATGATGACTAAGCATGGTGGTCTTTAGATTACATAGTCTACTACAGTCAGAGTGAAGCACATGGTGGCTCAGAGGGACTCGCACAGGGACTCACTTCACACAATAGCTCCAATGTTTACAACAGACAATTTAGTTTCCTTCCAACAATTATGAGGGAAATTGAATCTCAGGAAATGTTCGTTTTCTTGTCCATTAGACCAAACAATAACACTATCCCCAAAGGTTTACAAAAACATCTGTCTTCAAAGGACAGTCCAGAAAATTAATATCAACTTGCTTGCAGGCTATGTCAGGACAAAGTAAATCAAATTGAGGCAATCGTTTACTAAATGTTACGCCAAATGAAAAGAAAGAGAGAAAAAAGAAAGAGGATTAATTCTAAGTGTGTCTCTATACTCTTGATTCAACAGTGAAAACCTCCTGTTTTTGCCATTACGCTTAAGATGTGTGCTTTAGACTTTTCTTATTTCTTCTTATTGACATTCTTATTGTTGCAAAATTAAATTTATCTCATGTGGCTTTGCGCTCGTTGCTGCACGTGGGATTTAAATAGAAAAACTGTCTTGGGTTTTTTCATTCCAAGGATGTAAAATACTTATTCATACTACTTTATCTGTAATTGATGTGCTCAAAAATTACAAAATAGGCCATTGCACTTACCTTGATACTAAAACAGGGTTGAGAGAAAAACAAGAAAAAAAGCGCCCCGTATCCTTTCTTCTTCCTTCCATCTCCACATGCCCCTTATTTTCTAAAAGTATCTGTTTGAGAGATAAATGACCGCTCTGCTGCCGAGGATGACAGCCTACACAAAGATGATATTGAATTGATTTCAGAAATGTTGCAGAACTGACTGTTTGATGTATACTGCTAGACATGAATCATAAAAATTCTATTAAAAAACCCTTGAATGGCTGACACCAGAATATTATTTGTGATGATTAATTTGACTCAGTCATTACAATGGGAGTCAAGTTGGATCGTCTCAGACAAAATTGCTTTTCATTCCCCGTTGAATTTCCCTGCTATTTTTCTTTTCTTCTTGCTCTGTGCAGAACCCTGATCTGATTGGACTTACTGTGTTAGAGAGACAGCACGCGAATAGAGACTGTTGGTCTGCTATATTACTGATCGCTGAGCATTGTTTTGTTTTTTGTTCCAAAATGAGTCGTTTAACATTTGAAGGAAAATTATACCTAATGTAGTAAAATGACAGATCAGAAGAACCTTTGTGGAATTTCTAGCTTGACAAAATAAAATAACACATTACAGTTAATGCTTGTAATCATAATGTTTAGCATATGCAAGTACACACACACACACATATATATTCTTTTCATGTAACTTCTGGAAAAAATGTCCTTCTGTTTGTTGGAAATGAATGCAATCTACTCAAAAACAGAATTTTTTTCTTTAGTTCCCTGTTTGGGAACCATTAGATTTATTTGTAAATTTTGCAATAGTATGGTTTTCTCTAAAATGTGAGTAGAGAATTGTAGTTGACTTGCCCATACCCTGTAGTTGCAGAGACACGTATGTCCAACCTTGCATAGAGCAATTTATCTTGCAACGCACCTGCTTTGTGACATTAATGATTTAGCTGCGAGTTTACGTTTATGGAAGTGTTTGCTGGGTGGGGCATTCACCACTCCTGACAGCTCAAGTAGCCATTTCCACTTTGCATTGTCTACTGTAGAAAAACTATAAAACACTGTATATTTCTACATTTGCAGCCTGTGTGTAATAGTCACAGGGACTTAAAATGGATTGATTTTCAGTTTCTGCTCAATGAAAACAGTGTATTTCACTTTATTTCTTTTTCTGTCTGTCCCACCACAGAGCTACACAGGTCAGACAGGTGGCAGTGGGGGAGGAGGAGGAGGTGGCGGCACTTCAAGTGGAAATGGAGCCGGGGACGAAGACTATGAGATCCCACCTATCACTCCACCTAACCACCCCGAACCTCCTCTTCTTCACCTGATGGAGCACGAGTCTACAGGCTACCTCGGTCACTCGTTGTCACACAATGGGCTCATCAACCCGTATTCCTACCCAGAGCTGCCCACACTTATGATGTCGAACATGCTGGGACAGGACAGTCACCTCGTATCCAGCCAAATGCCCTCGGTGAGTAGCGCACATTTAATCACAGTAAGAAAAATATTTAATACTTGGGAGTGATGAGTGTTGGTCTTAATCTTAAACTTAACTTGTTCTGGCTCATGCCTAAAAGAAGAAATGCAAATTATGAAGTAAGCAATGTCAACACATAGGATGAAATGATGATGGAGCAAACTTTTTTTGTCATTTTAAAGCATTTTGTGTATTTTAAGCATGAAAAATAATTTCAATATCTTAGCCTTGTACCAAGGGAAAATGTCGTTTTCAAGGCACAGTAAATGGGGCTAAGTAGGGAACTGAATGATTGTTCAGCAGTTGCCATGTCAGCTCTAATGCATGGAGAAAAGGATTGTGGGTAAATCCATCAGCATCATATCTGCCTCGACAGCAGGCATCGGTCAATCTGTCAGGCCTTCAAACATGAATACGTGCTGATTACTCCCTCAGCTCCACACAGAACTGCTCCTCTACAAATTAGCATCTCCAAACCATAATTGCATTCATGAGAACTGTTGGAAATAGAGCAGGTTACTATCACAACAAATGAGCTCTGCAAAGCTTATGCATCAAACATATGAGTAGACTGCATTAAGCAAATAATCTGTTTAGCAGTTTAGCAGTATACCATGCACAGCGCCCTAAATGTGTAATATAGCTTGAATTTGAAACTTTGAAGTTCAAATTAATGTATATATTAATAAAGATAAAAAAGTCCCATATATATGGAAAAGATGGCTGATGTTTTGATTGTAGGTCCCAAAGAAAGAACAGAAATGGTTAATAGTGTTAACGTACGATTTTTTTGTGTAACAGACGATGACTGGAAAGCCAGTAACTTTAAACATTCATAGCTTTATTGATACTGACTTGTATTATAAAACAATGCAGAAATAGTAACGCATACAGCTGTGCTGTTCTAGAAAAGGAGATGTTTTCTTCTTGTTCTTTCACGGTATCATCAAGTACAAACATCAGCAGTGTGTTTTGTCTCTGGCCATGTCTCAGTATCTTTTAGTTATTCTACACAATAAAGATATATGTTATACATATGAATATCAAGGTCAGGCATATTGTGTAACGTTCGTGATAAACAGAAGACAAGCAGCAATCAAAATATTTCCCAGTAAAGATCTAAACATTCTTTGCATTATATATACTTTAATGCTGGAATACTCCCACAAGGTATTGGATTCATATGTCATTTATCTTCATATTCATTTCACATTTTGGTCATGACCTTTACTGCGGAGACATTGGTTGATTGGCCAGTCTTTCCCTCTGCAGTCAGGATATTTGTTACTGCTACAGAGGGCCACACTCTGTGGTTTTAATAGATTGAATACAGCAGGCTGGGTGATAAAAATGCATGAGATTTTAAATGTTCAACTCACACATGATGAACTTGTGTTTAAAGCACATGTAATGCAGCTCCTGGTAACCGCTAGGGAATCTGATAGCACTGGTAGATAAAATGATGCTTTTGGTTCTGAAAACAGATGAAAATTATTTTGAGCACATTTTGTAAATGTTCTATGTTACATGAATTTAATTCAAATTTTGTGTGCTTTAACACATAAGCACACTAATCAGGAAACAGGTTAAGAGATATTACACCACAGTTAAAATGATCTGTGATCTTTTGCCTTTTGCAAGTAAACTCCCAAATCTTGCTACTTCTGACTTTTTATAAAAGAGCTCTTGAATACATTTGGGGATCTTTTCAGAGCTCTGCTTCAACTTCACTTCAAAAAAGCAGCATATAAAGTGAACTCTGAATTTTTTTAATCAAATAGTCAGGCTGGCAAAACTACCAAACCGTAGCAGAGGTTCATTTGTGCTGAGAACGGAGTGTCTATTAAATTGGTGCCTCACCTTGACACAGTCTGTTGAGCAGAGTAATTAAGCAAACTCTGCAGTTCAAACATGAGTTGCTATCATTATGAATATCTCACTTGACATGGGTAGATAAATAATACAGGTTCATTCGAATTTTAATCTATTTTTGGTAGCTAAAAAACACAATGTACAGTGCAGCTGTGTCTGCTCGCTTTGAACAACGTGTGTGTGTCCAAGTGTGTCTGTGCGTTTTTGTGTCTTTACTATAAACAATATATCTGCTGTTGAAATGGATCCACTACATCTGGAGGTCAGGCCTTATATTCAATCTTGAGCACATTGAAAAAAAAAATCCATTAGGGTTCATCTTTCCTGCATCAGCCATTCTATTGTGGTGCTGCAGTGAGATCTGTTTTCATCAGGCAGATTCAATACGTGAGCTGGGCAATGAAAAGAGTGCAATAGAGTTGAATGAAGAAAGGAGGGGTGAGGATAGAGTGAGAGAGAGAGAGATGGAGAGAGGGAGAAAGAGAGAGCAGGGCATTGTGGGGAGGAACGCTAGAAGAAAAAAGTAACTCTTATTCAAAATGAGCGTATACGTCCAGTTTTTGTACCGCCTGGATTTCATTATTAGATATTTTAAAGATAATTCAGTTGAGTGAAATGGGGTTATTCTGTCTCAACAAAAGGCTGAGAGCCTCTGGTTTTTAAATTTGTGCCTGTGTGATTCAAGTATGAGGACATTTGAAAGTACTCCAATGCAGGTGCAACAATATAAACATGAAATAAATAGGGCAATTATATAACAAAAAGGATTTAGACTCAAGCAGCATCGCAGCAACAGATGATCATAGCTGTTGAAGAGAATAGAGAGGGTGTGTTTTGTTTGTTGTGAAAGGGTGAACTGCGGGGCTAAAGAGTGTTTAAATCAGGCAGATTTAACTGTGGCCATGGATCTTAAAAATTTATAAAAAATGATTGATTGCACATATGCCAAAGCATGAATAATACAGAACAAGACTGAAGGTTTATTGCATTTTCTTTATTGACAATAAATTGCATTAAAATACACAAATTAAGGGTGTGTGTATCTAACGCTTGGTGCTTTTAGGATTTCATTTTTCTTTCCTCCTGTTAAAGATGTAAATCTTTGAAAATATGTAACAAACGTCAAGCTTAATTTATTTGGAAAGTACATTTATGAAACAGCTGGGCACTGTAGTCTTTAGTAAATATCAAAACATGACAAAATAGTTGATTTAGAGGTTAATTTGTTGGACAAGCAGCCAGTTAATACGCATTTGCCTGCTAGAGATTACTTGTGATTACTTAAAAAAAAAACTTTCTCAGTTATTCCCATTATTTTTATTCATTTATTCATTTTAGCATTTTTGGCTGGCTTGGTGGAAGCGTGTTACGTTTTGGGGCCCAGAACTGACCATAAATGGATGAGACCAGTGAGTACTAAGCTATCAGCTAACATTAGCAAGGTAGTTATTAAGCTAGCTCTAGCATGCAGACCAGAGCTAGGTGGTCTGTGTGCAAACATTAAAACATTAAAATGAGCACAGATTCTTGGATGGGCTGTATGGGCAGTGTTCAAAGCTAGCTGTCAATCAGGGCGGACACACCCCGACTTTTGATCTATGTCAGTATCCAAAGAAATAAGGTATAAAGCAACTTTCTTTTTTTTTTAATTTAACAGGCTGTAAACATGGTTTTAAATGCAGTTAAGTGGTCATTAGAGGAACTTAAATCTTTGTCAGTTCAGAGTTTTTCCATCTCCAGAGGTTAAAAGACTGCAAATACAAAGAATATGTTAGTGTGCTCATAACCTTAGAGTTTGCCTATGCAGACAGCATTTAGTTGATTGATCACTCACTTCTAATCTCTGTATTAATTTGATAAAAGTAACAAGGGTATTTATTCATTTTCTCCACTTTGCTGCCTCTCAAAACCCTCTAAAGCAAAACTGATTGCACTTTCCTGATTTTGTAAGGAGGCCATTTTCAATTCAATTTTTTTTCTTTTTCTTTCCTTTCTCTTTTGGATGATGGTTATTGTGTCTGAAGCTCCTCCTGGTCAAACCTGATATCTTTCAAAGAGCTCTTTTCTCAATGTTTTGATGCACTTGGCAGCCCCCCCATTCCCTCCCAGCCCCCCACCTCACCACTTTCCCTCGTTCTCTCTCCCCTCTCTCCCTGTCTCTGGTGCTCTCTCTGTTAATGCCCCCACTGCCATAGCATCTACAAGTTCCAAAACACATTAGACATTTAATAGCCTTGCTCAGGTTGCATTGATCCTATCAATACAGCCCAGAATGATACACATCTCTGTTGCTGCTGATTTCTGGCCTCATTGTTTTCTGTTACATCTCTCTTTACACTAAACTATACATATATTTTATATCCACCTTTTGCCTGTGCTGTGACCACTGCATCTGCAATATGTTTAAACAGGACAGCTTCATATTCAATTATGATATATTTATAATGGTCCCCAGTTGCCAGCAACTGGAATAAATTATCCTTTTTTTCATGTTCCTCAATTGTGCATGCAGTATTAGCCATCATCAAACTGGCTCAAGTGTGATGTTTTGAATATGTAACAGATGATGAATGTATAATCAGCCAGGAGATGTTATGCATAACAGCTAAGTATTAGCTGAGAGATCTATATGCACGAGCAGCCTTAGTTTCATCAAACATCCAGGTATTATCTCCCCCCCTTTTTTTTCTTTTCTCAGAATACACGATGTGAATCTGCTTGAATGAGGGTCAGTTTATTTGTAATGAGGGCTGTGGCGCTCTAAAGATCTGCCTGCTGCATTCATATTCAAATTCCATCCTCTAATTTCTTTTGTTACAAAATTTCAATGTAAGATTTTCCTCACAAGCTTTTTATCTTCATTTGTTGAGGTTAATTATCAAGTATTAATCCCATCTTGATTGTCACGTTAAGTTGGTTGGAAGCTTGCTCTTTTTCTTTCTTTCTTTTTTCTCACGAGGTATTAAGTGCTCCTGGCAGGTGCTCGCGCTCCAAGCCTGCGTGAAAGAAATATGAGCTGCAATGTCAACTGAACTTGTCACAGACAAGCTGGGATGAATTAATGATAAGAGAGCAGAGGTGTGTTTTAATGTTTTCTCTCTCTGATGGAGGGTCTCAGCAAACGTATTATCGCATACTGTACACCTGCTGGTTTTTGTATAAACATGAAACAGAAAAAAAGTGGATTAGAGATATGGCGATGCATTTATAGAGAAAATCATGGTCCGCATTTTAAGTTTAAAGAATAAAAACTATATCAACCAGCCTTCTGAGAAAGATTATAGTTAAATGTGTTTACACTTTTTCCATATGGACTTTAAAATTGTCTCGTGTGTTTTTTTTCCGACGTGCCTTTAAAGACTTTCGGCTCTCTGGGGCTTTGCTCGATTCTATACTTTTTATTCAGATGAAGAAAACCTATTTCTCCTTTGAAAGACCTTCATTTTAAGTCATTTTTTAAAGGGATTAGAGCGTCTGCAGAAAATGATGGAACGTCTGTCGCTTTTCACCACAGTTCAACAAGCTCAGTGATAGAATGGGACTTGTATTAGTTATTCCAATGTTGATTCAGGCACAGATAATTTTGAATGATCAATGCCACGAGTGGAACAAAAATCACTTGCTTGTTTGATGGCCCCTTGAAGTCTACAGGAAAAGGGAGGGCTGTTCTTTCAACTGCTCCCCCCCCCCCACACACACACACACTTTTTTGTGATTATTTATTTTCAAATTGTCCCTTAGGCTAATGTTCCATTTTGGCATTTCACACCGCCCTCTCCCATAAATGAACCATCACAGCCATAAATCACTGGACAAACAGAGACTTGTGCAAACCCTGAAAGGTTCAAAGATTTATGTAACACATTCATGTTTTCCACTTCCTCATTTTAGTACTCCACGGGTAAAGCCTAGCTAATAAAAGGTCCTATTAATATTTCCTGTTGCTTAGCAACGGCAGGCAGCAAGTAATAGCATTCTGTGGAAAAATAGATGACCGATAAGGAAAAATTCAATTCTTTTCTCATCTCTTGGGAGAAAGTGCCTTATTTCTCTGGCAATGTGATATGAAACTGTAGTTGTATATTAAGAAATATCCTAAAAGAAATATAGGTTATTTTCCAATTTCACCGTTTTAGAGGGATTTTTGTTGCAGCCCAGAATGGCAGCTCATCTTTTTTCTCTACCCCGATGATGTCAATTAACCTGCCAGATTAAGCTAAGAGGAGGATAAGATTTGACTTCATTTCTGTCTTTTTAATGAAAAATTCTAAAGGGATGGTGTCAAATAACACAGTCACTGGACTTTAAAAAGATCAGCTATGTGGGACAAATTGCATTTCATTTATATTGCATATGTAATTTAAACTTGTTTTGCACGAACACAGACCAGCTTCTGTTAAGTGCCATGTAAAACCTGTTCTAATAATACTTATCACCCTGATCACAGGTAACAGAAGAAGATCGTTGCAGTGGCAATTTTCAATTTAGATAATTCATCACATCATATTTCAAAAACATCAGAGTGAAATAGGTGTTATCGCACACATGTTGTTGTCATTGTCCTCCTCTTATAGATTTGATAAACCACAGCGTTCAAGCAAAGAACAGAAGCTAAAGAGACAAACGCAGATTCAGCTGCAGCACATATCTAGTGTTATGAAGCAGATCCAAAGATAAGGGATTTCATATTACACTTAGCCACGCGCCCCTGCTGAGATTTATCATGCCATGAAATCATGCCCATATTGCACTATGCCCTATCTCAACAATCCATCAGCCCATTCTGCTTTCACCACCAGGAATATTCAGCTGTGGCGGCAGTGGAGAACTATCCCATGTCATCTCATGCTCGGACGCCTCCTCTGCTGTGTCACCGGCCACTAGTTCAACGCAATACTGCCACTCTTTCTGTTAATGTCTATAAGTGTGGCTTCATTCCCAGTGATTACAGTGCTGTAGCAAGCTAGTTGCTCTTGTGTTTGCCTTCCTTTCTAATACCAGACATGTATTCTGAGCTGTTCTTAAGCAAGAGACACCTTCCTCCTATTGTGCAATCACTATAAAAAAAGAAGTTTTGTAATCTGTTGCCATAATGTTTAAAACTTGAGGATGAGGTGAAGATCAGACATGTGTGAAAGTCTCTGGGCAAGAGGATTTTGCACACATCTATAACCTTGGCCTGACCTAGACTTGCATGATGCACACAGCACAATATTTTTCTTTAAGAATTGCATGGTTTTTGTTGTTTCTGTGTTCATTATTTCTGCATGCTGAATTTTTTTGTTGTGCAAGTATGGGCGCACCCACACACATGCACACAAAGTGCATTTGACACGGCAGTCAGGAGTCTCATTAGTGGGAGCAGAGGAGCCTTGCCTTCTGCTGTCAAGAGTGTGTGTCCCTACCGCTCCTCACAACCATCTCCTGCATGTCATGTCAGGCAAGGCTCTGATTCTCTGACGCCGTGCTTTGTGAGGTGAGCTCAGAGACACGCCCGGGCTGAGAGAGAGCTAGGAAAGGAGAAAAGGGGACTGTGAGAAAGAACAAGAGAGACAGAATATTTAAAGAAAAAAAAACATAAGGAACTAGAAAGAGAACTGGAGGGGAGGAAAGAGGCAGAGACGCAGAGAGAAAAAGAGGAGAGAAAGAAGCAAAGGAGGTTCTAACATTAGCAGTAATGAGGAACATGGAGGCTGGTGCCGAGGGGGACATCATGACATTACTATCTGCAAATCAACCACTGCCTTTTTGCTGCTACTGATTCACCCTGAGAGATGTTCACGGTGCTACTGTACTTTTCAAAGCAACAGTCAGCCACCAGTGAAAATGCTTCAAGGTGAACTTTAATTACATCATTATTATTAATATCCTTGTTTACTTTTTTATTACTTTAATTCTCATTTTTGTGCGTTTAAAAGTCCTTCCTGCATTTTATGTGTTGGTATAGACTGTTTTTGGCTTTGGGATTTATAGTGGCAAATTCCATTTCAACACTGCGGCTACTTTAGGCATTCTTTGAGTAAACTGCTTTTTCTCTCTCATAAAGTACGTGCTAAAACTTGTAATTATTCCCTTATACTGCTGGTTTGTGAGGTATTGCTGTTTTTCTGCCAGATTAATTACCGGATCACAGTTCAGCACGGGAGGTGCAAGAGCAAGTGTTTGATATTTTTCCTTTTGACTAGCATGTAATTGGAACGATTGAAAGTGACCTTAAAGTGTCTTGTTTTGGCAACACGGTGCCGTTGCCAAGCTAATAAATAAAATGAGGTTTTAATAGTGTGTTAGTAAATACAGTTGGCTGGTACTGTACCTTAAACAGGGCATCACACATTACATTAAATCAAAGCCACGTTGCCTTATGGCGTAATACAGATAATAAAATGTAGTCTTGACAACTTTCAAAACAATTTCTTACAACAACACTGATTCCCCTTCTAAAACATCCTGGCATCTATTGCCCATCATGCCTCTGTACTTAGCATCTGTCTGGTGTCACAAGACGGCAGATACAGCATTTTGCCTCTGCCTTTATAGTTAAGTAGAGTATGATTCATGAATCCACTCTCTTCTTCTCAGCTTGTGTAAATGACCCTCTTGGGTATATATAAGCTTGATAAACCAAAGACATGGATGAAGGGAGAGAGACAGAGGGATGGAGTGAGGAGGAGGTGGGAGGGGCGGGAGGTTCGACGGCTCTTTGAGGAACAGAGTTGTTAGCGCTTTGCCCTCGGGGTGAATGAGAAGTAGCTTTGAGGGCTGAGAGACCCAGGGTTGGCTCCCCCACCTAAAGGCGTGTTTACCACCTTGTTGCGCGGCGGCTGTGCTTTTGAAGGATCATTCTTGAACGCGCCTCTAATTAAAGCTGTCATGGCTGGGTGCCTGCAGGGATAATGTTCTATTATTATAGTCATTTGTTTCAATTAAACGCTGGCTGATTTTACAATAGCAGCCGTGAACCTGTGTGAGTGAGCCATCACTCTAAACAAGATGGCTCCAGTCAAGCAGGGAGTGAGGAAAGACAAGTCTCGGGACTCACACGGGCATCGATCAGTGAATATCGAAACAGGGCGGGGCGGGAGTGAGAAAGAATTTGAAACCTAAATTGGACAGATATCGTGTAGCATTGAGAAAACAAAATGCCCCATCGTTTAATTAACTTTTGGTTTTCATTTACAATTTGAAGCTAGTCAACTAAAAGTGAATTGACTCCAGCTCTACACAAAGTACTTAATTAAAAACTGACAGATTTATTTTAGATGGCGCTAACAAGTTAAAACATGACAATTTATTGATCCTATAGCATCCACAGATGGGTTTATTATGAAGCTACAGTAATAAAGCCTGCATAGCAATCAACAAGCTTATTTAAATGATGAAACAGATGCCACTCTGGTATAATCATCAAAAGGACAGAGCAAGGTTAGCTGTTTTACTCGCCTCTGGTGCGCATCTCTCCTCTTTCTCCTTGTAGCTGTGTATAGGACTCTCTTCTCCCCTTCTCTCATCTCTGTGCTGGTGGTCAAATCCCCTTAGCTAAATCAAATGGTGCAGGCAATTGGAGCAGCCGTGAAACCATTTCAAAGGTAAGGTCAGCAGGAGCAGGGGAACAATGGCTTTGTGATATTCCATCTCGCACACAATGTGCTACACATAATTGGAAAGCCTTTGTTATTTGACTCCCATTTGACTATGATGTACAAGATGTGAATACAAACACGACAGGCGTAACGATGGCAGAGGAACACGTTCACACAGAGTTTCCTGGCTTTACATCACAGTTTAGGTCTGCCTGGCTGCTCGTCACCAAAAAGTAATACCTAACTGTCCCCTCGCTAACTTTGCTAACTTTGATTTTACTACTTAGGTCGTGTGGCTTTTTTCTCTTATAGTTTCTGTACTTTTTCTCATGTTTTCTCTTTTTAGCTTTACCGCGGCGTATTTCCTTGGTGTTGTACAGAAAACAGCTACATTTCTGAAGGTTAAGCACAGATACAGCAATACCCAGCAGAGAGCAGGAATCCAACACTGTAAAAGTATTAAAAAAAACATTCAAAATTTTAGATGAGTTATCAGATTTACTCACTCAAAATGATAACATGATTTTTATGTTGTGTCACAGATTATAAAGCCAGTGCTCTTAATGTCAAGACTCCATGGAAAGTCAGTATGTGTTACATGCTAACTGCAAAGAGCACTGACCAACTAAATCCTGTTACTCACTGTGCACTCCCACCTCTTTCTAGCCTCTTGGATGATACCAATAAGAATTAGCATACAGTACCTATGGCAACCAGCAACCTTTGTCAGATTCTTTCATAATATTTATACAGCCGTCTGCCACTAGCTTTATTTAGCTCTAGCTTGATGGCGCTATGTGATAACTTCTTGGTCTTTCTGTCTCACACAGGTGAAAGCCAAACTAAACGCACTCTGAGACAATTTCAAACAGGATGTTGAAATTACAATTAAATTATCACAGTGGGGGTGTCTTGAGTAATGAGTTCAGGATCTGTTATATCTGGTTTTAGTAACTATAAGAAGATAAGTCAGTCTTTCATACTTTGGAATGGGACAATTTCATCCTTATATAGAACATCTTGTGTTATTATCTTCACAAAGAGTGGAATAGTTTTGGTGTTTCTGTGCTTCCTGATGACTTGCTGCTTCATTAGCTTGAACGGAACATGCAGCTTTAATGAAAATGGGGTTCATGAAATATGAGAGCAAACATAAATAAATACCCATTAAGTAAACAAATAGCAAGTAGAGTCAGTGTTTTTTGCATTTTTTTATTTTTTTTGTTTGTTGGTTTGTTCTTATCTATAGTAACGGAAGAAACATTGCAACTAACTTTACTATCCCTAGTAAGCAATGCATGCGTGTCTGTAAATCCTGTTTATTTATTTATCTATTGTCTCTACTGTTGTGGGGCTGGCCAAATATTCACGACGCTGTGGCGTCTTCCCCCTGTGAACTCCGCTGCTCTGCATGTCTCCTTCTTGTTTACATTAAACATGGTGTGACTCAGATTAAAGGGTGACAATTTTGCCTGGAGGCTGTTGCTATGGAAATGCATCTGCTATAGCTATGATAGGCCATTCATGTTTGATTAATTGGTTTTTCAGTGCTTCTTGGTTTGTGAGGACCCTTAAAGAGCAAGTCCATGGAAAATGGAAAATTAATGGATTTCTGTTTCCTTCGTTTTACTCCATTTTCCTTCCTCCTTCCTTTTTTTGTCTGACTACTTATTTTGCTGGAGCTATTTCCTCATGTTTTAAGAAGTGTAGTGATGGTGTTTTGAATTATGATTGGAAGTTGGAGATTGTCATGGATGGGGGAGGTTTGAGCTTGGTTATTTGAAATGCAAAACGAATGTCTTTGTTCACTGCTGGCTTTTGTGAGCAGCTGCTGAGGCAAACACAGAATCTAATGTCGTGTGAATATTACGAGTTTTCAAAGCAGGCCAGAGCTGCTCACAACATTACTTTGTTGTGCATTTTTATTCTACCAATCTACTGGGACCAATTATGATTAGAGTGCTGAGCCTTCATCTCTGAACCTCTACTCGTGTTTATCAAGACCTCATATGCTCGAGCCCTTTAAATTTGATCTTTTTAGCACTGCACTAATGTGTAATGTATTATTTAACTCATAAATGTTTAAAAGAGCTAACAAATGCTAGTTCATCACTTTCTGATCTGTAAATTCCCAAACATTCCCATTTATGCCAGCATTAAAAGCATCCTTTGGTCTGTGTTCATGTTCTGTTCTGATGAATCTTGAAATAAAGCTTTTGATGTCGTTGCTGTTGATGATCTTATTAGATGGCTAAGAACAGAACTTTATGAGCCTGATTCTGTAACCACTAAAGTATATTTTCCTGGGACATTCCCAGCAGTTTACAACTGTTTTTTCTGCTTGTGCTTATAGAAGTGTTGGCAATACATTTTCTTTTCCTTTTTACAACACAATGACCATAACATCTCAGTTCATTCATACCACTGACTCGGTGATTGCTTGACCAGGTGCTGAGACATCTGGCTTTTCAAATACTAAGAAAAAAAATTTCAGAAGCAGTAAATGAGGAAATCTTAACCTCAATACTACACAGGCTACTGTGTCCAAGGGGCCTGCACTCGGTGCCTGTAGCAGTCAATAGGAACCTTAATTGTACTTTCAGCTGTAATTGAAATCTGATTTCACTGATAAGCCTGTGTGTTATATGGATGAATGGTTAAACAGTGCAAAATTGCTTTGGGATACAGTTCACTGAGTGGCTTTTACATGCTTGGATGCAGTTAAAAAAAGGTGCTAACTTGTAAAGTTGATTTTCTCCTTATTAAATTATAACATGCACTCTGTGTGTGGCCAGCTGTGTAGCAGAACATACTACAGACATATAATCACTAACACACACATTTATTTGGAGTCTCTACCTGTGTGTGTCTGACACAGGTAGTGTGCAGCTGATTTTAGAGCAGTGTTGCTGATTTTGTTTGCTGTGGCTGTAAACAACATTAAACCCCATTAAAAATATGGAGCTCAAAAGATGCTCAACACTCTGTAAGTCTCACAGGCGAACTACAGGGTTTGCTGGCATTCTTTGTAGCTTTATAACTGTGATCAATTTATCGATTTAAAAATTTTAATTATGGCTGGATGGATGGATCAGTGGATGGATGGATTATTGCTGCTTTGAGCTCTCAGTCTTTCTTAAAGTATACATTTTGCTTAATTTCTGCTTTCTCACCAAACATCAGGCTCCCTCCCAGCAATCATGTATTCAAAGTATTTTCTGGTTCTGCTAACTGTCAAAAATGTCAGGAAACAATAAGCCAAAAATTTCCAGGCTTCAGATCAGTCAGGGATGTCAAAGACAGTCCATTTTAGTTTTTCGTATCGGAGTAGTTAACAGTAGAAGTCGTTAGCATTTAGAGAACAAGCATGCCCCTTGATTTAATCTTGCATTTAGTTGTTTTGATTAGTTTTAGTTTAGATGTTTCACTTATTATGCATCTAATTTTCAGTTCAGACCCTCCACAAACCTCAGTGTTGAAGTCAATTTCAGATCAAGTAATCTGGCTAAAAAGCTGCAATTTTGTGAGACAGTGAAGAAAGAAAACCTCTCAGCCTGAGATTATCTGTGAGACCTCTTTTTTCTTCCAAAAGACAACTCCCTCTAGCAATCCCAACGTTTTGCGCATAGTTCATTGTATTATATTTATATTTTATCCAACACATACAGTATACACAATTTCTCCAATTAGAACATGTCATCTCCACTTCGAAACATTTGCATATTTGGCTAATTGGCAGTCAGGAGTTTTAAATAGAGAAGATAGTAAAGCTGGTGTTCTTCTCTCACCCCAGATGCAGGAGATGGCTTTGCACCACCACCAACAACAACACCATCACCAGCATCCTGATGGCGCTCATTATGACCCCGCCCGTAACCACACCCTGATAAACAACTCACCTCCGATACTGCCCAACCCCATGAGTGCACTATCCCAGCTAAACCCACAGGTCAGCCGGAGTGCAGTGCCTCATGGTTCCCCCTCACCTCCCGGAAGTAAATCGGCCACACCCTCACCTTCAAGCTCCAATCAGGAAGAGGAGACTGATCCTCATTTGAAGGTACTGGTGTGGCTTCTCTGGCATGTAGTAGTGGCGATAAAGGCTTGGCAGTGCTTGTACCAGGTTGTTAACATGTAATCCGCAGTGTTGTTTAAGAGGAACGCAGGAATAGGCATGCTTGAGCTTGGGTTATTTGGCTGCCTCGAAAACTTGAACATTGCTGGAGTTGGAGCTATGTCTATTTTTTTCCTTTCATGCTTTGAAAAAAGAAACTTTTTGAGATATTTACTTTTAATCTCTTCAAAAAGTTCAAAATCTATGCCCTAATAGCAAAAGGAAATTCTGTTTTCCATGTTACTTTAGTGAATAGCTGTCATTCTAATCTAGGTTTGCTGCTTATTGTTAGACACACAGGAGCTGATATTAAACCCGTTTTAAATTTCTATAATGAATGAAGATGTGAGACATGTTTTAATTGGCGCTTTTTTCAACAACAACATGATCTGTTGCCAGTCCTCCCCAACTTTGTCACTGCCTTACCATGTTCTCAGTTACAGTCTGGTTCCAAAGCAACCACTCCTTCATTTAAATCACTCATTCATTTAAATAAGAAGAGAAGGATAGTTGTTTACATTCATTTGGTTTATGTAAATCTGTAAAACTGCTTTTATAAATTGCCCACCAACCAATGTCTCTGTGGATTTGCTTCGTTTCTGTCAGGGGAATGTGAATGAGTGTATAATTGAATCTGCCACTTCCACAGTGTTTCAGATTCATCTGTGTATTTAGCTGCCAGCTCACAGTGATACAGTATAACAAGAAGGGGATCCTTTAGTTTAAAAAATATATATTTCCCAGCCTATGCATCTCTGCTGTGCTGTGTGAATAAAAATGATTACCATCTCTCCTATCAGTAAGTAATTCCATTTGCTCTCTCCAATTCATTCTGAGACCACATCAAAGCCAGAGCAGATACAGCAGGCGATTTAAAATTCCTTTCACCCCTAGCATGAAAATTCAGAATTTATGACTTGCTGAACAACTGCAAAATAAAGATTTGAAAAGGTTTGATACATTCAAATAACAGATGTTATTTTTGACAAAGTAAGGCAGGGAGAAAAACTGCTGTCAACCAGAGTCTGTGTGTGTAAATTGTTACTGTCGGTGAATCATTGCTGCAATATCCAAACACTGGGTATTGAACACAGAAAAGAAATTAAGGATTTAATGAAGCTTACATGTTTCACCTGGGCGCAGCGCTATAAGCATTCATCAGCAATGCAATTATTCATTCCGAGTCGAATTAGTAGACTCACTTTCAGTGTCAATAAGCTGTTTTGTTTTTTTGTTTTGTGCCACTGATGGTCTTCCAGATCACGGGTGAGAAGCGACCGTCTTCGGAGATGATGAAGCCCAAGCCCAAACCCCAAAAAAAGAAGAAGAAGAAGGATCCAAACGAGCCTACAAAGCCTGTGTCGGCCTACGCCTTGTTCTTCAGAGACACTCAGGCAGCCATTAAAGGACAGAATCCCAATGCCACTTTTGGAGACGTATCCAAAATAGTAGCCTCCATGTGGGATGGTCTGGGAGAGGAGCAAAAACAGGTAGGCTTCGTTTAATATTCATGTATATACACTATGAGTTCTGGAAAGAGCTTTTTTTGTTGTTTATCAAACATCTAAAAAAAAAAACCTCGCAAAAGTTATAAATTCACTCCATAAAAACTGAAACAGTTTTGACCTTGCGGCAGTTGTGACTACCCGATGGCAAGAGGTTAATATCATTTAAGTAGGAGAAGGAGCATAAAAATGTAGCTTGCAAATGAAAAGCGTTTAAAGACAAAAGAGAGAAAAAGAAATAAGCTGGGATGCATTACTATCACCTTTTAGGATGATGCCAGCGTGGTAAAATTGTGAAAAAAGAAAAAGCATAACAAAGAAAAACAGATGCCTATTTACACATTGAGCAGCTTGCGTCTGCCTACCTAACAATTACAAGTTCAGTATTCACTCACCTTCTAGATCTGCTTTTGGGTTCCAACAATTGTTGATGGACATACTGAGTTTTATTTAGCTGGTGATAATTTTCCTTGGCTTCGCCATTATAATGAGCAACCCGTTTTTTTGAAAGTTGAATAATGCATCAGTAAAAACTTGTAATTCTGATTCTAAAATTAAAGAACTACCTGCCACTCTGAGTGATTGCAGCTTGCATGAGAGTGAAGCAAATAAAAAATTTTATGCTTTTATTTTATAAAGTGAATTTTCTTGCACTCGGACTTGTAAAGATTTTAACCACCAGCAGTGCAGCTATATTTACCTGAACTGAATGGTCAATTGGATTTTATTATAACCCAACCTGTGCATATGAAACTGCATTAACACGTACTGCAGTTTAGAGGTTTCCTGTCCAGCACATTTTCTCTATTTCATTTTCCACATTCCAGTCCAACAGGCAAAGTCAAAGGTTTTTTTTTTTGTCTGTGTGTTTGTGGTAACAAATGATGGTGTGAAATGAATGAAAAACGAGACAGTCTGATGATCATGCGCAGACTCATATTTTTAGAATATCCAGTCAGGGCGCAGCCTATTGGGTGTCAAATAAAAGCACCTGTCTCCATGACAAAGTGCAGCCCATTCCCCCCAGCCCCAGCCACCATCTACCAGACCCTATCTAGCATGTGTGTTTTTCTCCCACCAAACCTACTTCATACGCTGGACTTTGGAGGCCGTCTGTCCCTTTTATTTGCAGTTAATTTTTGCCGCCTTCACCAGGGCTCTTCACCATGAATCTTCATTTCGCTGCTGACACCCTTGAATGTGAATTCCTCATTTCCTGTCCTTTTATTTATATCTGTTGCCTGGTGATTTGATCATGCTGGGAATACAAGATTAGCAATTGCCTTGTCCTTGGTTTTGCCTCAAGGACATCTTCTCCTGAAATGTTATTGTTTGTGCTGCTTAACCCCTCGTGTCCCGGTTTCTTATTCACCTTAGATTTTGCACTGCAGATGCAACTCTCTTTCTTTCTGTCTCTGTATGTCTGTCTTCATCTCATGCTTTATGCATTTGTCCTTCACAGCTCTACCTGGGAGCACAGACAAAACTAATAATATGGCAATTCCATCATTAAAATCCAGCCATTTAGCATGCCATTTCACAGTTAATTTTTTGATTTGTTTGTGCATTCATGTGTTTAATCAAACATGTCACCTCGCAAGACACATAATTAACTTGAGGTAATGATGTCATTATGGAATAAAATATAGTAGCCTGTCTGGGCAATAACACAGTGAGTGCTCTAATTATTCTCACTGACTAGCACTGTCATTTATTCCAGGCCAGCAAATGGATAAACTTGATAACCGTGTATTTACAGAGTACAACCAATTCAGCTAGTGCACATTAATCCTCATTAAAGTCATTAAAATTTCTGTCCTGGTCTTTCATAATGAAATAAATTCATGAAAGGACATTATAGCGTACTGCATTCACATCTGCTGGTTGGTAATATAATAGTAAAATGCATTCACAATGCGCTCGTATCCTAAACATTTTCGGTAACATTTGATCCCCTTTGAAAAAAAATGAATAAATGTGACATAAATTTGAGCTTGGTAGTCATTTTCGTTATTTGAATAAATAAAAAACACACTGGTCACATACAAAAGTAAGTGAACCCCTACATGTATTGTACCTTCTGAGGAATAAACTAGATTTTATGCCAATGTCCTGTTTTTGGGTTTTCTGTTTTTACAGGATGCCATAATACCAAGAGCTAAAGAGCTCCTTCAAACTGATTTAAATTGGTCTCCAAATTATTTGAAATAAGTAATTTCACTGCAGGGACGGTTGTCTTCAACTAGGGTAGATTACAAACAACTGCCACTTTCTCCAAAAACTGTTTGATGCCAAACACGTCCAAGAACCCTCAAATTTCATTACAGAATCTACGGTCAAAATGCATTTTTGCATCCAAGGAGACCAGAAGAATGCGCATTTTGAGTCCTGCTGTCCTAAAACAAACATTAAAGCAAAACTAGAGTTAATGAGTGAGCAAAAAGGTAAAGACAAAAATGTGTTCTAGAGAAATGACCAGTTGATATGCTCGGTGGAAGCCAAACACAGTGTTACAGGAGAAGAAAATTATTACAACTGCTACACCTCTAGCTTAGTCTGAGAACTAGCTTGCTGCCTCAGGGACTGGGCAGCCTGCAGTATTTGCTAATGAAAAAAATAGAATTGTGCATCATATCCAGGACTGTTTGAAGATAATGGGACGCCTTCTATCCAAAAGTTAAAGGCAAACTATAAGTAATGACTTAAAAAGTAGAAATGAAAGGTTTTGGTATGACCTGGTCAAACCGTAGATCTGAATCCTGCATTTACAGTATCTGTAGAGATTTTATTAAAGAGAGTCAAATGTTTGCTTGTACAAAGTGTCAAAAGGCCTAAAAATTCCAAGACATGTACTTACTTAATTGTTGGCTGTCATGTCCTGGCTGTCTCTTCCGGACCCACGAGGTGTGCTCTCTCATGTCACAGTCAGACCCTCTGGAGCCATGCAGGACCTCCAGAATGTAAACACAACCCTTCCCCTACACACAGCTTTGTTTTAACTAGATCACAGCCCCTGTTTCCAATTACCTATAGCGCTCGTCAAACACACAGTGCAGCAAAATTCACATAAGTGCACTGAAGGCAGCGTTTTTTATTGCTGTAGTTTATTGAAGAAACGATCAAAAGTTTCATTGTTGTGATTTATGTTCCTTCTGTGATTCTTTTTGTTACGCTTCAGTGTGCATTTTTCCCACTTTGCTTGTGTTGTTGTGGATTCTCCAGTGCCGCCCTTAGGTTTGGCAGAACAAAGTCTTGTTTTTTGTTTTTAAATTCATGTTTATGTTCATATTTTCTTTTTTTATTAAGCTGTTTTCATAGTTTGCACACTATACAGCGCTTTTTAATTCCCAAAGGCCTTTGCTTTATAGTGCAAGATCAATGCATTATTTGGGCTGTGCTATCCCTCAAGGTGACTACATGTTAAAGCTGCCCTAGAAACACAAAAGAACACTTTTCTTGTTTTTGTTATTTAAGATTAAGATCAGTTTTCAGTTTTTACTGCAATGGGGGGGAACAGTGATAATGGATTTGGGGAGGAGGGAGGAGAAACCTTAGTATTATTTAATTGAGTCTGTAGATTTGTACCAGGGAGAAAGGGAGGAAAGAAAAGAACACTGTGAGTTTGAAAAGATGGCATGTTTAGATAATAAACTCCTTCTCTGTGTTAAGTTTAAAAATCTGTCATGCAATATTCAACTATTTTAGTCCATTTTCTGCATCTTTGTCTAGTATTCAAACACTGTTGTGCTTTTTTTTCTTTGGTTTTAATGTGCCTCTGCCTATTTCTCCTCCATTTTGCTTCCCGTTTGCTTCCTCTCCTCCTACTTCTCCTCTTACCAATCGTCGGGTCTTTCAGTCGTAGAGTAATCACTCTCTTCAGTGTCAGCAGGGTGCAGAGTTATTGTCTCCTGTAATTAACTGGTTATCAAACAAGAACATTTCATTAAGGTACAATTAGGGGCTAATTCAGCCGGGACACCTCTGTGTCAGGATTACGATAGAGGCATATGCTCTCTCCTTGCAGCTTTGTTATTTTTTATTCATACTGACCTGCAGCCTTTGACGGCTTCAATTGCTAATGAATCCGCCCACTTTGGAATAATTAGACATCCTTAGGCATGGTAATTTATTTAAAAGTATCCATCGTTGCGCAAATCATTAGCTGTGTTAAATTAATTTGAAATTAAAGCTGCTGGGAGTAGTTTGGGTTATTAAAGAAGCAACCATGGGTCTGTCAGTCTATAAGAGGTGATGGGTAAGCCCATTTTTATTTTTTTATTTTTTATTTTTTCAATGAATTTCCTCATGGGCATCATTATTAATTTGATTGATTTTTTTTGCTTGTTTTTATTTTTAAAGTCTGGATGAGTGCTTAATTCATCCATTCTTGTTCCAAAGTGTCTATCACAGAAGGAAAACAATTATGATATTGTAAATAAGGATGAATGAGTGGATAAACATCAGCTGTTTGAGCATGAGATTGTATCCGCCGTCATCCCGGTTTGTTTGCTGTTCTTTGTGTATGTCTGTTTGTTTATCGACTGTACGTGTTAGCGGCTGCCAGCCTATGCGCATTTGGCAAGGCATGAATGCTTAATGGTTATCGTACCCCACCTCTTTGAAGGAAATGACCCCGTCCACAGAGCCACAGACAGTCTCCTCGCTGAGGATCAGTAATTACCCGATGCATTTACTCACGCACAAACGTACATTCTCCTTTATATGAAAACGTTCCCGAGATGAGCTGAGATCTGAGTCTTCCTTATCGATTTAAGGATGGACTTTTTGCAACTTGCTTTTCCTGCATCACAAAGGCACTGGCAGCCATAAAGAGCCTGTGAGTGACATGTGATGACATTAATTCGAATTCCCTGTCTTAACGCATCATTTGAGGTTCATTCAGAAGGCTTGAGATTGCTCCTTTGCTAATGCTGTTTTGAATTCTTTTATTTATTTTTTTTCCCCCTCGTCTGAATGATTTGCTGGGACATCAGCTCTGATTAAGAGATGAGCAACAGCCTTAATAGAGGAAGAGACAGAAAAGCAGTACACAAAATGACAAACAGCATCTCGCTCCTCATTTAACTCAGCAGAATTTCTAACTATTTTCACGCTATTGTGCACAAGCTTTATGCACATTTCATTCTGGATATTCTGAAGAAAAAGAACTACTTTCAGATACGCAAACATCATGCAGATGGTCAAATCTCCCTGACCTGATAACTGGGAAGTGAATGCATTTGATATGCTTTTCATCAAGGAGTACACCGCCGGGTCACGCAATCACACCATGACTCCCAAAATCTCATTCACATCAGTCAGTGTGGACCACAGGGTCATTTTAGCCTTTCACATCACCTTGTAATCAATCGTTGTTGTTGTTGTGTTTGTTCCTGCAGAGCTACAAGAGGAAAACAGAGGCTGCTAAGAAGGAGTACCTGAAAGCCCTGGCCGCCTACAGAGCCAGTCTGGTTTCCAAGGTAACAGCAGGGGTCACGTCTTTGATATACATGGGTCAGCGGCGATATAAGGGATGATAAATTAGACAGAATTCCTTTCACTTTTGTTCCATGGAAAGGGTCCACAAGCTGCACTGAGCTATGTTTGTGCATATATATGTGTGTGTATGTGTAAGAGAGAGAAGGAGCCTGTGTGTGTGCTCACAGGAGAACAGTGAAAATTAGGCCTCAAACACACCCGATTTGGAAGCTGGGGAGAAATGGAAAGTAATAGTACATGCGTGTGTGTTTGCGTGCGTGTGTACGCTCATCGCTGTGCATGTGCAAAAGTAGAAGTGGACATTACCTGTCATTTGCTATCCTCTGTCCTCCCTGATGCGCCACTAATGTGTTGCCTGAGGTTTGCGCACAACTACCGCTCTCTCTTTGATGCAGGTTACTACAGTTTAGCTCAGCACATTAACATATTTCTATCAATGCTTGTGTAAAAAACAAAACAATTCCTAATTATTTTCTTAAAAAAGCTGCTAGACTACTCCTCATTGGTTTGTCTGTACTACAGTCGTGATGGTACAGGGATATCAGTCTTTAGGTGTTCAGCATTTCATTTCTCCCTTTCTGCATTGTGTTTTTTTTAAATACAACTCTAAATTGCATTAGCATATACCGAGCCCCTCCTCTTTTCCCTCCCTCCTCCTGTCTCCACTAAGCACAGCGCCTCACTTCCTCTCATGCTCATGGGCCGAAAACAAGCACCTTGATTAAGGCATGAATAGTTAATTCATCAGCCTCTTCACTGTGGCATACTTTCAGCTAAAAAGACTATTCTCATCTCTTGTCTTTGCTGCAATTAGACATTCATGTCATTGCTCCTATACAGGGGCTTGATTGATACTATATGCTGGTAGATTGCCAGTCAAAAATCTGACTCACTAAAATAAGCCTGCAGACCCTCCTTCACTCATTCAGGATCAGCCAATCTGAATGCAGAGCTGAATCTCATGATTCACCACGACTCTCTTTCTTTAAATTACCAATGAAGGGGTCTTTTCAGAGTGAATCGGGGTGGGTGGAATTGGAGGTAATTGGAGCTTCATTTGAAAGATTCACTTCTTAAGCGTGCACCTGTTGCCTTTTTGTTTTGTGACTCATGTTAGTTTGTTTGTGAGGAGAAAAGACAAACTAAAGTTTCATAGCTACCCACTATATGCCATGTCATTTCTCTCATGTTTGTTTCAATCCAAAAAACTCCACACTGAAAATTTAAAAAGTTTACATTTTAAAAAGGTGCACTTTATATTAAATATTGTATTCGTTTCAGTATTTGCAAACCATCTTTCAACTTAAATATTGTTTATTGTAAATCCTTCTGCTGCAATACACAACTTAAATGTCTGCAAGTCTCAAGTTGACACAGATCAAATCTATTATCTCACTCTTTTCCTCTCCCCTCACTTCATTTTTTTTAGCATTTCATTTTCCACTTGACCCTGCGAATGTGGCTGTCTCTCTTCTTTATCCATCCATTCATTCCCGTTCCATTGATTATTTCAGGGATTCAGTTGGATGGATGGAAGCCATAAAAAAGTAGCAAACCACCACATATAACTCCAACCAGTCCGACAGTTAATGAGAAATACTGGATGCATTTCATAGATAGACATACACTTTCCTCCACGAAAAAAAAGGGAGACAGAACAGTCTGCAGAGCAGATGTGTGTGTACTGCATGTGAGTGCAGTGGAGGTGGGCGGGGCTGGGTGATTTAATACATTAAAAACAGAAAGAATGAAGAATGGGATTGTTTATGAAACAAACACTAAGCTAAATTGGAAAAGTGTGAATAACTAAGTATGCCCCATGATTCAGTAGCTTCTAAAACCACCTTTAGCAGAAATAACTTGAATGTTATCATTTTCTGTAAGTATTAATCAGTCTGTCACATTGTTAAGGAAAGAATTCAGCCCATTATTTTTTACAACCGTCATTTTATTGATGTTTTGTGGGGTTTTGTTTATGCACAGTTCTCTTACGGTGCTTACAAACATTTCAATCAGGTTGAGGTTGAGGTTGCTGCTTTGCTTGGGATCATTGTCCTGTTGCATGACAGTTTTGGCCAAGCTTTAGCTGTCAGGCAGATGGCCTCACATCTGACTCTAGAATAGCTAGCTCACTGACTGCAAGGTGCCCAGGTCCTGTGGCTGCAAAACAAACCAAAACCATCACCCCTACACCACTGTGCTTGACAGTTGGTGTGAGGTGTGTTTCTGATCGGCTGTTTTTGGGTTTTGAAAACCAAACATCTCTGCTTTGGTCTTGTCTGTCCCAAGGACATTGTTCCAGAAGTTGTGGTTTGTTCAGGTGCAACTTTGCAAACCTAAGCATTGCAGCCATGTTCTTATTAGAGAGAAAGTACTTTCTCCTGGAAACCCTTCCATACCAGCCATACTTGTTTAGTCTTGTTCTAATTAAACTGCCATAAACTTGAACATTTAGCACGCTGAAGCCTGTAGACTCTGAGAAGTATCTCTTGCATTGCATGGTTTGACCTTGGGGTATATTTGATGGGATGTCCACTTCTGGGATGACTGGCAGCTGTCTTGAATAGTGTGAATAATCTTTCTCACTGTACAGTGCTTTTATACATCTTTTATAGACTTGCTGATGATGATTAATCAAGTGTAGCACTTACTGTCTTTATTCCTATGGAAATAGTAGGGGTGTTATTTGCAATATACAGCTTGTGCATTTTGCTTATTACTGGTAAACTCGAGGCTCAGTGTCTTCCCCAGGAATATATACTGGATTCTATGTTGTACTGCAATAAGCCATAAGAGTTAACACATTGTTACATGGAGTGTAACTATTGTTCTTGATTTTCTCTCTCTTTAAGACATATAATGACCCCGTGGAGACAAAAAGTGCCCAGACAAGTCAGGCTTCTCCACATATGATGCCAGGCAACCCGCCGCTGTACAGTGTGCCACCTCCTCCCCAGCCGACATCGCCATACCTGGGGCCTGGGGCCTTCCCACTTACTGACCTGCAGAGCTATGCAGGACACGCCCCTCGCCACACTCTGTCGCAGACACTCAGCCAATCGCAGATGCTGCCCAGCATTAGTGCCTCTCCCCCTTCCTCCTTCCAGATCAGCCCACCACTTCACCCCCACCAGCAGCTCTCCCTGCACCAGAGCTCACTCCTCAACCAGCCTATCCGCATGCAGCAGGTCCAGTCCCAGTCAATCATCTCTCACCAGATGGGGCTTCAGGCCTCTCTTCACTCCCCACCTCCAGGGCAGCAGGTATAGTGACAAACTAAGACACGTCTGCTGCTAGGAGATTATAATTTAAGATGTGTGCCTAATTTTAATGTACTCCCTATAGGGTTTTTCCCACCTCCAGTCAGAGTACCAGAAGAGCATTGGGGGTTCCCAGTCTCCAGGAGCTCCTGGCCCTGGTCCAGGCCCTGGAGTGGCTCAGACCCATGATTGGGACAATGAATACTGCAATCGGGAGTGTGGCAACCACTGCAGGTCAGTGGGAATTCTTCACATCATATTGTGTTAAATAAATGTGGAACACAGACAAACTAATTACATTTAATGGTAAAAAGCCTCAATTAAAGAATGGAATTTGACACCATATTTACCTCATAATTTAGGTTGCATTTGCCCTTAGACCAGAATTCCTGCAGAAATAAGTTATAGTATAATTATAGCTATGGCAGCAGATGTCTCTTCCACTGCTTTTGCAAAGTAAGTGTTGAAAATTGTCAGCTCTGTTCCATTGAGACGGGGGTGACAGCTGTAGAGGTAATGGTGAGATAATAGAGCTTGTCATGTGTTTGTCAGACAGCAGTAAAAAGAAGAGAAAAAAAAACAAGTTCCATACACAAGTTTTCACTCTTATTATACTAAATGATTTGGCAAACTGCGCAGCCCTGCAGCACTGGAAGATATCGTAAGTCAATAGTGCTGTTCATGCTCAATTACAGTGCAATTTTTATTTCATTAAGAGGGTTTGTTTTGAGAAACAAACTAAGAAAAATTAAATAATCACCACCAGAGAACGATCATGCAATCAAGGAAAAATGCACCTCTGATTTCCCTCTTCCTTTCTATTTTGTAGAGTTGTAGAGTGTGACTCATAATCTAAACTGTGCCTTTGTTTTTGATTTTCCGTTTTTCTGTTTATTTGTTTTTTTCCAGTGGCAACATGATAGGCAGGGACAAGCCACTCTACCTCACCTGAAACTGAAGATGATACTCTGTCGACAAAAACGACACAGAGGAGTCTACTCTCATCCCCTATTCCACTCCCCCACTCCTCCCCCAACCCTCCCATTCTTCTTCTTCTTCTTCTTCTGACGTGCACACTTACATGCAGTGTACACTTGACATACAAACACACACACGCACATGCAAACACACACATGCCGCTTCACACACACAATCACACACGTCACCACCTTTTTTTGTCAGTGTAATTTTTATTTTTCTCAGTTTCTAGAACTTGTGAACAGAGTTTGATGACTACTGTCTGTACCACTTAATGTATTAGCAGTCCTCTTGCTGTTGAAATTTGCCAAGCACTTATAAAGCCTCCCCCCACGCCCTACCCACCCGACCCTCTCCCACCTTCTGAGTTGTGTGTCTCTGCCCCCTCTCTGATACAGGCCGGGCTGCAGAGCACTTCTCTCGTGTGTCACCATAAAGTCCCCTCAGGGACCCCATCCAGCTTTAATTAGAACGAGAAGAAAGAAAAATACTCCTTTCCTTTAATCGCTTTATTTTCCATTTGTTTTTTTCCTTTCTTTGTTGTTATTGATGCTGTTTTATTTATTTCTGGCTTGCAAAGCCGTTCCTCTTTTTTTGCCAGTAAGCGATGGGCCCTGTTCTATAGAGAAATATTAACATTTAGTAGGTTCTAGCAGGCCTTGATGTTATCGTAGCTTTGCTTAAGGGCCTGCAAATTAATACAAAAGTCTGGGTGGGGAAGAGAAACAAAACAAAAAGAATCTTTTTTAATATTAAAGACCTGTTGAGGTCTATGAGCTGTCACAGTGTGATTGTAAATATCACTTTTATGGGATCAAATTGGGAATTGGAAGTCCAGATAGATTTGTTTCTTCTTTAATATTACCTGTAAGTCATTGTGTGTGCGTGTGTGCGCGTGTGCGTGTGTGTGTGTGTGTGTGTGGGGGTGGGTTTGTGGGCGCATGCATGCCTGGACGTTAGAATGTACCACATTCATGACGTGTGCGGCTGAGTATGTATGTGCGTACATGCACGGACACATGTGTGCAGGAGTGTCTCAGCGTTCGGGCGTCGAGTCTTTCTCGTGAATTTTAACAGCCTTGTGCAGCTGGATTTCAGAGGAGTATTTCACACTCTCATTCTTGCATTAAATCTGTGCTCACTGGTGTGTTTTTTTCCAATAAAGTTCAATCTAAAACTGAATACACAATATGTGTCCTGCAGATCATTAAATGGAAAGAGCCAGGTGAGAGACAGAGAGCAAAGAGATAGAAAAAGAGAAAGAAGCGCTGTGAAATAAAATGAGATGTAATGTTGCAGGTGAAAAAAAATTGCCTCAAAATGCCTGCCCCACCCTTCTGTTATGTTGTCTGACCATAATGTCAGTTTTGTGTCCTTCTACAATGAGAAGTGAAGTAATGAAATATGTGAATGGAGCCATCACAGCCACATTACGGTGACTTTTATAACTTTCCAGTTGGTGTTTGGTTGTGTTGATCTCATCTTTTTTTAAACTTTTGTGTGATTAACAGAAATGCATTTTGCTGACAAGACATCTCATTTTTATCTCTTTAAGTGTAGCATCATTTCAGTTTTAGTTGCTGCAAAACTATAACTTTTTAAGTTGTGTACAAAAAAACCCTGCCAATTGTAGTTATTTTATTTGTAAAGCCAGTAATGATAAATATTTTAAATGGTTATCAGCATATTGTTTTCTGCTAGTTGCCCATCAGCCATTTGACAGGTTCTTATTTATAAAATAAAGTAGATCACCTTTGCTTCTTATGATGGAGGTATATTTTTATTCTTATTTTATTGTTTCTTTTCTTTGGTTTGATGACCACAACAATGATTATTTCTTTATTTTTTACATTTTGGGTGCTGCTCTTTTCTTTTCTTGCCAGCAGCATCGGTTTGTGTCACAATGCTTCTTTTATTTCAAACCTGCATAATAAAGACTAAAAAGTTTAAAAGTGATCACGCCTGCTCTTTTCCCTGCGGACTTAATGTCTCTCTTTTTGTTTTTTTCCTTCTCTAATTAGATGATCACACCTTTTGTAAAGATGTGGTAATAGTTATTTTAAAAAAATCACAAACACCCCCAACTTTCTGTACTGTACACTGCATTTGCACCAAGGAAGGTCACATATTTGTATCCTAAATTTACATTCAACTCAGGGCTCCAATGGCATCAACTAATTAACCATGGATACAGTGTGCACCAGCCAGCATTGATATTGCCAGTAAACTATTTTAACAAACAAGAGAGCAGATGCGAGAAGACGTTTGCTTGTGAAAGTAGTGCATCGTAGGCGTCTAGTGTGAGATAAAGAGAACAGAGGAATGCAATGTGCATACAAACTCAGGCAACCGTCCAAGTGCTGATTTTACCCCAATTGCACACAAGTCTTCTTAGAGACTTTATGAGAGAGGGGAAGAAAGATTGAAATGGAACTGTCATGATCCCTTCATTCAATGTTTTATTCATGTTATGTCTGCCTGCCGTCTCTTCTTCAGTAGTATTGAATTGGCAAATAGATCATTATTGGACAATTGGAAAACCTGCCACTTTGTGATATGACACACATTATATGAAAATCACAGTCATACATTCTTAATGTAGTGTCAGATAAAAGAGGTTTTGGGTGAAGACACACAGACTTGCCTCTGTGCCTTTTGTGTGCATGCAGTCTTGTGCTCGTATGAATATCTTCTTATGGAAGCGTGTTTCTTCTTTTTTATGTTTGGGTGTTGCCTCTCTAGCTGTAGGTATATTTGTGCATACAAAAGTGGTGTGGTAACAATAGGCTGTTTCTGCTCTACTGTGAATTCAGTCTGTGCTTGCAATCACTGTGTGAAGTAATACCGTAGTAAATACTTCTAGAAGACCATATCAATTTGACACTTCCATCAGCTCCTTTAATCCCATCCCTCATCCCAAAGTCAAAGTCATGAGGCCAACAGAGAATGAAAGGCAACAATTTATGGTGGAGGATGCCATTGAGAAGAGGTGAGTGCAGCAGTCTTGTTGGTTTCCATTGATTTGAAAAGACCACTGCTGCAACTAAATGGATGATATGAGTAACAGCAGGCAGGATGACAAAGACGGGGTCAGTGTGGTATCCATCTAGTAGACGGTGATGAGAAACTTTTAAAAGTTTATCTTTAATGTGTCGTCCAAAAGGTTAAAACTACCACAAAAGTATCTTTGCATGCAAAAATGCAAAGACAGACAATATGGACAGATGTGTGCAGTGTCCTCAAATATTTTATGATCCAAATAACCCAGTGTTTTTTAGTGCTAGAAACACACCGTACATGCATTAACTTTTGTTTTCTTTATTTATATTACAAAAAAGCCTGGACTGCAAGTTGAGAATAGCCAGCGATGGAAAATTTTCATCACCAACACACTTGTAAATTTCCCCTGTTAGGTTTAAAATTCTTCTATATTTGCTCATTACCAGTGTACTTTAAATGAGGGGGAGGGGTGAAGCTGATTCCATGATACTGGCTTCCCTCTGTCCTTTGAGTTTAGCTTGATACAGGTGAGAAGGTCAGTACTATGGTTAAACAAAACGCTTACATGCAACTGAACTCCAAACACACCAACCCTCAGAGACCAGCCACTGCAGCATATAGACAAAATGTTTCAGTTGCAACTTTGGTGCTGCGGTAAGAGAAACAAACAGCAGGAAATGTGGGTGGTTTTAACAAGAAATGAGTTTCGCTTTGTGTTGAGAATCAGTTAAGGTTTCTTTTTTATGCTGACTGTACTGCACAAAATGTGTTGGTTAATCTACAAAACAGAAGATTTCCTGCATAATTCGCGAATAACAATTTAACATGAAATCTTCTAATTATTCTGCTTTTCTTTACAAAAAAAGAGCTAAAGTGCTTTTTCTAAGTAATCAAACACTAAAAATTTGCCAAAAACACCCCCAAAACAAACGTGTATAGATAGCTCTTTTTGAGTTGGTTCACCTAAGTATCAGCTTCATGCTGTTGCACAAAACACTAAAGCAAACATGGGGCTACAACATATATCAGAAAGGTGAGGCACAAAGCATACTTGCGGTTTCACACCTGTAGACATTTACGTAATCCAGCATATATGCTATGTCAGTTTTAGCAACCCTTCGGTAGGTCTTGTGGTGACCGAATTTTATCCGTTTCCTGTCTTTTTTTTTTTTTGCAATATTACAAACAAATGTTTCAACGGGTTGCATATATCTGTTCAATAATGAGGAGTTCATTTTTTTAAAAATCTAAAATCCCCCTCAGACTCATTGTGATACATCAGGTGAGGAAGAGTTTCTCACTATGATTGGATTAACTCAAATTTAAATGTATCAATATCAATTTAGCAACGTTGCCTCACACCTTGTAAGTGGGTTTCATGACATTATATGGCAAAAACTACACAGTTATTACTGTTACTGCATCATAGCCAAGCTAAATATTTGCAGTAATCTGTTGAAAATTTGTTTTATGATGCTGCCACTTGCTAATGAATAAAAATCAACTCCAATAATTAATAAACACCCCATGTCTTTTCCGAAGTAATTAGCCATTTAACATCAATGTGTCTAATATGTCAACTAACTAATGAAACAATGGAAGATTTAGTACCTTGGAAGGCAGATATTTCTGTCTGGTATGTATAACACTAAAACAGATCTAAATAATTATCTTTAATTTTCAAATGTAAGACACTAGACTTTTTGCTTTCTATTTCACAATGCAACATGGATACTTAAAAGGCATGCTTGTTGATCTGCTCACTGTATCAACAGGGAGCAGATCACTGTTGATACATTTGTCCACTGCTTGTTTCACAATCTAAGAGTGACCAAAAACTTAGTTGTTGCAGGTCTGGTTCACTGTCACAGTGTAATTCATTTCAGACAATGCATATTTCCTACACATTATTCTATTAAACTGCAACGAAAAAGGGATGTACAAAAGCTCATACTGCACTTTCGATTTTTGTGTATATGTGAACATTGTGGTTTAGAGTGTTAAGTCAGTAGTGTCCAGATGACACCCTTTTTGATAGGTAGCACAGTTCCTGTCCCCCAGTCCCACCCACTCATTTGGCTGTGGGACAAGAACCCTCATCTCTGTAAAAAACCCGCAGTTCTCACTGACTAAGAGGTAAAATAATAAAGTTTCACATTTCTTCATCTCAGCATTTCTTAAGTCTTGACTTGAAGTGGAGATGAGTCAGATCATGAACCGCACACATAACTATTTTCTCATCACCACTGCTGTCGTCTGTGAAAGTCAAGTCCCTTTATGCCCTGGATCACCTCAGACTGGAGCCACAGAAAGACGACCAAACATACGCAGTCATTTTAGATGTTTGTTAAACACTGCAGCTGCTCTATTTGAGCAATATCGCCCACACATGCTCCACCTTAGATCCTCTAATAACTGCATGCTGGAGAGAGTGTCAGAAAGAAACGGTTGTGTTATTGTAATAAGGTTCCTGTCCAGATGTTTGGGATTAAAGGCTTGTTATGAAAATACAATATAGTTACTTAGGAAGATAGGTATTCGGGTCTGTCATGCACATGGCATGTAACACTGTTAAAATAAGTCTGATGATGGGATTGGGAAAGGATTCAACTCTATATAGTGCAACATCTTGGCATGTTTTATAATGGACAGTCCTAGCATTTGGTTGGTATAAAAGGAGTTATGTTCTTAAAATCAGCACCATAGCAACCAATCTGTGGAACATGCTTTGCCAATATACAGTAAACATAGCATCACTATACATTAGAGTGATTTACTTATCTTACCATTGCTGTGATACACTCGCAAGAAACACTGCTCATTTCAAACGTGTAATTATCAAATGCAACATATGGGAAAAATAAAGATCCTGCAAAATGGAACAAGGTTGTCCAGCCCACCATATTCAATATACTGCATGTAATATTTTGACAGAGTTTACCACTGATTTTATTGGCTGAGCATTGGCTAATGTAGTGTATTGTGTTTCATATTATCGTTACTCTGAAGCTGCCGTCAAACGATGAAGGTCAGACAGATGTGTTACATTACACCCACAGTTATATGAATAATTTCTTTAGTTTGTTCTGTTGACCCATTTAATCGGATAAATCTGACTGAATTCAAGATGAAATAGCTACATGGTTAGTATGCAATGACTAGTATTTCTGGTAATCTACTGAGGAGTATGAAGTAAGCTAGTTAAAAATATAGACATAAATACTTTTATATTATCTAAAGTCTAAATGTATAATTTGACTATGAAAAATAACAAGAACATAATATTGTTGTTCAGGGAACATCAGCAACCACTATGACATTCTCATACTGAAATTTGATGTTCAAACCAATTAAATCGTAGTTAGTATGATTAAACATACTATGTCTTTTCCCAAGCTGTTCTGCAGGCTGCAGACATGCTTCTTCATTAAACGTTTATGTGATTTCTTTTATTACACTTTTGAATAAATTTAATGATAGGATATTTCTTTTGGCCACTCTTTTTCCCCCACTTCACTGATAACAACAGACTTCAAACACAATGCGACTGCAGAAAAATAACTTTTTACAGCTTGCTTCTTTGTGCAGAGAAAATTGAGCATTTATTCAATGCTTTTATCACGAAGTATATGTATAATTTTACCAAGTAACTGTCAGTGCAGATGAGGGCTGTGTGCAATTCGTGGCTCATAATGGCAAATATTTCCCAGAATCTCTTTTTTAAAAATTATGGGGAATTTTTTTCCTTTTTAATTTTTGTCCATTTTTTCGTCAGCATGCCTAAGACATCAGCTCAGATCTCTCTGATCTTTTATAAATCTGAGCTTCTTTTTCAACGATAGCCACAGTTAAATGCTAGATGATGCACTATTATGCTGGAAGATGTCTTTACTGCCTTTTTTCTTTGCAGTACATTCTCCAGTGTAAAGAACATTGACCTTTATAGCTCACTTTAATCAGTGTGTCACACTCAGTATCTCGGGTGATTGACCTGATGTCTGTGAGAATTTTGTTCACCAAACAAATCACTGGAAACAATTGGAAAGAAACATCAAATCAAAAAAGTTTTAAGGTTTTTGCACTATCAACTAAGAGGTGGGATGAATATCTCTTTGCATCTTTTGATCTCTGAAAATTGTCATATTTTTGTCAGTTCCTGAGCAAAAGAAATCAATTTAGAATGCTGTTTGGTTCAAAGGAAATTAAAGGGAGGACAAATTGGATTGCCTTGTTGTCTTATTGTTATCACTGTGAACTCCATTGTGTCTCAAGCATGGCATGTCATGCTCAGGTAGTTTTCCTCTTTTACCAATTACAGTTTTTGTGTACCTGCAAAATCCAGAATGCTTTGTG
Source organism: Aulonocara sp. 'chitande type north' Nkhata Bay (assembly GCF_057382095.1). NCBI lineage: Eukaryota > Metazoa > Chordata > Actinopteri > Cichliformes > Cichlidae > Aulonocara > Aulonocara sp. 'chitande type north' Nkhata Bay. Next base: position 39,611,914 of record NC_141348.1, on the reverse strand, counting down.
GATGATTGCAATTTTCATATTTCAAATCCAATATGCCGCTCTATCTTTAAACCCTCTCACTTTCTATTTATGTCTGTGTGACAAACTTGTTTTTTTTTCTTCCCAAGGGACATTTATTTTTGTCAGGTGCATCTGCATTCATTAGAATCAAATACACAAGAATGTTTTTCTTCTTTTTCTTTAGTTTCATCCCTTACTGAATCTCTTCCAAGTAATGATACTTTCTATCAGTCTAAAGTGTTTTCAATCAGTCTCCCTGGTTTTTAAGAAATTGACTTAAAAGGCTTGGAGCAGGTGAAAAATGTGGATTGAATTCTAACTTGGGATTCAATTCAAAAAATCATCCTGAGCTCAATCACTCACTGAGAGCTACAGGGAAAAATTCAGATTAGGGCCACCATCTAACGTTGTGACTTTTACTAATAAATATTTGTTTTCTGCAAAAATAATTGAACCTTTATTACATTTGATGTGTGCAGAATCTCTGTGTCAGACGTTTAAGACAATGTGTTGCAGTGGTTCGCACTGTTGTCTCACAGCAAAAAGGGTTCTTTGTTTCAAACCTATCTGGAGACTGTCTGTGTGATGTAGATGAGCAGTTTAAAGTACAAAGAATAATGCACTATATAAAACACTATATGCATGTATATTTAATGCTGCTTGTAGCAGTATTTAGAGGAGCCAGTATGACTACAGAAGTGCTATATATTCTGTTCCACATTAATTAATAGCATCTTGGGCTTTTGGAGCCTGTTCAGAAAAACAAATGTTGGCTTACTGAAAAATATCAAAACAGGGTTAGACAGGACAAGTGAACCATTTTCTCTTTGAAACTAAGTTTAAAGCTTTTGGCTGAAGTGAAACAAGTCGTGATTCATCCTCTGGAAACAATGAATGTCCGTATAAGATTTTATCTAAAAGAAAGTGCATCCTCTACATGTTGGGAAATTCCAGCAATCCTTTCAGCCACTAAAATGTGTAAAAGATGAAAACAAAGGGGAACCGTGACAAAGCTAATATCATAGATCAAGAACGATAAGAGAGTTGTTTTAGGGTAGATCTGTGAGAACTTGCAGTTATTTTATAATAATAAACTGTCTATGAATTTTTCAGTAGCAACAGTAAAATAAAACTTTAATGGCAACCAAAGAGCTCAGACTATTTTACTTCACAGTACTGTAAAGTGTTGTACAATAAGACACTGTTGTTCCCGAGTACAACAGCCCCACTGTAAAATTACAGTTCAGTGCTGTACATCTAGCTGATAGGACTTTACTGTTTTTAACAGTGCAACTTCTAACAGAATATGATTATTTTTAAGAAATAGATCAACTTTACCCATTGCCTACAGAAATGGATTGTTTTCTATTCCTTCTGTAATAGCCCTCTAATGATTTAGCTATAAAAAGAAATGTGCTAGTGTGAAAACAACACAGAACCTACCTCACCAATCTAGCCTACTTTAATCTGAACAAATTCATATTAGGAACACTGCGATGTAATCATTCATTAGTAACTTTAATTGCATTTGTTAAGCATGAGCCAGTAATTACTTAAATCCTGTTTTCTTCTCACACCCACATACATGCAGCTTGTGGCCTCTCCTTTCTCTGCTCATCAGCCTCGGATAACAAACACAGGAGAACACTTTGGAAAAGGCACTTTTTAATACATTTCTTTTGAAAAATGGATTATCAAATTAATGGAAACTGCTCAATAACTGCTGCAGTGAGGAATGCTTCCCACCTAATTGAATTAGGGTTTTCATTTCTGTGATTTCTGTGTTTGTTTTTGGCAGCTGCCATCTGTTTGCCTGGGACCAGCTCTATTAATAAGCTATTCAGATTGAGATGGGGCTTTATTCCAGCAACTGTTTCTCACCTCCTCTCTCTCCTTCTCTCTCTCTCCCTGCCTTTCCCTTTTTCTCACTTCCTTGCTCACTCAAATGATTGTCATGGAAATCATCAGAGGTGCCAAACCACAGACAAAAGAAAGAGCTTTAACATACACCTGAGCCAAAAAGAACAGAACTGTATTCTAATTGCGATGGGAACAATTAAGACTGTGCATATTTATTGACAGGGGACTTCACACAGGAGCATATGCTCATGAATACCAAAAAAAAATGGAATGAAAAGAAGGCAGGATGGGGTGGGGTGGTGGGGTAGGGGGACTGGTGTGTTTATATGATGATGATACTATATGTTTAAATGGTTAAAATGCCCACAAGCAAAATATCTGTCTGTCATTTCCTTTGCAGCTATTACACACTCACATAGAATATTTTACTTTAACACTTTTCTGAAAGAAATATGGTCCCTTCCCACTTTGCAATTTTTAAAAAAGTACTTAAAGTGCTTGACATCAAGCAATATTAACTCCCACTTTCTTCCTCTCCCTCTCTTTCTTCTTCTCTTCTCCACCTCTCCTGTTGACAGCTACAGTCTCCCTTTCAATGTTCCAAGAACAAGGAAGTCCAATCTGAGCTTTGCTCAGTATTCTGATCACACACCTCTCTCCTCCAGTAAAACAAGTCTACTTTAAAATTCATAACTACATTTGGAAAGAATAAAAGGGTGCCCTGATGGAATATTTCCAAGGAGCTTACTTGAGCGAAAATACAATTCGCTTTGGCATATTTAATAACTCTAACCTGGTCTTTAAGACATACAGTAGTAATAACAGTTTCTTTAAAAAAAAAATAAGGTAACTGAAAAAAGAAATTCAGCCTATACCTTAGCATGAAATGACTACCTATAATTCCTGCCTCTAGGAGCCCGGTGAGAGAATAATAGAGGGGGGGGGGGGGGGGGGGGGGGGAGAAAAAAAAGGAAGGGGAAATAAAGGAGACAGGAGATAGTGAGAAGCTCGTCAAAGTTGGAAAGAGTCAGCTTTCCCTTTAATTCTGTTTTTTTCTCTCTTCTGCCCAGGAGGCAGTTTGAATTGAATCAAACAACCTAGATTGATTAAGCTTGGATGAATGACTTTCCAATGACACAGGATTCGGCGTTAGCCTCACCCCATCCCTCTGTACATATTTGACATGGTTATTGAGGAGTTGATGTAAAAGTGATTGCATGGTTGCTTCTTTTTGGATTCTGTGCAACGTTGACATGTTCGAGCTATGCTAAATGTTGTTGCCGTTGTTCAGTTCCTTGAAAGTCGCATTTGATTCCCGTTGAACCCTGCTTTGATTCGAATGCCTCTCAGGAAGAAAAGCACAATGAACGAGTATGAGAAAATAGATAACATGCTCTTCCAATTGGAATATGAATTGCTCTGCTTGAGCCTAAGTATTAATCTCTTGTCCTCTTTCTACTCTGTAGTCCTTTTGTGTTTGTGGGAAGGGAAGAGTGGGGAGGGGGGCACAGTATTGAATATTGTGGGATGTCCTGTTCTGAATTTGGTCAGGACCAATCAAAGCTTGAGTGCTCTCTCTCTCTCTTTCCACACAGAACATGAGTACTCTCTTTGTGATTCTTCTGTGTGGAGACACAGAGACCCCTACTGCCTCTGAAAGGTACACTGACACTGGATTTGTCTCTCATTCCTTAGTATTCCACTGCCACCTGCCTGCTACGAGTGTAATGCCAGTATGAGGATCACAAGCCTGTAATACTGAAAAACTTGCACTTGAGCATATGTGTTAAACATTTACAAAACTCAATGGCATCGCTCTTTGGTAGTTACAAAAACCCCCACCAAAATACATGAAAACACCTGCACAGTTAATACAAGTGTATATATATTCGCTCATCCATCTTCCTCTCATCCAGATCAAGTTTGCAGAGTCTCTCTCTCTTTCTTTCTTCTCATACATAAACTCTGTGACCTTTTATGTGAGATAACTGTAAGCACAATGCCAGTAAAGTTTACTATACATTCTATTCTATACTGTTCCTGACACATTTGCATAATACAAATGTAAGGACATAAGCACATTTTTTTTGTTTGATGTAAAGTACTGTAAAGACGGGATGCACTGAGTAAAAAGCATACTCTTTTTGTCTGAATTAACTCACATTCAAACTCACATTTACACATATGCAATTACTGTACACTGGAACAGCTATTTTGGGTCCTCAGTCCTGAAACGACAATGACAAAAGGATATTATTAAATATATCCCTGAGCTTGAGGCTGGGCACAGACCCAGATTGTCCATTTGGCATCATTATTAAACTTTATTGCCCAACTAGTGATCTTTATAAAAATGAGCCTTTATAAAAAAAAAAAAATTGCAATCACTGCTAAATGTAATATTTAGACCACTGGTGCAGCTACTTGGACTGAATAAGTCAATCATCAGTATAATCTCTCTTACTATCACTGCTGTCATCGGTGTCATTCTGAAAATTATGAATGATTGAATTATCACACAGTTCATCTACAACTTTTCATCAAGGTGTTGGATAAAGATCAAAAGATAAGTGTGATATGAATGAAAATAATCACAAGTTAAGTACAATAGGTACACTGTAGGAATGTAAATGACTGAATGACTAAATGTGGCTTGTAGTCTACAGCATTTTGAGTTTGCAATAAGAATATAGAAAGTACCATCTAAATATAAGCCCGTAACATGAACGTGGAACACATTAGAAAACATCAACCCTGACAGCTGATTGGGAATGACACACAGGAAGGATGAGGATGCAATCACAGGTGAAAATAATAAACAACAGGTGAAAGCAATCAGGGACACAGGGTAGGAAGATAAGAAGTGAAAACAAACTGCTTCAATCACCAAAAGAAATCTAAAAAAACACACAAGATTTGAGGGACAAGGGAACATATAGGGACCAGTGCATGAACACAGAAATGAGGCACAACAAGGATGGAACAGAAGTTCCACCAAAATAAAAAAGACTAAAAATACTTAATTTAAAAAAAGAAAACTAAACTAAAAACTGTACAAAATAAACAAAGAAAGACTCAAATACACGAATGAAGAATCCATATCTTCAACAGAAGATGGAAACCAAAAACCAAACCAGGGAGATGACACATAATGCCTTTGAATAAAAAAAAATCCAGTGTAATAGCATCTTATTCAGCGTTGCATAATGTGTACTTTACCAGATATTTCAACATATTACAACCTATCCAACCTATCCAAAATAAAAAAGTTAAATATATTTTAAATAAATAACACTTTATTTGAAATTGTAGCACAAAAAACTTGTCCTAAACGTTCCAACTCTTTAGTAGAAGATGGCGATCAAATCAATTTTTGTGTTTTATTTACCATGCAACATTTTTTTTTATATAATCACAGTTATAATAATTTTTATTTCATTTATTTTCCAAAGTCATGATCTGCCTCTTCTTTCTGTCTTTGGGGTTAGTGTACACATTCATACAAGCACCCTGATGCCAAAGCAGATAGGAAGCTAATTTAGAGATTTCTTCTTGTATGTCATTTCTGCCTTTCCAGACTTCATCGGGGAAAAAAAAGGTATGACATGAGTGTGTTTATCTAGTACAACATGTTCTTTTAGCTTCTCGTGCTACTCAAATTGTAATTCCCAACAATTTTTCTAATTTCTAAGCGTCCTTACATTTGTATTGATCAAAATATATTCACAGAACTCGATCCTCCTCTTCAGCAGCATCTGAGAGCCTGACTGACAATTTTAACAGCAGCAACCATAATGGAAGAGGTGAACAGAGCTCTCTGCCGTTGCCATGGTAACGTCTAAACAAGAGGGGTGAGCGCTGAAAGGGGAGGAAGGGAGAAGATATGATCAAATGTGAACACTCTATTGTGATTTAATATACAACTCCCAGTTTGTTAATACTAGAGTCTGCCATTTCTATGTGCTGTTCCGAAACACTCAGATTCAAAGCTGTGTTTAAAAGGCCATATGCACACACACACACACGCACGCACACATTAACAGACTGACAGTTTGTCCACTAAAAACAGCATCTGGGCCTCACTGATAACGCTCCTTAATGACAGTAAAAATACAGGAGAGTGGACTGTTTGCTTGCTCTTCTTATAATGGCTAGCAGCAGGCCTAACTGTCTCCATCACACACCCTGCTGACTTAAGTATCTCATCATCATCATCTTTGCTCTTCCCATTCTACAGATCTGTCTGGACTTAATAAAACTGTCAGACCACCAACTGGGACTGTTAAATAAAGACAGCACAAGGCTAGATCCGCTGTCTGAATCTGCTCGGTGGAACGGCTCGTTAAAGACCATGAGATATAAAACACGCAGCTGAATATATCAAGTGATTTGGGGCTGACTAAAAGGAGTCTGGCTTAAGAGGGATTTAGAGAGATGATGTGGGTCACAATGTAGACACATTAACCTCACATGGTTGTTTTGGCCATCAACTAACTTATTTACACATCCAGCCAAGCCATTAAGAGTCAAGCTGCTGGATACTTGATGGACATGAGGCCAGTATTTACAGTACTTTAGCTCAGTTTCCTCTGCGTTGTCCTCTTCTCCAAAAAGCATATAAAGCCACATTTTATATGCTTTTTGATTTGCTTTACTTGCTAAGCTTCTGTCAATAGTCCTGTCTACAAATTTGAATACAATAAAAAAAACAAAAAAACAAAAATAGTGGTATTACCTAAAACAAATGTTCTCCTGGAAAGGCTGAAAAGAGTTAAGAATTTGTCGTAAGCTGAAAAATGAAATTCACATTAAAGTATCCTTAACTGCACTTGCTTGAACGTCTGCTTGAGGCTTGCTCAACATGCCGGATAGAGCCCATACTTCAATTTTAAAGAGACATGCTAATTACATGTCTTTACACGTTAATGAAACATGTTTACACTCCAAAAAATATTATTATCATATTAGGTTCCACCATCAGATTCACCGCTTGTTGTGCCATCTTGGGGGGTTTTTTGCAACCAAGAAATTGCTCATCTCAAAGTCTATGGGTTAAACTTACCTATGGTAATATACATCTTTAGTGGGCAGGGCCACTTTGACACTTGCAAAAAAAGACAGCCACCACAGATGGTGGCTGTTTGCTAGGATTAGCTTCTGCTAATTTTGAATCAGTGGTGTGCTATTTGGTCCCCGGCCAGTATAAAGAAACGTGTGCTCTAATTGATGAATCTATGTATTTATTAATGTATGGATAATTAGTACAGCTTTAACCAAGTTTACATAATAAATGTAGATAATATTTCTTTTGTTTTTAGAGAATTATAATAGTAGTAATAGTATAATAATCAAGCACAAGCAAGGTAAACAATAAAAGTTAAAGTTTATTACATGTTTATATACAAACAACCCTGCAAGGCACACATTTGTTTAAATAAGAATATACAATACATTTTATTCTTGAAAGCAAACAATTTTAGTTGTGTACATATATATATATGTATATATATATATGTTAATAGAAGTCTGTTTAGTGTTCAAAGAAGAAAGAAGGCCCCAAATTGCAGATGTCCAGTCAGCACAGATAACAACACAAAAGTGACCAACATAACAGTTCCATATACTTTCTTAGGTTCTTAAACAAAAAAATACAAAAACATTGAAAAGACCGTGGTAAAACTTTCCAAGCCTGCACTTGCCCTCTGTATTAAGAATATAGTACTTAACAAAGACATTAACTCATAAAGTAAGAGTTAAACTCCATATCCATAGAGAAGTATAGTTAAGCTGGCTGTATGTCATCTATAAATGATAATGAAAACCTTTGTCAGTGCTGTGAAACACAGGATATTTTTTTATTAGATTGTTTATGTTACTGACAAAAAAGACTGATTAAGGCCATTGATACTTAAGACACACTGCTTAGCAAATTTATTACACGACCTGTCATAAAAACAAGAAAACACAAATATCTGTCAAAAATGTGTTTAAAAATGATATTGCTAATTATTAGTCAAGAAACAAACCAAATACCTAAATCTGTGCTGGCACACTGACCCTCTCTCAGAAATTAGAAGTTTATCAAGCATAACGTTCAACCACTAAGATTTTTGTTTTTCTGTTGAGAAATCCAAGTAAATAACTGTGATTTGGCATGTTAATCAAAAATAATAATGCGCTTTTGCACTTTTTCAACTTTTTTATGAATAGTAACTTTGAAAATTCATGAATAACACATATGATATTGTAGCATTATAAATATTTTGATTAGAGAACTTATTGGTGGATTAACCATTACGGAAGCATAAAACACGATTTTGGTAAATATCAAAACTGTTAATTCAGGGAAGCTGTGGCATAAACCTTACATCAGGTGATGGTCTAATAAAATTGTTAAGCACTGCAGGTTTGTATTTGGTATGAATATTTTGTGGTTTAAACACAAAAAAATAGCATTTTTAAATATATGGTTTTACTTTTTGTAGAAAAAGGTGAAATGAAAGTTGTATTTCAGCTAGACTGAAAAATCTATTTTACTTTTCTTTTGGAGGTCGTCTTAAAACGCATGAAAAATTTCAGGGTATTGGCAAGAATCCACATGAACAGCATATCATAATAGCTCCATTCTGTACATTGTTCAGTACAGACTATTGATTATGTAGCGATCAGCCGTGACATCCTGTCACTCCATTCGAGCTGCCTTTATGAAAATGTTTGTCCAACATCAATCAGGACTTTTGTGAAATAACTTTTGTTATTCACAACAAAATGATTTTGTTCACAGCACATAAAGCAAAGATTGAAAGATGAAAAGATTCTCAAGACAAAGGCCCATCTTGACTTATGAAATAAAGATAAACAATGTGATGACAAAAAACTAATGTCTGGGGCTTTAAGCTTAGAAACATTAAGATACAGGCAGTCGTACTCGTACAGTTTGTCATCACAAAGTGTCATGACATACTGTGACAGATTTGACAGATGCAAGCTCCCTTAAGTGGCTACTGACTTGCACCAACGTTTTACCTTACAAATACAAGTTCAACAAACAACCATCGTTGCATTGCTGCAGTTCATTCCATAGAAGGATCAGGAGATGCCTGACCAAAGATGATTTTTAGAGGCTTAGGAAGGCTTGTCAGCATTATTCCCAAGCCTCCCATCGTCTGGAGTTTCAGAGTTCCCAGGCTGTACCATAAATTTTATTGAATATTCCTATTGTGACGTTCCGGCCTTTATCATGCCAAGAGACCAAGTCGCTTGACCTTAGCAGACAGGAAAGAGTGGATTATGAAGACTAAGGTCTTAGGGCAACAATGCAGGTCCAGTTGCTGTAAGAAGATACAGATATGTAAAAAAGAAACATGATTAAATGAAGGAAATCCATATCATTTTGCTTTTTTTAAACATTTCTATAAATGCATAACAAGCAGGTCAACCCATCTGAATCGGAATTATCTGAATAACTTACAGAGTGAAATATGATTTGTAACTGTCTGAGAGGGAGCATGTAATGTTTTTTTTCTTAAATGTCAAAGAGATGGCTAACACACAAGCTTAGGTAGAAATCAAATTTAGTCAAGTTCACCATCTGTCTAACAAGTGAGCACTCAGCACTCAGAGTAATGGTGCTAATGATTTTACTGATGCATTATTGCCCTGAAATGTCACATATTTCACTTCAAGTCAAAATTGAACAGAAAACAGGGGAAAACTTACTATCTCAGCCTCGGGACCTCCAAAATCAAGGAACATCATCCGAACGCCGTCGTCTGAGGACATTCTGAGGCGCTCAAAAGGCTGCTGGAGGAGAACATTCTTCCTGACACCCATTTCTTCGGTGAACAGTGTGAAACCGTCATCGATGTGAACTCCCAGCATGCACTCTTTCCCATTCCAACTGCAGACTGCCAAAGCAGAAAAAGCAGTGCTTATGTGGCGTAAAGGTCAAGTAATGATTTATTTGTGATTTCATTAGTAGTATCATTCAGTATTGATACAGGGCTACAGAATGCACTTTACTAAATGTGACACTGAAAAGACAGAGATGCAGTTTAAATAGTTTTTGCTGTAAGAAAACAAAATTGTTCCAAATTTTAGTTTAGTAAAAGAAAGTTAGAATTAGTTTCACATATTGGAATTAAAAGAACCATTTTTAGTTTATACTGGAAAGTTTTTGCATCATTTTATTCCACCAGCAGAGGGCAATGTGAAACCTTTACTACACAGCAAGGTTTTACACCGCATGGCACTTGTCTCAGAAAGTAGGACTACTCTGAGCAGTAAATCCAGCTGTAAAGCTGTAGGGGGTTTTACTCAGTCTAGATGTAAGCAAAGAGCTAAGACTTTATATACTACAATACATACGACAAAATGCTTTGTCTTCCCTCAAGCTCCTTATAAAAATCCATTGCAAGAAAGTTTGGTTTCTAAAAACCCAAATCTTTTATTAAAATGAAACCAGAAGAATTGTGCAAAGATTAGGGACGTTCTACAAAGGGGTACAGCGTGCAGATCACTGTGTAAAGAACAATAAATCGCACTAATCCTGCTTTGTGAGACGAGCCTCTGTTTTAAACTGGAATGTTTGTGTGTGTCTGTTGAACAGAACCAAGTCTTAAGCCCAAGCAGGAATTGTTTGGTTGAAATAGATTTGAGGTATATTTGTAGACATGATTCAAATGTCTGAATCAGTCCCTGAAAAAAAGTCATGTTGTACTCCTAGTTGGATAGTATTTTGACTTTCAGAAGGCTCCATTTTTATTCCTCTTCAGCTTCCACCTCTAACAAAACCTTGTTTATTTCTGAAAATCGGTTCGGATACGGAAATGTTACCTGCCATTACAGGTAAATTCTTCTTAAAATATTGTTTAGTTCAGGTTAACAATGATTACAAACCAGTGTTTCTGATAGTAATGGGGGGGGGGACCCAAAACCAAAAAACTCTTACCCTAACTTACAGCATACAGACGCTGCTAACTGAATTACATAATTCATGTGTACTCTAGTATAGAACTGACATCACCATTTGGTATTTAACATGTAGTGGGCTTTTCTCTTAATACATCTGAATTTCAGATTTATTCGTAAAAGAACTGTAAATGAACCAAAAACTGAAGAATCTTTTCTATCTCTGTACCCGTGGTGACCTCCTTGGTAAGCTCAGCAGCATTGTGGCAACCCTCCACCAGCAGATGAGTCCAGGTCGACAGCTCCTTAGCAGAATCCACCCTAAAAACATGTGTCTCCACGCCTTGCTTTGTGCCTGAACGTAGGCCAAATGACAGCTCAGAATCCAAGACTGGAGAGCTTTTTCCTGGACCAGAGTGGACCAGTCTGAGAAAGGAGGGTGTGGGGTAGGTGAAAGAGTGGGGAAAAAAAGTGTATGAGAAAGATGATAATGAAGACTTATAGAAAATAATGTGGCCATAAGAGCAAATGATGTTGCAGACAAACTGCTACAGGGCTACAGAGGAGAGAAAAAACAGAGGAAAAACCCATGACTCATAGGTTCTGTTTCCACATGAATATGATGTTATTTGGCAAAACGTCCAACAGTCCAGCTATGGAAAGAGTGAGCATGTGTTCTCTGGGCTAAATCAAGCCAGAGGAAGGCCTGAGCCGAACAGCTTCTGAGACTCCATCGTTATGTGAATGCGTTGATATAAGAAAGAGAGCGAAAGCACAAGTGTCATGTTATGTAGCGTGTGCTGTAAGGGTGGAAACCTGGTGGTGATGAGCGGGTGGCTCTTTGTCGGATTGTTGAGGCTCTCTTTGCTTTCAGGACACGAGGGATACAAGAGCAGGTCCTTGTCAGTCAGCACAGCCAGTACGGGTTTCTCTGGACCCTGAGATACCTGCGCACGTTGAAATTTCTATCAAAACTTCAGAAATATTTTAAACTTTCTATTAGGCTGCAGATCAGTTTAACCATTGCTCCCCCCCCCAATACCTGCTCTGTAATCCAGCCCAGATGTTTGACTTCCATGCCAGGCTGCATGCTCCTCATCTCCTCCTTCACTCGTGGTAAAAGGCTGGCAGCACCAGCCTGGATGGCATTGTACCAGGATTGGGCCATGGCAGGGTCTTTTGCCCTCAGGAACACAGAGTTCTTTTTGTTGGATGAAATCACCTCAAAATACCTGGCAAATGAGATGACAGAAAAAGAGAATGATGCCAGAAGAAAAACATAAAAGAGGTGGGAAAAAGCTGTTAGAGGAATTAAAAAGACATGGCAAAGTGACTAAAGCTTAAGGGTGAGGAGGAAGTTTCAGATTTTAACAAAGAGAATGTGAAAAAGACACACGAAGAAGTCCCTTTTACAAAGCCATATCATTTTCATGTGTCAGATATTTTTTATCCAAATGCATAAACTGTATGAAATATTACATAAATCGCTGAAGCTTTAACATGTAATACCTGTTTTCTGTGTCTGGAGGGCACTGTTTTCGTGACACCTGGCACATCTTCAGCGGGATGCTCCGGGGCTCCTTCACCTCAGCAGGGGAGAGCTCAGTGCCCCTTTGAGGTGTGGAAGGGGGAGAATCCCACGGGAGACCTGCTCCAGGGGACCCAGAGCTTTTAAAGAAGGCAGACATCTCCTTGATGTACTTCACTGAAGCAGAGTGGGAGGGTGTGGGAGATAAGAGAAAAGGCAGAAGAAGTAAAAGAGGACAGAGAAGAGAAAGAGAGAAAAAATGTAAAAATGAAGCCTCCAGGTTTGGAGATGAGTTGAAAGCTGTAACACTTAAGAACTGCTTCAAAGTGGTGCAGAAATCAACGCACAGTACAAAGAGCTCTATGTCACAAAAGTTCTCCCATACAGAGCCTATGATGTTTATGTTGCATTTCTGTTGTAGGTAGTTGATTCTGGCATGTCTTTAGCAGCCACTGGTGCCATAGAGAAGATGTAATCTGACACTCATATCTCACTCGTGTTTCACATGTCATTCTGGTGCTCCAGCACAAGGATTATCAGTAGTGACCGTTACGGCGTCTCTGTTTGTGCTACTAACAGTGGCATTCTTAGTGCCAATATCAGTTTACCTGTTATTTCCTCAAAAGCTTGTTAAGCCCTGGAAAAACCTAGGTGCACTTGAAAAAGTCATGTATTTATAAGCTTGCCAAGGTCCAAAATGTGGGACTATTTAGAAAAACGCAACAGAAAATAAAGATGAAAAACAGAAAACAAAATATACATTCCATCCATCTCAGGGTCATGAAGGACCAGAGCCTATTGAAGGTGAGATATACTCTGGACAGGTCGTCATCACAGGGCCGACACATATACACAGAAAACCATTTACAAGTAACCTCACATTCACACCTGCAGCCAGCTTTTTAGCAACAGATGTCTTTGGATTCTACCCAGAGAGCTGTCCACTGCTCTACCCTCTCTAACAACAATAATAACAACAGTAAAAATAATTTGAAAGTTATTGACACACTGGTGTGAATATACATGTGTGTCTTTGTGTATCTAAGTGTGTGTTTTCAAGATGACTATCTTTTTGTGGTTTGAAGGACCACATGGAGGTGAAACATCATGAAACATGATGACATCACCGAACTATCAGTGTGACCGAGGATTCAACAGCAGTATCCAACAGCTTACTTTGATGAATATGGCTTTTGATATATATAGATCAGTAACCCCGACCCATTAACAGTTAGGACTGGCTAAACTGATTGTGAAGCACTCTGTTACTGGTCATATGGTTGAGTTTCCAAACCACAATGTTTGAGGAAAGAGTAAAGCACAGCAAGAAATACAATGGTAACTACTGATCAAAGTCTAGCTAAGAAACCCTGTCAACTGATGGATGTAAAGGCACAGGAAATCCTTGTAAATAACAAAGATATTCTCAGGGATCAAGAAAAACAGAGACATGAGTTAGACGGAGAAGCTTATGCAGCGCATAAAACTTGAAAATCTATTAAAGGTTTATTGATGCGACATTGTTTGAAAGAGAGACGTCTCCCCGGGCCAGGAGCGCTCCAAGGTTGACTACAGATGTGTCAACCTGTACTACTTCTACTGAAGTCTGGACTCTTGGGGACAGGGGAAGAAAACAGGTAGGCTTTCACAGTGTTGAAAGCTGATTAGCATTCATCTGACCATATGTGCTGGGAATGCAGTTCTGTTCATTGCACTGGAAGGCCAGTTTTCTTCTTCCGACAAGCCATCACAATTCTGACACCATATGTTGTGGAGTTCTTTCTTGCAAATGCCTAAGAAGTTAGAAAAACACGGCCCGAGGTGCTTCGTCATAAGGACTTCCAGTTCTGTATGGTGCATGACTGACACAATAGTGTCAGGACTTTCACATTAATACAACGGGAGGTTAAGAAGTGCAAAAACACACATCCATCCATCTATCCACCCATGTTCAGAAGTGTGCTAAAAACATATTTATGAGATCTTTATGCTGTCCCGTAAGTTAAAGACAGATTTGTCTCCTAATAGCCAATGTCAGTGTCAGAGGTACATCTGAGGGGGAAGTTCCCAGTTTAAATTTGAAGAAAGAAGCTGTGGCTCATGGTCAGCATCTTAAACCCAAGGCTATGGGGGTGCCCATAATTTTTGGTGGATATAATTAAGTGTTATGAAATTGTTACTGTATCTTATTCTGTACACATATCTTTTTAAACGCAGTTTTACCACTCACACACCCAAGCTCAGATACCTAAACACACCACCACAGATGGAGTCCTCTGCTGCAGTCCAAAAGGCTGTGTATGGCTTTAACAGCAGTAGCCACTGCTGGAGTAAAAATAGCCCAGAGGACGTGGCAAAGCAGTAGGTTTAAGGCAAAGCTTTGGTTTCACATGGGAAGTGTGAAGTGCTCTGTACAAGAGGCATGTAGCCAGAGGGCAAGCAGAAGAGTCATAGCACAGGACAGCAGGAACGAGAGAGGAGGCTTTTACTTTTCCCAAAATAGAGATCCTGCCAGATACACACAGCCTTCCACTTATTTAGCTTCCAAGCATCAACTCTCTAACAGTGCACGTTTTATTTGCCAATTTAGGGAATGTTTACAAATTTTCACTCTTATGGAAAATTGCTACATTGCTACAACTGTGTGCTTTTAAAGTAACTGCAAGTATCCAAACGTGAGTAGTGTGCAGAATATTGTCAAACTGTCACATAGTACGAAGCAAGAAACCTGCATGAGCAACATTTATGTAAAACATGACTAAGGTTCTTTTTCAGACGTGCTGCTATGAGCATTTAGGGATTACAGTGCATGTGTGAAGAAGTCTTAAGATGCTCCAGCAAAGGGCATGACCTAAATTCTGAATAATTCTCAGAATAATTTTCTCTGCACCTCTTTGTTTGCAAACTAATTTTCCATACTTTTCAAAAGTAGTGTGGATCAATAGTAATGTTTTGGATCTAAAACCTGTCTGCGATGTTTCCCTTTTCTCTCTCTACAGAGATGAAGTCAATTCCTTTGAAATTTTGTTAAAGATTTGCTGCAAAAATCTTAAAAGATTAAGATTGAGGAGTACAAATTTTCTCTCAGCAGTCTGCATGGAGAGTTTCCTTGAATACACATTTGTGACTCAGACACAAAATTTACACAAAAACGTTTTCACACACTTGCACCTGGGTACACATGTAGTAGCGAGTTTTTTTAATACTTAATAGTGCCATTCTTTGTAAACCTCAGAGATAGTTGTGTAAGAAAATCTCAGTAGTTCAACCGGCTACTTCAGCAAATGCATTTTATGGAACTCACACAACATTTTTTGGTTTACGGGTTGGTTACAACCAGTGTTTTTTCACTTCCTATTTTACCTTAAAATCTCTCATAGCTATTCCTGTCTGTTTTTAGCATCGCCTGTGTTTTATTATCCCATCATTTCTCCTATCTTAGCTCTCCAGACTTCATCCAAACACCTACTGCTCTGAAGTCAGCAAAGTATGCTGACTTCAGAGATTAATAAATGTAAAAATTGCCTATACTTAGTATTTTTCAGCAGAATTTTATATTGCCTTGCAATGTAACATAATTACTGAATCTTCGAGCCTCATAAGTGTGTAGCTTTTAAGAAGGGTTTCAAACTTATTACAAAAACAAAGAACCACCAAGTGACAAAAATATTCCATATACAGAGCGGGTAGTAATTTCCTCCCAAACTCATGTAAACTGGTTAAAAGAGTGTTTGCCTGCTTCAGCAGACCATTTGAACTGATGTGAAATGTGAGCTGTCAATAAGCGACCACAACAACAGAAAACATTTCCATGCTAAGAAAGCTGCTAAAGTTTTTCAACCCTGATTTTATATACTTACTGGCTTTTTTAATTCAAATTTGGCAATGTGGTTGATAGCGCCCATTTCTATCGTGTGACAAACTCAGAGCACATATCTAATACTGCTTTACATGGACTACATGGTCTGTGGATGTCAGTATAGTGCAGCCAAATGACACTTCAGTGACATCTGTCTAATAAGAAGGCCTCAGTTACACAAAAAGCACAATTTCAATAACAACAGATTCTTCAAAAACACTTTAAGAGAATATAAGGAGAGCGAACATAGTCGTGGCTAGAGGTGCTAATATCTAGCACATAAACATATTTCTATTCTCGGTGGGCATTACTCTTTATTATGTAAGGGTGAGATTATGTCTCTGGTGCTGCACAAACTGCACAGCAGAATAGGTTGGGAGAAAGCAGCAACTATAGAGATGTTTACTTCTGTAAAGAGGCTTTTATAATCTCCCCAAATAACAATCTCGATGTGATAGCTTTTAAACATAGTGCCGTATTAAAAAGAGAGGTGAGACGATAAGAAAGATGGAGAACTGAAAGGGGTGTAAAATGGAACGAACAACATAGAAAAGAGAAAGGCAGCAGGAAAAATGAAGATTGGGAGCAAGAAAGGAGAATATGAACGAGCGAGACAGGCAATACAGGGAGAGTGAATATACAGCTTAGCTCAGCCAGAAATGTTGCCATGAATACCAGTGGCGGCTCATTCAATACAGGGCTAAAATTAGCTGAGATGGCACTGTTATTACTTTAGCTTATCTGGCAGCCAGTGAAACTACTTTTGTAGTGTGTGCGTGTCTGTGTGAGAGAGAGTTATGTGTGGGAGTAAGTGTGCGCATGTGAGGAGGTTCTTTGCTTCTTCTGCAGGATCTGCCACTAAGCTTTTCATGGTAAACTCGTCACTTTTACATTGAACCTAACAACTCCTAGCCTGACACTTTCAGTCAGCTGAGTTCCAGCACAGTTTGCTTAACCGTAACTTGGACATTACAAACTGCCAAATAACACTTTAACTTGTTCGAACTCTAAACAGCCAGACCTCATTATTATGCTGATTACCTAATATACACAGAAACCATCACATATATCATTAACCCATCACTGCTAATGCTTGTCTGAAGCCATCCATACCCAGGAGGAGCATATCAGGAGGCCAGCAGCTTAAGAAGTTAGGCATGAGCTGACATGTTTTCAGACTTGGCACTTATAAACTGAAACTGGACCAAACAATACACTAAAGCTAAATACCAGCCCTTCGTCCGCTTGCCACTGGTTACTGTGGGAGCAGCTGGAATGTGACTGGGGAGTTGCTGACCTCAGAAGCATGTTGTTGCCTCTGTAAACTATGTCAAGCAAAGAATGTCCCAATGTTACACCTCAGGGGAACAATGTTATGGGTGAAAACAACGTCATAAATTACTGTATAAAAAAGTGAAACATGTTCAGTACATAGAGGTCAATTGAGGCAAAACAAAAAAAAGAAGAAGAAAAAAACAGGTTTGCAATAATCAATTATACAAAAATGTGGAGTTCATGTTTCGCAAAATGTAAGATGTGGACTATTCAAGAGACGATGAAAGTGGACATCAAACAAATGAAAGATTTAGCAAAAACTCAAGACTGCAAAAAGGAAAATGTTACAGATACATTATGAGCTCATTTCGGTCCATTTCATGTTCTGTCACTATGTAATGGTTTCATTCTGTGTTCAAACATCACCTTTTCATGTGTGAAGTTTGCTTTTATTTCCCAATGGAAAAGAAAACACGTTTGTTTTTTTCAGCACTTCTCTTAAACTTGTAAACAGCAAGATTCTGGGCTGGACTAATGCTAAACAGTCACCACTGCTGCAGAGACAGAACAACTGATTGATTGACCACTATTGATAATCAGGCTGAATGGCTTGTGACTAAATTTCATCATAGAACACAGGTATGGTTAAAAGTCAGATATGTTATGTTATATATATATATACATATATTTCTTTCAAACTTTCAGTAGACGTATTGAAGTTTGGTTGACATTTTACACACAAACATTGTTCTGTGCTTGTAAATAAAGGCTTAATCTAACAAATACGTCAATGGTGATGTTCATGCTTGGTATGTGAAACTTTGTTTTTTAATAGGTTTATAGGTTTGTTTTGTTGTTTTTGAATTTAACCACAACACAGAACTGAATAAGTGAAAGAAGATGGATGGATGGATGTATGGATGGTCTACAGGGACAGGGAAGCTAAAAAAGACAGGAGCTAAAATGTCTAGTTTCACAAGGGAATGCTTTAAGACAACTGCAAATTATGCAATTGCAGAAGTGATTGTGCTGGAAGTGAGCACAATAGGAACTCCTTTAAAATAAATACTCGTTACTAATCAAAATCAGTCTAAAAAAAGTTAATGATCAGGATTAGGCTTCGATTTACCAAAACCACAAGTGGGGTTTGTGAACATTTTGAGGCGTATGGTACACATACAAGGAAGAGGAAAAACACTCTCGTCAGAGCCTTTTCTTATTGATCCCTAATTTTGTGGGCTGTTAAATGCCAGCTTTACTGTATGTGTCCCTATTCTATCACTGATTAATGTGCATCTCCTTCTGGTCAATTACCTGGGTCTATATGATTTAGATAGGTCTGTCATTCCTATAGCCCATTTCATTAAAATCATGGATACATGCCAACTTTGGGAGGTGTTAGGTATGACATAAGTGAGAGAGAGAGAGCGAGAGAGAAAGCAGAACACAGTGAAACTTTTAAATGAACTCACATGCTGCCAAAGAGATTTGATTACTTTGCATAGTGTGTCAGGAGAGTTAATTATCCTAATTCAACAAAGTGAAAGTGGAGGAAACTTGAACTGGATCTGGCAGAACACAAGAACAGAGTAGAAGGGATGCTTGGTGGCAAATGTTCACTATTCTTTTGCTTATGATTGCTGCCTAAAAGGCAAAAGACTCATCGATTTATAAAGTATACACAAACTATTTTTCCACCTCAAATGTGCAATTTTAGCTTCCAACGATTACAAAAACACATTTATTGAGAATAATATAAGTAAATATCGCCCACTCCATCCCCAGCATGGCTAAGGGGCACAATGCTGTGAGACAGTTCAGTGGAATTTAAACCTGTAGTGAAGTAAGAGACTGACACAAAGAGTGGGCCACCAATTTAACAGGGGCCTAGAATCGGGGCAGAGGGTTCAGAGAGGGCTTGTTAAGTAAACTTGATGACACTGAGGGAGAAAGGGCCTGTTGGAGATTTGTGATTTAATAAAGCTATGTTATTTAACTGGTTAATCCATTCCCTTGCTGAGTGTAAGCACAATGTCCTTACGGGCCAGCAGCTCTGAAGGAAAAAGGACCCAAGCTTTGTGTCCACAGCGTTAGAGGTTTCATGGCAGGGTTACTCACAGAGATTCAGAACAATCCACATAACACCACACATTACCACAGAACTACACTACTACTGATGTCTGATCGCATCCAGTCTGTTAGACTCCTCAGCCATTTCTAACACTCGCTGCAAGAGAGAAATATAATAATGGACAGTGGCAGCAAGTTTGCAGCACTGAGAAGGGTCGTTTATATTTATTTGCATTTCATAAAGCAGTCTTAGTGGAGTCATCTTAGCGATGCTGAATTAGCATTTATATTTCTGTACTAAAATTCTTTGTCACTTTTACATAACTACTAAGAACAGAAGCAGGACGAAAGAAAAGTTATTGTGACATCACATTATCATATTTAATGCATGTGCCACGTAAGCATTTAAAGATTTGGGGGACTAGATAGGTGCAATTTATTCTTCAGAAAGTGCCAAATAATAATCAACAGCAAACACACCTTCTCGTGTCCTAGTAAGATCTAACAGCTGTGTATTAGCCAGGTTAAAAGGAAAGGAATCATGATCACAGTAATAATTATACTGGCATAAGAAACCAGTCTGTTTGCTGAATACAGACCTTAAGAACACATCAGTGTTACAAACTATATACATTCATAGAAAACACACACACACACACTCAGTTCTGACACTATTTGGGTGATTATAGCTTCAATTCCAAAGATTCACTTTGAGCAAAGATGCACCAATCAACAAACCAGGGACTGAAATCAGCCAATTTTCAGTTTTCTCGTGGGTGTACAGCAACTCGCTTTCAGTTAATTATTTGTAGTTCTTTCCACTACCACAGCACTTTACTTTCAGTTGTTTCAGTGAGAGAATCCTGCAATTTACTGCAATACTGTTAAGTTTAATAATTTATTTTTTTTATGAAAGTAATAGTCTGCATTGAACAAAGGTTGCCCACATATGCTGTCAGTTGTACCCCTTAGAAAGAGAACTGGAATTATCAGAAATCTTTATCTTCATCTATCTTTATCAATATAGAACCATAAATTATTCTCCAGTTAGGAGAGAAGTAGTTTTAGGGACACACGTTCCAGATGAAGGAACAAAACTGAACATTCCAAACAACGGGACCATCCTGCATCTGCTGCCACCCACCAGATGAATACATTACCTCAAACACAGAAATACAGACGATCGCTTTGCTGACTGGACTGACACAGCTCAGCCACGACCACCTGAGAATTTGCAGTCGGGACGTGTTAATTAAGAAAATCTCACCTGCCTCCCTCACTACCTTTCTAGCATGTCCTAAAAAACACACAGGTCAATCTCTGGATCAGGGAAAGGGAAAAGAATCATGTGTGAGTGCTAACTCATGTGAAAGTACAGTCTATTTACAGATTATATCATGTGTGAATAGATAAGAGGGCTAAGACATATGCTGCTTCAGTAACAGAATCTCAACTTGTACAGAAGCTTTTTCAGACAAGGAATGAATAATCTTAGCCAGCAGCATGCTGTGTCCCAATGAGAAGCTTAAAACTTTACTCTCCACAGTCATTATGTTCCATAAATCACTCGCCTAACCCTACTTAAATCAATACAGTAAGATAGAGCAAGAATATATATCTCTGCTGGCCTTGCTTAAAAAGACTATATGGTATGTATCTCCCTTTGAGGGGCTATATTCACACATGTCCTTGAAGAGCTTGATTTGTAGATATGAAATATGATTTTAGCCCTCAAAGCAAAATGTAGCTCAGTCTGGTCCTCATTATTCTTCTAAAAGCGACTGAGCTCTTCATTTTGTAGCCAAAGAAGTGACTACTTACAAAACCAGAGCTAGAGTGGCTATTACATACTCTTTAACAGGAACCCAGTTAAAGGTCAACAAAAAATCTTCTACGTAGCGTGCCGTATAAATGCTCTCAGTTTGATCAGTTGTGGCCCTGCTGTTTGTAAAGCACCAGTTGTGGCATTTATTGATTTCCATACAGGCAGGAAATCGCAGAAGGAAAGACTCTAGTTGAAAATACACAATGTTATTGTGAATGCTAGTACAAGAACCAATCATATATTGGATTTTTATCATTGAGCCAAATACACAATATATTGCATGCTTACACTAATTTTTAATTTGATAAAAAAAGTATTAGAAAAATATATGCATTTAAATTCACAGATATGGAATAAGAACCTTCATTCACTCATTAAATAAAATGAAACAGTGTTTGCAACACACAGGAATTTCTGTGTGCATGGTGTGATCTGAAGTGTTGCCAAATCATACAATACAAGCCTATGTTGAGGACCCATATTACTCCTCGGAAATGTATTGTAAGGGTTAAACTGAATAGTCACATTTCAGCAAGAGAAAATGTTTTATCTTGAGGTTATATGCACAGTACTCCAGAAACCCAGTAAAAGGTAACTGCTCAAATGAACTTAACTTAATGTGTAGCATCAGAGGGAGGGAGGAGTGAGCACAGTGGTTTGCACTTTGTTTTAATTTGCCTCTGGTGTTGGATCAGTTATGAACCAAATTGATCTGTTAACAGGAAACGTCTCATATGTCTGTTAAAACACAGCTTTTACTGACATCGTGTAAGCATGTTAATAGCTGAATGCTACAATATGTGACTGAAAAACAAACAACGATGAATGCAGTTCCACATGTGGCACAGAGTATATTCATTAACACACGGACAGCTTGAGATTACACTGTAAACAATGTTTTGCTACACACAGATACACAAGTATCTCTGTGTAAAGACACACAGGTATTACCTCAGAGATTTCAGGGTTATATTGTGAAACTGTTTGTAACAGGTTTTGCAATGCGGCTCTGCTCTGGATAAATCCCGGGCTCTGCCTGATTCTCACATTCCAGGACCTCGCTCGCTGTCCTGAACAATTTCTAAGAGAACGTTTTGCCTTTTTTTTATCAGAAACATGTTGATTCTCCTTCAGCTTTCTTTCATTTATCTGAATTGTGACACTGTTTTCAAAGAGAAGCACAAATACATGAAACCTTGGCTTGCAATGTATTATTTCTGTTAGAACATGCCTCACATTCCCTCATCAGATTATTTTTAGCAGCTAATTTGCGCAGCTCTTGGTAGAATGCTTCTTATTATTAAAATGAAATGACTGCGTCTTTGTACTGTACATAAATTAGCGCATTGTTAGTAGATCACGCGCAGAACTCCCCTTCGAAGTCTGTCCTATTTTGATTTTTATCACTTTGAATGATGTATATTTAGTTCTTCGAACGAATTAAGAAGGATATAAACGTATTTTTGTACATTCAGGATTTTAATTTGTTGTCAGGACTTCCTCCACCTCTGCAGTCCATCTCTTGCTTCTGCCTTTTACAATCCGCAAGGTCAAATATTAACAACAATACTCAACATGTGAGGTTTACTCCATAAAATTATTATATGGATACACTTCTTCAATTGACACATATTGCACAAACCGGGAATACAAACTCGCCATATAATGTAAGGGAACTCTCCATCATAAATTTTAATATACATAGAGAGAAAGAGGCCTGAGTTGCGTGAATGTGCGAGAGCGAGACATCGGAGAGATTAAGTTTGGAGTTAGCTCTAGTTGAGAATGCTGACAAAGCATCCTTCAGCTAACACTTATCACAAACACAAATGAACCTCTTCAAATCAAGTCTCACCTCAGGCTGAAACACATTACCGTTTGTGCATATTGGATGTTCACAATCTGACAGCTTCATAGCAAGTATTAATACCCTTAGGTCTGGGGGGATGATGGAGCCACATTTATTAAATACAGTCAAATGTGCACACACTGTGTTCACTGAGTCTTCATCTTAAGAGACATAATGATTCAGATTCAAAATACAGCCTGCATGAAAGGCACAGCCTGAACAGCGTAGCAACACATGACTCAACACAAGCCGTCACTGATAGTTATCTCTTGGTCCCTGGCACATGTGATACATGTGTAGCCATTTACACAGCATCACACTGTGCAACTGGCTACACAGTGTGGCTAAAAATTAACAACTGATGGGAAATGCACAGAAGGTGCTGGCTAGCAGTTACAGTTCAGAAAAAACATGCACATCGACCGTTGTTCAGTATACTGGAAATGGTTCACAATAGCCTGCCATCAATGATGATGTTTAAATCAGGACAAATCTGCAAAGTTGACTAAATGTGTGACACCCAGGAATTTGAGTGTCTATGTTTGTGGGTGTGTGTGTGTGTTTGCAGCACTCTACTTGCACTCCCGTGGGCAGACAATCCACAGTGTGTTGACAAAGCCAACTCAAACATCACACAGCCAAGAGTCAGGGCAAGGCCACAAAAAAACATCTATAAAAGATGTTTTAAACCTACGCAGACCGAACATGTCCTATTTGGCAAAGCATCTTACTGACATATTTCAAAGAATTTAAAGGAACAAAAAGTTACCAAATGTGGGAGATTACATAATTATAAATTAGTATAATCTAGTATCTCCTCCATTTAACACTGGAGGAAAAGCTGTATGCACCACAGAAAGGTCTGTCTAAGAGAGACAGTCTCACATCCAGCTAATTTAGAATTGCCACTTAACCTTACTTGCAAGTTCTTGGGCTGCAAGCCACCTTGAAACCCTGAATCGGGTAAGTGGTTAAGAAAATATATGCAATTAAGAAACCTAATCATGCAACTTATCACAAGGTTTGAAAAGTAATTTTTTTGTACGTGTCATCAAGTTTAGCAATGCTGTACTTTTTTTCTAAACAGCCTACGAGAATAAGAAATTAAGATTTGTTTTAACCTGACGTTTCACATCTCATACAAGAAACTTCTTCAATTCTAATTTGTTTTAACCACATCTCACTTTTGAAACTGACACACTTTTCTCTAACAGGAATAAATGGGAACAAAGTCAATAAATAATTCTAACTAACCAACCTCCCAGCAGGGATAACAGACATTAGGATGCTTTATACAACTAACAGGACATGTCCAAAACATATACCATTCCTGCTAAAATAATTTTAGACAAAGGAAAGACTGCAACTATAGAGCTTCCATAACTAAGCCTATTTAATCCCTGACTATGCGTGCACTGGGCCAGAGAACAGCTACCCTAATGAAAAAGACAGGACAGAGAGAACTGCAAGCGTCCTGAGAAATGGGCAAAAGAAACTCTGTGATTCTCTGTGTCTTAAGCTCTTTGTCTCATTCCATCCCTCATTCTCCCTCTGTACACATAATCACACAAACACACAGAATCTCCAACTCTGCTGAACATCAGGTTGACATTAAGCACAAACACAAGCACAAACCTTTGAATCACACCATGACCAAAATGTACTTTTTATATGCACCTTTAAACATTGAACATTTCAGCAATTTAAGACTACAGACAAGCACATCTTGTATAGGTAATATTATTTCTATACTCTGGTATAGAATTTTTAAAATTCTTTTCTTAGCTACTTTAGATATTTCTCCTTTGTCCAAATAAGCACAATACACTGAAGACCCCTGAGGAGAATCTGTATGCTTTTGAGGACATACTGTAAGTATGCTGTAAGACCATTCATGTTTTTCCTTATTTAAATGAGGAAATGATCACATCTCTCATCATTCTGCTTTATGGCCAAATGTATTAAATGGGGCAAAGTAGCGTAAGGTTGCAGACACACAGAAAAAATGTGCAGGTGGAAGCTGAATTCTTTATTTATAAACAAATACATAAGCATTTCATTTGAATAATGACCAACACATTCTACCAAGAAGAGTGCACACTCATCAGAAAGGAGCACCCAATGAGCAAGCAAGTAATCTGCCAAGGAAGGTGGTACAGTGTAAGCATAGGTGTTAGGCATGTGTTTCTCTCCAGAAACAGCATGGCAATCCAGATCAATGAGCAGCAGTTGAAGCAGAACTGATACGCTTTTGATGGAAAGGGAAATTCTCTTTTAGAAATTACTGGGGACTGTGTGGGGTCTTCCAGGGTAAGACAGCCATTCTCTGGATAAATATTGCAGCTCAGGTAGAGCACTGGATTTATCCTAACAATAAAGCTGCAATATTGCAAACATTTTTATCATATAAACCTGCAATCTGTGTGTGCTAAAGCTGTAGGATGTGTCAAAGAACACCAAACATTACTGATCTTGCCCCATGCATGTGTTAATGACGGAATGATCTTTGCTGAGATTTTGCGGAACACGAAAGTGACCGACGTTCCAGAATACGGCAGGAAAAACTGAATTTTTTGTCAGCCGTAGCAAGGGAGAGCAATTCAGGTATGAATAGCAATACAGAGCAGTGCTTATTTTTTCCGTTCATTGACAGAGCCTGATCTATGATCTATTTATGGCTTATTTATTGAGTCAAAAATACACAGTGGCATTACAGATCAAAAGTTTACAGTTTTACTACTGTTTATGTTCACTGCTGCAATTTCTAACTCAGGGTATGCCGACCTGCTCCAACTTTTTAGTGGGAAATCTGGGTTGAAAAGGCATTCCTCAAAAAAAATCCAAATGGGAACTCAAAATTTTAACTTTGGACTTTTTCAGGAACCCACCATAATCCAACACTCACTATACATTGCTTTATTTTGACATATATATCCATATAGCATGTCGCAGATGTGATAACAGAGTTAAGTTACGAAACAAGAAATGAAAAAATCTGTTGGCGATGTTGCAGAGCTTCCTATGTACGCTGCTGAATGACGACACACAGATGTTTCATTGTGACAAAAAACATAAAACAAAAAAAAGAAAATACAAAATTGTTTTAATACTGACTCTCAGTATCTTGATAACGTCAAATGTTAATAAGAACAGTAAAGTTCTATACTGTTTCATCAGAAGACCTGTATTATTGGAGCTCTGCTCTAATCATTCAGGATAAGGACTCCATGACAAACTGCAGGAAGGAGCCAAAGGATACCACACTCAAAGCTTTGAGCAATCCACCTCAGTTATGTGGTCATTCTGATAACATCTCCCACAGTCATTCCAAATAAACTCTTAGTGGCAAACATCAAAGCAATATCAGGCATCTGTTTTTGTCATTTAACAACTGTTAATGACACACAACTTGCATTGAATTGCCTACCACAAACCTTCGGTAAATCACATTCGTATTATTAGTTTAAATAATCCCCACTTGAAATTTTATGCTCTAAAATGAAAACTATCTGTCTTTTATCTTCTCCTTCAGTTGCAAAATTGATACTCGACCTCTTTGATAAATCTCCATCTTTACTACTACACTAGAAAGTGTTGACTGTCGAGAGCAACTCCAGCTAATTCGGCAGTTTTGTGACCATTAATTATCTTTAGCGCCTGTTTATTTGGCTTAACTGTGACACTTTACTTGGCCTAGCCATTGCTGGCTCTGTCCTGATGGACTTCAGACATGGGTTGCAGGCATGACTAGACTTTACCAAACGAGGTATAAAAAACAATTACGAAAGCTCAAAATAAATGTAATCCTGTGTACTTGTTTTCTGAGTTTAACCTTCTACTGCAGGAGCTCATGTCTGCACAGATACTAAGCAGCCTTCCACCTTGTTCATCACGGGAGCTCTCACTGTGGTGTGTTACATTCTTTCCCGTACAATAAAAAAAAACTTAAACTTGACTCCTGGGATACCTTGGAAACATGGACAGCATGTACCCACCCCCAACCCACCCCTTCACATTCACACTTGCCTCAATGTCCTGACCTGTCCTTTGCAGCCTCTTTATCCTCCCTTCCTCTGTGTGTGTGTGTGTGTGTGTGTGTGTGTGTGTTTATGTGATAGTGGAAATTTGTGTTCTATGTGGCACTATAGTTTCTTTGTTTGTGTCCTTTTAGTCAAACCTTGGTTGCCCAGGGAACAATTCTCCCACCAAACTATTCCAACCCTCCACCCGGTATTGCGCGCTCTCTCTCTCTCACAGACTCACACACGCACATGAACTCACACACCTACACACACGAAGTTTTATAACTCTGTGCATGTACATAGTGGAGTGGATGCGCACATTGTCTTGGCTGGCGAGCTGGCTGCAACGGCAGATGCATTTTCAGTAAGAGTCCAAATTAAGAATGGATAGAAACACAGCAGTAATGACAAACTGCTGCTCATTCATTTGTCATTTATGGAAACATCACAGTTGTACACCTTCACTTCATCAAACAATGCCTAATTGGTCCATGATGTTTTCACAGTTAACATTTTACAAAACTCATATATAAATCTCATCATTCCTCCTGATCCTAAGCCTAAAAGTTGTTGCTGTGACTGGAAAATGTGAAAAGAACAGGTTGTGATGCAGCAGAAGCACACACACAGGTAAAGACACCGCATGTTCGCACACTCACACATAAGCAGTCAGGCCATAAATGTCGCTGTGAAGAAATGCTGGCAGCTGTGCTTTTATGGCTTCATCTGGCCTGTTATATTTATCTGATACCCCCACCCTCACCCCCCACCCCATGTGCTATCTTTCTCATACACATCCATTGATATTCCATCAACAATATAATATAAGGGCCACAAGTAAGGTGAAGAAAGCTAGCTCTAATTGTTTTTCGCCAAAAAAATAAAAACACAGAATATTCACAAATTCCTATTTACAGTGAGAGGCTTTACGCACCTTCATGGTCACACCTGGGAGCTGCCCACTGTTGCCCTTTTCCTGTACTATTGGCTGCTAAGCAACTGTGTGGCCTATTTAAAATCATGTGACTCATTATAAATCGATAAAGTAAACACTGGTAAAATCATACCCAGCTGTGCCACATATGTGCCGCTGGAAATGCTTAACCCCTCACAAAACTGGTTCTAATGAGCAATTTTCCTGTTTTTAATGTTCTAATTTTATGCACACAGACAATTCTTAAGAAAAACCTTAAGCTAGCACATCATTAAAGAAAAACCTAGTGTCCTTGAAGCCTTTGATTATACTGCTAAAGCAGACCTTGACATTAATACCCTACATGTGCTGCTGTAGCAATCAAATTGCATTAATCTGAGCGGGCAGATATGTGTTTAATACAAAATATTTTATCACTTGACTTTCAAAAGAGTTGGAAAGGAAAAAAAATCCCAGCAAAGGTACAGAATGCTAACCAGGTGTCTAATATGCCTTAACTCCTGTAAATGTTGTGAAAGGGTTTATCTGACAGATTCAAGTGTTACTGTTCATATAGTCAAGATATTTTAATATGATGGAGGCCGTTTCTCCTTGATCTCAGTCAAGGCCGTCTGTGTTATGAATTTAACAGAGCGCTGAAAACTGCCGTGAGCACAGCAGTGGTGTGTGTTTGTTGCTGTGCACATGTAAAAGAGAGTGCTACCCTGACCTTTAACACCAGAGTGGTGCCAAAAAGGAGCTTGCTTCTCACTGTGTTTGTGAGTATCTTGACAAAATGCCAAAACCAAAATAAGCACTGTACATGAACTTTATGTCATCGGTATTTTCAAGCATTATCATGATACAGAATAGTCCTGAAATAAAGGTGCAATCTTGAAAATTACAGCAGGAAAAAAAAACAAAAAACACACAACCCTAAAGATGTTTTCTTTTATTCCCGTAAAATGCTCACAAGATTTCCACTACAGATATGCATCCTGAAGTCCAGTCATCTCCTGGTCAGACAGACATACATCAGCAGAACATCAAAAATGTGCATGCACACATACCCCTCAGTGAGCCTCTGAGCCTCTTTTGCCTCCTCACTCCTCTATCGGGCCCTCAGGGGGGAGGGAAACCCATGAAATGATTCCTGACATGTCAGATCACACAGCAGCACCGGTTGAGCTGTCTGATATCAACACTTTTCTGCCTGACTGTGGACAAGTAAGACAGGGGGATTTGCAATGATTTCCCCTGGCTATAGCGCTACTTGTATCTCCTGTGCTGACTTAAGTTGCTGAAGCTGCCCTACTGTGCCAGTTAACCCTGAGAAATTCTGTGTCATAGAAAAATAGCGATTCAATAACCTGTGTCAAACTTCAAATTCTGTTTTTTTAGGATAGAAAATACATAATTATTAAATTTGTATCTAAAAAAACCTACTAGGTTTTCATCTGGAAGACGAGAAGCATCGTCACTGAATAATATCAACTCGAACCAACCACTGTCCTTTCTGTGTCAGCTTGGCAGGAGATGCCAAATTCCTGTCGAGCAATCATTTAGAAAGAGAAAAGAGTGTTTTTAATCCTTTCCCCCTGTCTTCACAATTAAAATTCACATCTCAGATTCACCTTGTTGTGTTACACCCACTGGCAGACTGTCACATTTACATCCATGCATGAACATACCCTGAAAGAATATACTGAGAGTGAAATAGAGAATGACTGAGATATTGTACATTTGCTGCAGCATCTCACACAAATGAGTGAGCATAAAAGGACGGGAATACACCTTCTGACTCCACCACAAAGCTTCCTATGCAAAGCCAGCCGGATCCCATGAGTTTGGGATCTAACTTCGTATCAGTGTCAAAACGGTTTAATATTATCGAAAGACGGTTCATTAGCATACTGGGGTGCTCACAGGTGTGAGCCCTAACAGTATTCTTAAATAGTGAGGCTTTTCCTCTCGCTGTTTGAGTTCAACTCATTATTTGGATGTTTCCGGTGAAGTCAGATCAAAGTTTTGATTAAATGAAGCGTCTCTCCCGGCTCGTCATTTTTCACCCTCGAGGAAGACTGAATCAGGTCTGGAAAAATCTATAAAGAATATCAAGGTATCAAACATTCTCATTATTTTTACCTATGTATCTATTTGGAGCTGTGGGGTGCACAGAGGGTGGATGAGATATAAGAACTTACGTACTTTAACCCTTTAAGACCTACCATAGAACCAAGTTCGCCAGAGCTTATATTATATTTTTACATGCTGTGGAGCCATTTTTGGGAGCATTTCAAGTTGCTATACATCAATACAACCATTATAGCCCAAACTTTAATAATATGTCTGCATTAGGTGCATAGTAATTACATAAATTGCAAAAAAGTGCAATAAACTACAAAACAATTGAAAATCGTTTTTGTTTTTTTAACATATATTTCTAGTTAGAGAAATTTAAGAGGCTTATCCCTCAAAACTGTAAATACAAAAAAGTTACACAAACTAGTTTCCCACCACAGGAAATTTATTTTGAGTGTCTTCATAGTTTTATTTTTGAAATACACCAATTTTTATATACTGCAGGAAAAACGAAAATAAATATTATAGTGCAAATTTGCAAAATAACAGCATATGCATCAAAATAAACTATTTCCAGCAGTGCAATAGGAGTCCTAAGCATCCCAGAAACGACACAGAAAGTCATAAACTCAAACATAACTTTTTAAAACACATAACAAGTAAAACACAAGCTCATAAGGCCCCGATCGTAAAAAACTACATTTCCGCAAAATGACGTCACTTCCGGTTTCGGGCAGGTCATGCGGTCATGTGATAGTTCGCGCTGATGGACGTAGGAAGTGTTACAAACAGCTGATGGATCGGCGAAGCGTGTTTCTGGAATATCATGTTTTTGTTGCTGCAAGTGATTTTTATGCAGTTTTTGCAAAGCTATATGTGGAAGGAAACTGACCTAGGACAAGCTGATGGCATAAGATGTAAGTACAACTCCTCCAGTTTCATATGCAAAAAAAATTATTGCGCTAGCTTACTTGGTTGCAGAGCTACCGGGATTTAAAAATAGTTACGCAAAACAGAGCGTGCCCGCTCCGATCGGCTGTAAAGGGTTAATACCCTGAGGACTATATCATTTGGCAATACGAGGAGTTTTTCTTCTTTGCATGTTTTGTAATTAACTTCTAATATCCTGTCACTTTTTAGAGCATCTGAACAGCAAAGCGGGCGCACAACAGGAAGAACAATAAAAGAAAGACTGAATTGGACAAAGAAGAAAATGTCAGAGTCACAGGATGTACTCTAATTGTTTTTGGCTAAATGAAAACTATCTTACCTTCAAGGATGACTTCTTTCCCGGTTTTTTTTAACGCTTGCACAGCCTCGTCATGCGTGGCCTCTCGTAAGTCGTAACCATTGACAGAGAGTATGGCATCACCAACATAAAGGGCCTCGGTCTGGTCAGCAGCCAGGCCTTTAAAAATTTTGGAGATGAGGATTGGCATCTTGTTTTCCTTGCCACCTGCATGATCAGACAAGAAAATCAAGTTAAAAATCATGTGGAAAAATCCAACTTTTACCACTAATTAGCTTCACAAAGCAGTTTGGTAGTTCCTATTTGAACGGCCTATTGGCAGTATATAAAGCAAATCAAATTATATGTTTTCTTGGACGCTGGTAAATAAAGCACTGATAAAAATGCCCTTAAATTCACTGTGACTTCACACCAGAAGGTATAAGTTAGAGCTGAGTCATAAAACTAAAAAAGTGTGTGGCTGGTTGGTAGTTATAAATATGAAATAAACAGTTTCTGTCCCTTATCACCTTAACATTAGTCACCTAAACTGCAGTTAAACGAGCACATAAAAACTGATGGAGACAGTGATCGGCCTACTGTACTATGGTCTGTGTCTCCGACTCTCCCTCCCTTTGTCTCTTTGTCACACAATGAAGGTCAACTAGTAAGCTGATGGATGCGCTGTAACTCTTGTGGTGGGCTTCCGCACTTCATGTGAAATATCATCGTTAATGTCAGCTTAAAGCTGGACTTTGGCCTTCAGGCTAGTGAGAAATAGTCTTAAAGACGATAAAATGCTTTTTGTGTTTTGGTTTTTTTTGCTATTTCTTCTGGGTGATCCCTCTGCGAGGATTTTTATCATGCAAATTTCTTTGGACACCCAATGTAGTATTCTTAAAAATATCAAAACTTCTACACACGCCACCAGGACGATGAACTTATCCACTATTCTGAGCACCATAGCATCATATAGATGTATAATCAGAGGCAATATGTGGCCCTCACTGACTCAGTCACTGAATTAACGAGGGTGTTCCAGAAAGCTTATAGAAAAGATAAGTTAATGTGGGTTTTAAAGCTTTGTTGGTGATGCTATCTTTTATGTATATCATCAAATGTTTAATAAAAAAACAACTAAACTTATAAACTTGAGTAATGACTTTAAATCTTAAAAAAAGATATGGGAATTTGTCACAGGACAGTTAAGTAACATGCATGACTATCAATACTGCTAGGTATATTTTTTAAGGTTTGTGTTTAATTAATGCCATTTTGAAAAGGAGCTGAAGAACCAACAACAAATACAGAAGCCAAAGTAGATGGATACCATGTTATCTGCCTATAAGCCTATAAGAGTCATTCTAAGAGAGCATTTTGTGGTTGTAAGTAGATACAACGAACTGGTAGAAATGATAGACTTCACTATACTACAATACAAAAAAAATCTGCAGTTCTTTCTTTAGTGGGTGACATTGTAAATGGATATTGCATATTGTATATGGAGTGTGAGAGAATTCTACTATCAACGTTGGAGATCTACAGGCCACAGTCAACAGGACCAGGAAGGTGCAGGAGATGTAACCTGGGACAGTGTACACTGAGAGACTCAACCAAGTGGCTGGGATAGTGTGCAAGCACAGCTGTGCCTCATATGGGTTAGAAGTACCCAACTCCCAAATGGAGGACACCACAGAAGGTGGTTGAGAACAACAAGGCTAAGGTCCTGTGGGACTTCAAGCAGCTGCTGGCCAGCCAACCACACATAGTGGTGGTTGACACGGAGCAGAAGACCACAGTGGTCGTAGATGTGGCAGTCCCAGGGGACAGCAACATGAGAAAAGGGAGCACAAGAAAACAGAGAAGTAGCAGGGAACAACTGGAGCAGATGTGGAAGGTAAAGCCCATAATAGTCCCAGTGGTAACAGGAGCATTAGGAGATGTAACTGGAAGAGTGGCTCCAGCAGATTACAGGCACAACATTAGGGGTCTAAGTCCAGTGCAGTCCTAGGAACAGCTAAGATTCTGTGCAGTACCTCAGACTTTTGCAGAAGACCCAAGGAGGAACACACACACACACACATATCATGGCCTAGCATGTTATATACCACTAAATTAACATTTTATTCATGAGGTAACAGGCACAAGATAGCCCCAACTCATTACATTCTTTAAATAAGTAACTACACTCTTGTACAAAACTGAATAATAACAGTAAATAAGCTAATCCAACCACATAATTAATACTGGAAGATCTAACAGAATTGCTGTGAATGGACAGAGTTGCAACAACGACTGCAGACAATATGAGTGAACATACAATAAGGCTTCATTAAAGCTGATATGGATTGATATAGCTCAAGATGACACAGTGCATATAACAGAGGATTCAAATGTAGTACAGCAGTTGCACAGTAGGCAAGAGAGTTTCTAGGATATAGTGATACTGGTTTCTAAAGCCATTTTCAGACATGATGAATGTAACATTAATGGCTTCATTAGTCTGTTAAAGTGGCGGCATTCAAATATAGGTCACTATCACTTTAATGTTCCACACAGGTTCATTCAGACATGCCCAAGGCAATGACGGAGCCAGTGCTTTCTACCATAAAAAAAGGAGACAAGCATTGTCAGCATAAGCTCTACTCAAGTGTGGCAACACTTTTGAACATGCCATTGTCTACAAGAGCAACGTCTCAGTGTGTGCTGCTCAGCATACCAGCATGTGAGAGACAGCAGTGGCTGCAGTTCAAACTTGTGTCGTTAATAAAGTTATATTTAAATGTTACTCGGCCTGGCCTAGAAAGATAGAGATCATGACTTTTACAAAAAAAAGTGAAGCTCGTTTAGACATAAGGCCAACAAGTTTGGAGGTCATCGGTTTTATGGTAAAGAGTGTGAGTCTGAAAAAGGGCTAAAGTATCCAGGGGATGATGAGGAGGGTGTCAGAAACACTTAGCGTTGGCAGAGAAAAGGATGGGGGCACGTTTAGAGAGTAGACATTTGAATCAATGAGGAGACAAAACCTTTAAGGAACAGTTAAAAATATTTTTTCCCACTTTCTTTACATTATAAAGCCTGACCTTGGAGGAGAGAGGAAATTCCCAAGAGAGTCTGAAGTTTCCCTCAAGTCTGAAATACCACTTACTGGAATGATTGCAGAATAAACATTTTTTGACATATTGTTCTAAAAAATAACCATTAATATGTCTGCCACTCCCACACAAACCTTTATTTCCTTCCTACCATTCTTGCAGGTGCATTTCATGTCAAATACAGTTCAGCACCTACAGCTGGGAATCTGTCAATCAAATATAAGGTGGGTGGCAGTGGTACAGACAGGGTGGAGCCACAGAAGCTTCTTATGGCAGATTAGTAAATGGTATAATAGTGCTGTGTATCTAATTTATTTATTATAATGCTTCTTCATCATCAAAAAATCTGCACGTCTGCACTTCAACTGTCATCAGCTTAATTCACACAATGCTGGAACAATATATAGAGTCAAAACAAAACTTCAAAGTATTGTGGATTCATATTCCTAATGCAATTTTATTAATATTTTTGTTATGCAATGTTGCACTTGAGTCTTGCTGACTGACAAAAATAATGTCTGGAAAAAGTATGAGTTGGTCTGTTATAAGAGTTTCAGGAACCAAAACATGGTTTCATAATATTTGGCCCACCCAACTGGAATTCAACACATAGGGACTATTCAAACAAAGTCTGGGATGGTTTTAAAGTGAAATAATTGTTTTATGGTACTGTTCACCAACTGCCTTCTCTCAAAGTAGCATTCCCTCTGACTGTTATTGTGGTTATATGCACGGACCGTGCACCTCAGTGGCTCCAAAGAAGGAAAAATGTCTGCAGAGACACGCAAACTTTTACCATTCTGCCTGTCCAGAGACCTGGAGTCTAGATTCCATGCCTCCCCTCTTAAATTTAGACGTGAGTTAAAGTTGCCTCCGTACTCTTCCTCAAGCTGGGGTGGGCTCCCTAAAATTAACACTAGTGGAGTACTCCACTCCCAGCCACATAGCTTTCATCTTTAGCCAATGACAACTGACTGCTGTGAGCTGCTTCTCTCAGCTGTTCGCAATGCGGTGTCAACTAGCCTACAAGTTTTTCTCTGTTCTTTCATTTGTTTCCCCCTGCGTTTCTGACACTTTTTTCTTCCTGCTTCTTTTTTCTTTTTACTCTTTTCACCTCTTTGACCTCTTGTCCCATATACCATTTCATGTTTGGCCTGCTCTTTCTGCCTGCACCTTTCACTTTCAATCTTGTATACCCTTCCTCCCAAAACTGCCTCTGAACATCCAGCATCGCAACAATGTCAAGCCAAAAGGCTTCTAGCTAGGATTTGGTTTTAATAACATGCTGTCTGATTTTCAAACCCACCCATTTCCACAGATGGACATCACAGTTATGTCATTAGGGTTTGGCTTTGTTTTGTTGTTGTTCGGAATTGCGGGGGGACTAAAAATTAAGATGTCACCAGCAGCTACAATGATGAGCCATCTTTGCAACATGACAATAATGCAAGTTTACAATTATCTATCAACTCGACACTTTACATCAACCAATCGCCAAGTGATTACCTGGGAAGACAAACTTGCCAGGAGGAAGCTACAGCTCACACACATGCAATTATACCCACACATGCTGCTTATAGATCCATGCCCGTTATTTATTACACCTTTTACTGCCTTGGCAGCCCATGCTTTACAACACAAGGTGACTTAAGGTTGTGAACTGACAATAATTCATTGATATGATACATGTCATCACACAGGGGTTATGATTAAAAAATATAATTAGATTTATTGAGACTGTGCAAGAAACCTAATGAGATTTTTATTTTTATATGTAATTCTAGGAAAACTCTTCCAGTACATATTTACAACACACCACCAGGAAAATCTGAATTTAGAAAGCTGACTTTTTAGGCGAGAATTGTGGGGTCTGCATTTGCATTTATCACGACCCAAGCAAAATAAGAAACACAGTATGTAATACATCAGTGTGCAACAAACAGTGTTTATTTAAGTTGCACAAAAGAATCATAAGTTCACCACAATAACCTCAAACAATTCTAGTTAAAGCCAAGGCGGCGGAACCCCACTGTGTGTGGCAAGAATATGAAAATGACCACCTAATTACTGTTTCAATTATAAAGACAATGTAAAGACACAAAGCAAGCTGTGTAAAAAGAAAAAGTGTAAATCTATCAGTTGCTACTAAATTTCAAGAACAAAAGCTGTAATATTTGTCCGTCTATAAAATATAATAATATCCAAAACATTCCTAAAACTTTGTTATCACATTCCTGTCCGTTTTATCTTTTATATTTACATAGCATCCCACTGCTCAACCTTCCTAATCATCTTCAGTTTGAGATCCCCACAGAGATAGGCTACTTTTGTGGAAGCAGGACAAGGAAAAGTCTTTTATCAGCTGCTGCAAAACACATGGCAGGTATGCAGGCTTTGCTGGTAAAATATGGAGAGATTACAACCTTTCTTCATTGAGAAGTCCCTGTAGAAACAATATTCTTGTGGCCACTATGTGCAGTAGAGGTCTCTGTGTCCATGTCTACTCCGGATTGCTTATTCAAAAGCAAAGTTCCACAGCCAAAAAGGTCTTTGAACCACCTAAAATACTCTGTAGAGCGTGGATTTTACTCTGTCACATATATTTATTGGTGTTACAGCTTCATAATCAGAAGTTAGATCTAATAAAACTAATGACACATTTGTGTATGTGAGTGTTGGTTGATAACGCATAATATTCAGGTTTATAACCTGCTTTGTTTGGTGTCTGTAGTCCATAAATAAATATGTTTAAATGAACTGCTGGTGTCGACACTGCTGGGTAATAAGCATCTACGGAAAGTATTCGGGGATTTGTGGAAACTTTTTAAAACCCAAATCGAGTTAAACAGAATCACGTGCCATTTCCTGATTTCTCTCAATTCAATTATCCAAGTTATTTAAACACGGTGGAACCCAACGTTACATGACAGTAGCGAAATAATTACCGTCTCCGGTGACTGTGGTGCACTGAAATGGTTCCCTGTTGAGGAGAGAAACAGCTTGAGAAAATCACAGCTGTCGTTTTTTCTGCGCTAACATCGGACCTATACGTGTGAGTTATAACACGAACGGATATTTGTCATAGAGCAAATCGCGGAAAAGTTGCATTTTACGCACGTTTCTGAGAATTGTTGCACATTGTTGAAGTTAGGCAAGTTAACTGGCCGCTGTTTTCGCGGTGGGTGACAGAAGGTACGCTGTAGTCAAAACTTGTGTTAACTGACAGTAACTCGCCGTTCATGCAGTTAGCTATCTTTAAGATACTTTCGTAAACTACCTTACCTTTGATACTGATTCCGAGCCCGCCAACATCTTGCTTGGTAACTCGCACCGTGCGCTTCACGTTGGTGATGGTTTCCGGGACCGGGGACGAGCTGAGGTTCGGGGGATCTCCGTTGATAGCACCGGCAGGACTCGGGTTTGGCTTCGCGGGTTCTTCGGTGC
Organism: Aulonocara sp. 'chitande type north' Nkhata Bay; assembly: GCF_057382095.1. Taxonomy (NCBI): domain Eukaryota; kingdom Metazoa; phylum Chordata; class Actinopteri; order Cichliformes; family Cichlidae; genus Aulonocara; species Aulonocara sp. 'chitande type north' Nkhata Bay. The sequence goes on along the minus strand of NC_141348.1, from coordinate 39,573,954 downwards.
CCTCGCCGGGGTTTAACGTGAGACTATCTTCGGTAAGTGTAGCCAATACCCGGATCCAGCGGTCCACGGTCACTCGAAGTTCCAGCAGTCCCGTTTTCTGCGCCTTCATCGCGGCAGCCATGTTCAACGCATTCCTGGAATAACTCTAGACGGGCTGGCAGTCCTGTAAGAGGGGGTAGAGGGCTGTGGTAGGGGGCATGCAGACACACACATTGAACCCCCCTCCCTCTATTTTCTCCTCCTCCTCCAAAAGAGGTTTATCCAGTAGTAGGCTAAGTAAAGTTAATTGAGGGCGATGCGATTAGCAGCGGTGTTGACACACACTCAAAGTTCAAAGAGCTTCTTGTTCAGCCCATCCGTTAATCAGCAATGTGAGGTTGAGCCACGCATAATTAAGTTTTTGATTCATTATTTATTTCGAGTGTATTTCAACACCCAGCCTCAGATCACAGATCTCATTTCCAGTGTGCCCGAAACGCGCAAAATCACTGCGCATATATATATATATATATATATATATATATATATATATATATATATATATATATATATATATATATATAAGTTCTGCAATAAGGAAAACAAAATCGATATGCTTTCAAGGCCAGAAACGTATTTCTAGTGAAGAGAGCTTATATCAGGAATGACACCCACTAAGCATCTTCGGCTTGAATTCTGCTGACAGAAAACAGTGGGTGTGATGTTACCATGAAGAAGCCTGCACGTTAATCAGAACAATTATATTTATTAGCTCTTATTCAAAATGGGTTTCAGGACAACAGGAACTGAAAGAGGCCATAATGCCCCTCAGTACCATGACACCGATGCCCTGTTGCAGCAGCTGAGGCATAGTTAAAGTTGGTCAGTAACCAAATAACCAAATAACCAGTAAATGTTGTTAAAACCAGACACGTGACCAGTAAGATGTTGTACAAAGCATGATTAGCCCAAAGCTCTTCTCCAGTAGGTACCAAATGAGTTGGCAGCGTGGTGTTTGAGCATCGCAAAGGATGAATCAATGCTGGATACAGACCAAGACCAAACGACCTCATCTCCCAGACTGGGAATTCCATGACAGTGAAGAAATGGGCTAAAAAAATACATGAAAACTTTGTTGTTTGTGTTTGAAATTTTCTGCAGATAGAAGGTAGAATCGTGGTTTAGATTAGTAAACTGATTCCACCGGGGCTACTGCCAAAAATGCAACTCATGGTGTTTCAGTTAAAAACCCAAAACAATCCTGCGTATGCTGAAGATGAGTGCCAGTAAGTGGAATTTCAGTTCTTTTCAGTCCACAATTTTCATGTTTAAATTTCCAGTTCAAACTAAAATATTTTTCAGATTTAATTTATTTCCTTCCTCATTTCTTCAGTTCAAACTGTTTAGCAATGCTTTCCATTTCTTTTGTAATTTGCAGAAATCTACTCTGGCTGTCAGTTTTCTTTTTCATTTAGTAGTGAGTAGTAAATATGTAATGAAAAATGTGAAAAAAAATGCAATAACTATTTTGAACTATTTCCTAATATGCCATGATTTCAGGAGTAATAAGCCAAGCCGTTCAGTCTCGGTCTTGACAGAAACTCAACGTGGATAAGTACTGGACTGTTGTGGTGACTCAGCAGAGGTGCACTTAATTGTGCATCATAGACATTAAGACCATGCAGGAGTCACTGAAACAAGCTGATGAAGCAGTCCTCATTTCCTATGCTCTGTTGCATCGGCAAGGTATCTGTCAGCCCTTCAGCTGTGTGTGTGGCAGCCTGTGTTGCATCTGCTTCACAGCAGGTGAAATAGCAAAGAAGTCCCAGCACTCAGGGTTGGAAAACACTCTTCTGGGTGGGCTGTTTAGAGGCAGTTGCTCCCTTAATGAAAACAAGTTTGGAGCTTTGACTGAAAATTCCTCTAAACCCACACAGATGCTCTAAATATTCTCATCTGTCAACAACATTTCTTTATAATTCTAAAGTAGCTAATCAACTCAAATATCAACGCTTACTTTATTCTAATTGGTTCATGTTTACTGTAGTGAATATTGATGTAACAACTTTATTTCTAACAACTTGTTTTTTAAGTCATAGACCATGGCTCAGCTTCACACTAAATATTCAACAGGGAATTTCAAAGCTTAGATTCAAATCTTTTGTCTCCCTCTAGTGATTAAATGGCTCTATTACCTCTACACTGGAAACCTAATCTGTTTAAATAACAAAGATTTCCCACATGTCCTATAGAGTACTTTAAAAAAAATCTAGGAACAGCTTCTGATTGTTATGCGATGAGGTTTTCACTGTGATAGAAATAAAATAAACAGTAAAAACAGCTGAATTAAGAGAAACTATTTCAGACTTTACTACAGTCTTGTTAAAGAAAACACATTTTGCAGTTATAAAGTATAGGCCATATGTATAAGGTTAAAATGCAATTACTGCGTCATTAACTGATATTAAACAAGCACAGCCTGTCCCAGGATTACCCTTTGATTATTTAGTTCATATCCAACCATATGTCTATTAGTATTCATGGATTTGTAGGCAATTAATGCCATATGGTACTCAAAGAGCAAAATAAATAAATACATTTAGATAATATAAACAAATATTGGACCAATCACAACTATCATTTGGACATTTCAGTTGCCCGGGGTGACACTTTAAAGTAAAGACAAAGGGTTTACTTGGAAATACTAAAGATACAACAATTATACTGTTTATGAACATACAAGATGGAGCTTGTTTTTATTGGCATCGTATCCATTAATATTATATAGATGTGATGGGGAACATAGTCTTGCAGTTAAAAATGTGGATTTTCAAATTTAAAGTGAAGTCAGATGATTCCTGTGTTTCCAAATAAGTCATACAAACTCAGCTATCACATCAACCCTGTTGTTTTCAGCAACAGCAAGCAACTGTTTTTTTAAAAAAAAGACACAACTATGATGAAACCACTCTATGGCAAGTGTACAATGTGGCATTTAATTAATTAATGGTTAATGAACGAATGGATTTATTGGCCAGTTGCTATGATTTTGTGAGGTAGAAATAAGGTCCAGTATCGGAGCTTGTTTTAGCCAAGCGGCAGTGTCCTGTTCTGTTCAACCTATGAGCGCACAAAAGAACAGCACCTGTAGCTCACCTGCACAGCAAAATCTCCAGTGTTAAATTAACACTAGAGAGTGTCTATATGGGTCCACACCTCTGAGTGTTAAATACAACACTGTTGAGTGTTAAATTAACACTTTTGACAGTGTTATATGTTTAAAAGTAACCTAGTCAGTTTTGAAGATTAACAATGGCTAACACTGAGCAGTGCTGATTTTCTAACACTGGAAAATAACTCAAAATGTTAGAAATATTCCAGTGTTAGCAAAACAGCACTGCTCAGTGTTAGCCATTGTTAATCTTCAAAACTGACTAGGTTACTTTTAAACATATAACACTGTCAAAAGTGTTAATTTAACACTCAACAGTGTTGTATTTAACACTCAGAGGTGTGGACCCATATAGACACTCTCTAGTGTTAATTTAACACTGGAGATTTTGCTGTGTGTCAGAGTGTGTACCGCATGTAGAAAAGTCTGTCCTCAGCTCAGAGGCCTGGGTTTGGTTCTGTTCCAGCTCACGTGTGCAGGTATGTAGGATTGTCATCCCAATCTTCCTGTTCTAGAAGGCGGAAAATCCCCAAAACAATAAACATGTCGCCTAAAGGAAATGGCTATTCAGTTTCTCCAGTAAGTATATTTTAAACCTGTTTTTCCAACATCTAAAATTAGCACCCCATTCAAAATCACAGTGAATTACAGATCCACCTGCCTAACCAAACTAGTTGGTGCTGGCATTAGGTAAAAATTACCCATCTTTTATACATAGCCAGTGTGGTTTGAGGTTCAGTTACCCTTGCTACATTTAACATAATTAATGAAACAAATGATTTATATGAAGTTTATTGTCACTTTTTCTCATTCCACCCATAAACCTTATCCTCCTTTGTCCACACTTTTGTTTAGAAAAGGATACGTCCTTGTACTAATTAGCACATGTATAGAAGCACACATATAAATAGCACAGCAAAAATGAATGGGAGACTTCAACAACAGTGCTTGACTTAAGAAGTGGGTCTACATGGTGATGTTTAGCATTATGACAAGTGGTTGGCCATCTGACCTCCAGTCTATGCATCTGTTGGTCTATTTGGGATGTGAGTGGCAGGTGGCCGGCCTCTCTTTCACAGTAGCACAGCTTAATATATTTGCAAAGCTTAGCTGAATGGAAGAGCAGGATTTGTAAGGATCTCTCACACACAAAAAACAAAACTGATTGGATTGTTTGGAGTGGATCTAGTCATCTATAGTATTAAAATTGTGCACATTAAAGTAGTGACTTGTTTGCTAGTGTGCTTGCATTTACAGTAGTGTAGGATGACATCATATTTCACCATTGTCCTTGCAGGATTTAACCAATACTGAGCACCGTCAAATTACACTAGAGCTTAAGTCAGCAAGAAGTCAAGGACCTGAAATTAAATCTGTTTTCTGTTGTGTACAGGAAAAACAACCAAAACGGTGAATGATGATTTGCACTAATAGAGTGCGTTGCGTGAATGTATGTCATTGCTGATAAACCTAATAGCAGTTATATTGGGCTTGCATGTAAAAATCAAGAATGAATGAATAAAGGATATAAAACACAAGATTTTCATTTAAATATTAAAAAAAACCTTATTTAAATGCTTAAAATGACTATATGATATATTAAAAAACAAAAACAATATTAACTTTATCTATGATGGCTGTATGTGTAGTTGACAATGTATTTAATTTTATCTTTGCTAACATAAATTTAAAAAAACAAAAACAAACTAATATATAAATATATATGACTAAATGTAAGTTGAATAAAAGTTTAACATGTTAATGATCTATAAACGTCATTTCTGTCTAGGTCAAGGCAGACTGGTTTTCTGCTATGCTGAAGACAACTAACATTACCCTATAGCACTTCTCAACAACATCAGACTGCTATTGTATCTCTTGTTGTTGTTTAAGTAATAAGACAATACGTTTGAATAATAATGACAACAAACTACAAACACAATTTGTATATACAGAACACATGTGAAAATTGCTAGATCATTATTTCTATCTATTTTTTTTTATATATATTTCAATTTAACAATTGCTTAAAGCACTAGAATATGTATTGTATTTATGTTAAATAAATGAAATCAAATTAAGAACTTAAAGCATTATTTCCACATAACTTATAACCTGTAAAGGGGGTACTCTGCCTCTCACCCAACGCCAGCTGGGACAGAATGCAGCCCCCTTCCCATGTCCACAGTTGGATAAACGGTTAAGAAAATGAATGGATGGATGTACACACACACTCAAGCAGACAAACAGACTACAACCCTCCAACTTATCATCTCTGCACCCTTAGTTCAGTCAGTCACATATATGCATATCTCAACTCCCCAAAGACAGTGGACAGTTGGGGAGCCCTACTGATTAGTTTCAACGTCCCCCTGCATCCTTCTGCCTTCTCCTGCCATCCTCCAAGCATCTTTGCTTCCCTCCCCTACTCTGCTAAGGGCAACAGCTCCAGAGGTCTACCATATGGACTAGTGTCTGAGCGGCTGACAGCCTGCCTCCCTGCAGCTTGCATGTGTGTGTGTTTTGTGTATGTGTTCATTTCAACCCTGTGCTGACTGTTTAGTCTGCCCCACCTGTTCCTCTGTAACAACAGACCAGACCTCTCATCAAGCCATCCATGACGGGCTGCTGGCTGGCTGGCTGGCTGGCTGGCTGGCTGGCTGGCTGGCTGGCTGGCTGGCTGGCTGGATGGATGGATGGATGGATGGATGGATGGATAGATAGATAGATAGATAGATAGATAGATAGATAGATAGATAGATAGATAGATAGATAGATAGATAGATAGATAGATAGATAGATAGATAGATAGATAGATATCCTATCCTATCCTAAGGATATCTATATAGATAGACGAGTGATGATTGTGGCATTTTCATCTAGCAGAGCAACTGGGAATTATGTTATTTTTAAGCACCTGAAAGTCATTGAAAATGTTCTTAAATGAGCAAAAAAAGGAGAAAGGTTAAAAAAAATGGGGCAAAAGGCAGGAAAACAGATGGATAAGCTGAAGCAGACAGACAGATGAGGGGATAATAATAGATTAAAAATATGGAATAATTTATTCTTAAAAATGAATGACAGACTGTGCTGTGAACAGACAACAGTAGACAGACATACCGCCCTGCTTCCCGAACACCCAAGGACACAGGATAACAATGAATGAATTTGGGGGTGATAATGAGAGGTCAAACAGAAGAATAAGTCTCAGGCTTGTACACCTGTGGCCCACCTTCTGCCATCTAAACAACCCAGCAACCACAATCACCGCAATATTTAGTTACTCTCATTAAAACCTCCTGAATAATGTAAAGGTATATATGGATGAGACATTCATGCGGAGGAGAGGAGACCACACTGAGGGTTAGACGGATCTACATAATAGGAATATATCTCTCTCCATCTGCTCGTGTGTTTATAATCTTCCCCTCCTCCTTCTTAATGCTGATCTATCTATTTGATACCCCCACCCCATTCCCCCAATCAGCTTCTCTAACATCATGGTCTATATAGAGCCTGCCTTATTTTGCGTACTGAATGCGGTGCATGTGTGTCTATGCAAATGCATGTCTGTTTGTCTTTATCTGTGTATTTCAGTGTCTGTATGAGTTGACACAAGCACTTTGTGGTCTCAGAGGAATTAACCAAGCGTCTGCCACCTGACCCCGTTGACTCTGACCATCCTGGGCTCAGCTGATACGCGTGCCTTGTGGCCCTGACATGTGGATGACAAAAAAGCATGAAGAGTGGGAGGAGGCCAAGGACAGAAGGACCGGCAGGCAATGAATGATTATGATGACTAGGGCCATCTTGCTTGCCTCTGCAGCCTCCCCTCCACACCCCAGTAGAAATCCTGGACTTGGCCCTGGCTCTGGCTTACACATGGACAAGTGATCTGGCTTGGGTCGGCGTGGGTGAAGTGTCACCACCAGGCAGGGTCTGGCCTGTCAGCTGTCAGGGATGACAGGAGGAGACTAGAGGAGGTGTGTAAATAATAGAGGAAAATTGGTAAAGGTAAATAATCGCAAAAAGAAAATAGCTGAGGAGGGTGGATTTGTAAAAAGAAAGCTGAGGGAACAGACAAAAAAAGGAGATAATTTTGGAGGAGCTGACTAAAACAATGGATGAAAGGGAACAGGTTTTGCGGAGGTGTCATATCTGCCAGGCCTTATGCAACCTACAGTGCTCACACAGATGGCACGACTGCTGAGAAAGTAGGGTAAACAGTACCAGCTAATGACTTGCCCCCTCTTGACTTTGTACAGTGAGCTGAGAAAGCACATTATTGGAAAAAAGGGCAATCTCTCATGTGGATTAAGAATCTGTCAGGTCAACCATTGTACAGTGAAGAGTGAATAGGTAAATATGGGGGCTGGTGTAGTAATGGTCAAAGCTGGTTATAACTGAGCTCCACAGAGTTTGGAGAAGCCGTACCCAAAGGCTCGAGAATACTATGTCTCAACACTGAGAAGAAAAACACAAAAACCTCTAATCATTACCATGTCACAAAAATCAGATAAGAGCCAAATATCCTTGAGCAAAATATTAACCCCATGTTGCCCTCCAATGCATCCATCGGAGTGTGAATGCGAGTGAATGTTAGAAGCCCTAAAAACCTTAGATAAAGTGTTTGTGTGAATGGGCATGATTGGGTAAATGCACAAGTTGTATAAAGCGCTTTGAGTGCTCAGTGAGAGTAGAAAAGCGTTATATAAGAACCAGTCCACTTACCATTCTCTTTATACTTAAAAATGAAAATGCTCATGCATTAGGTCGCATGCTAATATTAGTCCTACAGTTTAACAGGGAGGGGGTTTACATATTGCTAAAACCTTGTAACAGCTCCAAATACATTTGGCTAGTCATCCAGTCAGCTCATAGTTCAGGTCAGTGTATTTGCTGTGTAACAGTCTTGGTTTGATTAAAGAGGCTGTGACAAAGAGGCTGAAAGAGGTTCAAGGGGGAGCAATGGCCAGCTGTCACATTGAGGGACCACAATGGCCACTGAAAATCCTACCACCATCTAAGCCTGTTTCTTCATTGACTCCAGTCTCCCGCCAACTGACTACTCACTTCTTTGTTAACCTGTCACAGGGCTAGTTGACAAGATGAGTTAGGACATTGTTGTCACTGTCAAAGATATTGTTTAAACTTATACATTTAAAGGGTGACTCACTGAATTAGTACTAGATTAGATCACAGTGACTGATGGAGTTCCCTACTGAAATAATAACAGATGTACTACAATACAGGGGCATTACAGTATTTCAGTGAAGCCTGTCTGAAGTAGTACTGCTAAGTAGTTAAGGTGTGCGCACAAGTGGTTTACAATTTGGGGTGTTTATTTTAAGTTTACAACCGCTGTCCAACTTAAACAATGAATTGACTCATATAAATAGATTTGAATTCAATTCAATTTTATTTATATAGTGCCAAATCACAACAACAGTCACCTCAAGGCGCTCTATATTGTACAGTAGATCGTACAATAATAGATTTTTTGCATGCTCATGCGTGCTTATTTTTTGCATACTTCTTATATTGTTCAGTGCTGTGTTTAACTGTATGTTTTCCACGCCTGTCAGGCATAAAACCAACCCTATTTACCGGAACTATAAATAGGCTTCTTATGTTATTATAAAGAAAGTTAAAACTGTGTTACTCTCCTATAAGTGTAACTTAACTATTGAAAAATGCTATCTGAATGTGAACAGTAAGTGCTCTAGTGAGTGGCAAATGCAACTCTTGTAAAATCTGAAGATTCTGAACAGTTTTATCTTAAATAATAAGGAATGTGTTGTGAATGTGTATTCTTTCATTGTTATGTTGCTTGTGAGAACAGCACAGTCAATAACACCTGACTTGCACAGACACTGACTGACACAGCATATTGGCTCATGTGTCCCCAAACTGTAACTCCCCCTGATCTCCTGCTTCTCATTAAAACGATTAGTGTCCCTTACCCCTTCTTTGCACATGAAGGGGGGAGGCACACAGCGCCGGTAGCTGATAGCTCTTCAAGTCTTCCATGGCAGGAGTAGTAGGTAATGACTCCTGCCTGCCACGGTGGACCTTAATTTGTCATTGTAGCACAGCAGCTGTGCAGCATGCTGCAGAGAGCAGGTGGCAGCCTGGCAGGAGTGGAGGATGGGGAAGGGGGGGCGGTTGCTGGAAGGGAGAAGAGGCGGAGGAGGTGGTGGTGTGGGGTGGACAGGAGCGTGTGGCATATGTGGATGGGTGCGGGAGGGGTGGATGGAGAGCTGATGGTGGCTGGGTGTGTATATGCGTGTCTCGGGGGTGGTACAGTTGACAGCCTTCTCAGCCAGCATCCAAATATTATGCTGGTAAAGAAAAAAATAACACGCGAGACTCTGGATGCAATCCAAAACAATTTGTGGCTTCGACTCAACAGATGACACACAAAATATTCAACTTTGTTTTAACTTGCGTGCAAGTTTATTGTTCAAAGTTCAACATTAATTCATCCCTAAAGGGTAAATATCCACCATAGTTCTCTCGTCTTTGCTCGTTTCAGTGACAATTTGTGAAAGCTTTCCGAGCGATAGATTTAGGCTATGAAAAACAAAATCAATACACCAACAAGTTGAGGTCGTAAACGACTTTGCTCAAGGCAATGGAAGTGTGTCTGCTGTGAGGATTATGCGAGCTGAACTGGTGTCCTATTGTTGCCGCTGGGAGTTAATCATTACTGTTTCCCTGCTGCAAACGAGCGTTATTGGCTTTCTGCTTAAATGCTTACAATTAGTACCGCCCACTCAGATATTCTCTGTTGCGTTTGAGAAAACATACCTGATGCCTGGCGTTGGACTGGATCGATTGTCTCCGGCACATCGTGCTTCATTGTTTCTTCATTATTCTTAAGTGTTTAGAAGGTTTTTGGTTTGGAGGAAGGTCTGCCAAAAAATAAGCGAGAGAAAGTGCTTGAAAAGAAGCGCCAACCAACATTCCGCCAAGAGCAAGAAAACTCATAAAGACGAAGGGCATGGTCGGAATGCCGAGTGCTTTAACTTGTAAGTGAACCTTTAATGCATTTATTCCATATTGAAATGCATCCTGTGTGACTATGCGATCTTTTATCTGATATAGTGAATATTTACAGGTGTGTTCCTGATTTTTTTGCACCTGCGCTTTTATGCATACTGTTGAACAAATGGCCGGTATGTCCTATTCTCGCGTTACATAATTAAGAATCCAGGATCTCAGTTAAAGAGACGTCTTTGCCTCCTAATGAAAATAAAGCAGAACTTTATTTACTTAATATGTGAGGGAAAGAGTATTGTTATCAGAGTTTCTCTCAGAGGGGAGGCTGAGTCTTCGGAAAAACACCTTTTGAACGTGTTACTTCACATTACATCAAATCATTATGATGAGCAAACAAAAACTCGGTTATCCTTTTGTCTGGTAAGATCTTACGCTCATTACGATCCATTAAAGAGAGTGAATAAACTATGCATAACACATACTCTGTTGGATGCATTATCCCTTATATAGCCCCCACAACAAGGCTATTATGCTCCCATTTGATTGAATAGCAGCTTGTGGTCTATGTGTCTTTTCAGTGGAGGATTTGGAGCCCTTAATCCACCAGACTAAGTTTTTTTCCTCTCTTTCCACCATCTGGAGTTTACAGCTTTTCAAGACAAAAACACCAGGCGGTGTGAAGCCAGGCTGGAACTCCTGCTTTATGCCAGGAGGAGTTTTTTTCCCTCTTTGTCTGTAGTTTCTTCCTGCTGTACTGCTGACACTGAGGGTCAATAGTACAGCCATGCAAGGCAGCTTGACTGTGGTGTGACTGGATCCCACTTATGTGTGCTGCTAAGTGTGGATTTGATGGGAATGGATGTGTTTAAACGCTGGATTTATAGCATCACTTAGTTGTTCAGTAGTCCACATGTGAGAACCACAATAAAGAGTCTGGCATCTTCTGTTGAAACAATTGTGACCAACATATGATGCAAGTGGGGTCAGCAGAGCCTGAAGGCTTGACTCTGGACATGTGTTTCCGTGACCCCCTGCGAGGACTCCATTTGGCCTCTTTCTCACCACAGAATAACAGATAATCAGATGACAAACACATCAACTTAATAAGATGCTGATGTTTTGGTGGTGAGAGTGGTAATGATGATGACAGAGTTACAACGGCCACCAGGGAGCAGCAGAGTGTGTACTGTAATGCAAAACTACATACATGATGGATGCTGGATTTGAAAGTGATTATTGTTTTGGAAAATTTGGTTCCACTCTTAAATCAGAAAGGATAAAATGTGGGTACTCTTCTGTTTTACCGTAATTGCTGTTTAGTTAGAGTAATTTGATGCTATGCAGAAAGCTAAAAAGCCCTCTGGGAAGGATGGATGTTCTAAGTTCACTGGGAAAAAATGTACTGAAGAGCATTTGTTTCAACATTGCTACACCATAGTTGATCATTTCCATTCTCTCTTGATTTAATTAACTCTACTTGAAAACATATGGATAATCTTCAACTCAGATTATTCTCCTCCTTCTCTTGTTCTCTTTGGGCTGGGGTACAGAGTCAGATTCCAATCCTCTGACATTAAAAAAGGAAATAAACGACAAAGGGGCCCTGCAGGTTTGAATTAGAGACTTTTAATTGGTTTTGGCTTGAGTGGGTTGTTAGCATTGCCAGACGTGGGCCCTTAGTGTTTTGCCATGTGGGAGAATTTCCCCATCCTGGAGGTAGAGAAAGGTGCCTGCAGAGCTTTCGAGTCACCCCTGCACTGTTTCTTGTTCGTGTAGACTGATAGCTTGCATGCAGTTGTGTCTGCATTATGTGTTATGTATCTTGTAATGTGTGAAAATATTTTTTTCCCAGTGTGTTATAAATGCTTGTAGCTTGTAAGGGTGTGTGTCATGCATGTGGTTGGCTGTGTTTTCATATAATGCATGTACTTGGGTGTGCGTGTGTGTTTTGTGTGTCAGGCTGTGAGCCCAGTATCCTTCTCACTCCCTCTGGTCTCTGCGTGGGTCTTTTCAACCAGCACTACCACCTGTTAGTGTTTTACTCAGGCCCCAAGGCTACAATGACTGCAGAACCTTGCAGATTTGCTCATCAAGCCCATCAGATCGACTCCATTGCCTTAAATCTGGCTCCCATTTCCTATCACAGGGCCGTTCTGAGCTGGATTGCTTGCAGTTCAGCTGAGTCAAGACTGTGGACAATTAAACAAGTTTGAGTTTAGTTGAGATTGATTAATTACTTGTGAGCGACAACATTTTATTCAGCATGTTCCACTGCTGGATCACACTGGAGTGTTTGCTAAGTGTGGTTTTAGTGGTTAAAGAGATGTTTAAAGTCTGGATTTATCGGGTTACTTTGTAGCCCGATTTGGCAAATGTGTCATACACAGCAAAGATTCTGGCACCATCTGTCTGAGTAATAATCTGAAAAGACAATTTGAATAGACTTTAATTGCAAGTGCCATATATCTAGTGCTAATCGTCATTTACAGTGAAAATTGTAGTCAAAGATGGAAATGAACTCTGACTGTAATAAACAGAATTTACTCCCTTCTTACAGGAAATGAAAATATATCATCTCTGCAGCCTAAACCGCTGCAAACTGCATCATCAGTCCATTTAAACAGATGGGATTTGTCATGTTTTATGTTTCGTGAGACCTCTGAGCTTTTCCGTCCCATTGTCTGTTTCCAATTCAATCCTCTGTGATCCCATGTCTATTACTTCAGACAGTGTGGCAACCTGAAGCAAAGGTTTGAAAAAAAAGGGGGGAAAGACAGAAGTGACCTAACAGTTAAAGGAACAAAACAGTGAGAGAATGGGAGTAGAAAGAGATTAACTGTCAGGGAGAATGTGAGGCTAATTGAAGCCAGTTTTGCACAGCTGTTTCTTGTTGCTGTGCGGTACTGCACAGAGCGGCGGAGACAATAGGATCCAGATGTGATCTTGCACTGAGGATCACCCGGCAATAACAATCCTCAGAAATAGAAGGCGTACAGGAGACGGGAGATATTAAGAGTGTCCGTGCTCGTCTACTCTTTTAACAAAACATCACTTCTCCACCTTTGAAAGATAACCCAGCTGTGCCTTTCAGTCTTGATTGCAGGTCTCAGCTTGGTTTCTGAGTGTTGTTAATACTCTCATTTTGTTATACTGCCAACCACCGCCATGACCTGTGTACTCAGGTGTCACTGGTAGCGTAAACATCGCTTTGACACATTTGACTATTCCAAAAAGGCGGCTTGCAGGATTTGAGAGTGGTTTTGCATACTTGTCATATGGCTTTTTAAGGACTCGGCCAAAAGGGACTAAAGCCTCTTTCCCTTTTGTGTGTTCATCTGTTAACAGTCTTTCCTTTAAATTGTCGTGTGAAAAAAAAAACTCAACAAAAAAACCAAGCATCCTTTATCATTTTTGAGGAAGAAATGCAAGTCCTGCGGTTGTGCGCAAGCATTTATTTGTTTGTCGACTTTAAGTGGAGGGACACTGGCTAGGAACAAAAGTGTCCAGTCACTTCAGAGCAATTTGGCCGAGAAAAAAAAGAAAAAGCAAGTGAAAGAAATGGATTACCACATTATGCTTTCTTAATGCCTGTCTCTCTGTTCCCACTTCTCATGCCTTTCACCCCCTTCCATCATTTCCCACTTGGCTCAGACAAAGAGGAGTTAGCATTGGTTACCCTTTTCTCCACGCCTCCTTTCTCACCCCCTGTTTCTGTCTCATGTTTCTCTCTCCTTCCATCCATCCTTTCTTTGTTCCCTCTCTTCCCTCCCTATGTTTCTGTCCCCTTTTCCTCTATTTATTTGACCTTTTTTCCCCTCTTTCCATCCGCACTCATCTGTCTGGTCTACTGTGTTGAGTCCAGCTAAACACAGCTGCAGCTTGCCTGTCACTGGCCAGAAGAAAGCTGACATCCAGCTGTGTATGAGTTATTATTGAAGACTCATGTGAGAAAACACAGTGCAGGGTCTGACAAGATGAAAAAGCAATATCGCAGCTTTAAAACCAATCTCCTTTCCCCCTGTTGAATTTGTCACTTCTGAAACATTTTTTTAACATAAATAAATTCCTTAAGTCTTGTTTTGTTTGTTTGTATATTCAAGTAATACATCAAAATAATCATTAATTGTCAGCTGTAACATGTGTAGTGTTTATGGTAAGCATGTGCAACAAGCACAGCTTGTGTCTGACCCAGTATATCACTTCTTCCCATGACAAACAGTTGAATGGAGATGATGTAAAGCCTTGGCCCGATATTCTTTTCATATTTGACGCACACACACGCATGCAGTGAATGCAACACTGAATGTGTGATTTTTGCCAAAGTCAATATAACTCTCAAGCTGTTCTTTTCCTCTGTGAATTTTATGAATTTTGTCAAGTTCACGTCATGTGTCCTCACTCTGATTCCTTGCCTGCTAATCGTAGACACATACACAAGCTTGCATTGTAGACTGCCTGTGCTTGCTCTCAACATGTTCTCGGTGCAACTGTTTATTATCTTGTCCTCAGCTGGTGTCTCTGCTTATTGTCTTTGCTTGTTTGTCCCAGCAGAGTACTGTAGCAAGATGTCATACCCGCAGTGAGTATGCAAAGCAACGGCAAAGCAGGTGATGCCACAGTCCCCTATTGTTCGCCGGGATATTTAGGGGACTTGGCTCACAAGATTAAGCATGACGGTTGGGAAAGCAGGAGGAGGTTTGGCTTTGTTTGTTATATCTTTAAAAGAAAAGGAATCACACCGAGCAAAACTGTAAATACTACCGTCATTCTATTAGTCTTCAGCAGACACATCTGAAAATTATACTGCAACATTGACAAGTCCAAACATCCCTGAGGCTTAACCTAGGGAAATGCCAACACATGCCCCTGAATGTGTGCGTGGGTGTGTGTTAGCAAAGCCAGCCGTTATCTTCCCTCAGCTTTAATTGAGCCCTTCAGAAATCCCAAACACTATTACGCACACACAAACACACACTGAAAGTAAAGCCTGGAGGCTCTATCTCAGCCAGGCCAGGTGTTCCCGGCTCCACTGCCAGATGAACCACCTGCAGATCACAGGTGTGGCCATCGCCAGGGAAGAGAACAACACAGCTGCTCCTGCAGCCTCGGGGAGAGAAAGAGAGATATAAGGTTCATAGAGAATGACCTGCTGGTAGCAGGGAACTTCACACATCAGGTACAAAAACAGTCTAAAGTAACATTGAATCATAGGTGTTGTTGTCATCATATTCCTTATAGAAAAAAACAACTGTTCAGCTCAGCTCACGGCAGTGTGCGTTTAACTGAATCAGTGATAGCACTGACGTGTGGGACTACTATACTGAAAACAGAGTGATAGTCATGCTATTTCTAGAGCTCAGTGAAATTGAGAGAAGGTTGCTAAAACTAAACCTTTGGACATTTTAATTCATCAAAAGAAAATCTTCTGTTATGACAGGTTTTTTTTGTGTATTAATGAGCAGAGAAGATGAACGGTTTGGAGGTTCAAGTTTGTCATCTTAAAGTGACGTCCTTTGCAAAGAAATAATTCCGTATTATATAAATTATGAATTTCAGATGTGGAAAAAACAAAACTTTTCTGTTATTCGTTCCCTGCTTTAAACAAAACTGCCACTAAAGTATATCCTGTTGTCCTTAAAGGAATGTGCAGAATGTAGTTACTCACTGTATATGTTACATCTGTGTGTGGGCTTGTCCAAGTTTTAGCAAGCACGCACTCTTTTAACACAAAACGTCTCCCAAACATGGAGTTGTTTATGAGAGCTATTCATGTTTATGTGCCGACAATTGGGTGAGGCTGGCAACGCAGAGCGACTTCTGATCTGCGGTATCATTTTCCAATTAGCAAAATTGCTGCATTTAAAGATTTAACTATAAGCGCCATAGATGGATATCCCCGACAGGGAATCTGCTACATAAGTTAAACAAGAGAGCAGCTGGAGAGACTTTGAAAAGTGTGTGGTTGTTGAATATCGTTTAAGCGGCGTTATTGGTGAGAAGGGTTTGGCGTCTGGCTATGCATTTGGCTTTGCTGTGTGGAAACTTTAGGAAGATGCAGCCAAGCGAGCGTGTGACCCGCCGCTCATAAATTTCAAGCACACATGCAGCCACTCTCTCACTCTCCCTCATACCAACACACAAGCGCTTTCTCACTTACTTTCCCTCTCGCTCATAAACACACACTTATGCATGAATCTCCCACTTCTTACACTTTCTCGTCTCTGTTCGTCTCCATCTTGTTTTGCTCTCTTAAACACACTTGTCGCACCCAAAGAGCAGCTTTGTGTCTCCCCTCCGTGCGTGGAGTGTAATAGGAGATGTGATGGTTTTCCGTGGGTGAGCAGGCGGGTCAGGCCTTACTTAAACTAATGGCTCCCAGCAGTGTTGAATAGCCAGACACAGTGGAGCCGAGGCCTGAGGTTTTGGAATGCCACTGCCGGCTCAATGCCTGCCTTTCATCGGCACTGAGTGAAGGAGAGAAAGAGAGCGAGTTAGAGAAAGGAAAAAAATAAAAGAAAGCGGGGGGAGAAGAGGAGGGGAAAGAAGAAAATACGGGGCTCATTTGTTATGGGTGATATGAGGATGACTGAAAAGGAGGGCACAATAGTCTTTGAATGGAAGGACAGAGTGGGGTGAGGGCAGGTCCGTAGACCGGGGGAAGAGGTGAAGGGAGAGGCGTGTTTGAGCTTGTGGGATGTCAGGAGGGGGTAAAGTACCAGTCGCTAGTTGTTTTGTGTAAGAGCAACGTGGGACCCCTCCTGACCAGTCACCCGTTTGTTCTTAATGTCTTGATGGATGAGCTTTGAACAAGTCTTGAGGGAGTCGGTATAGCCTTGTTCAAACTAATGCAGATAATTTAAACATTTCTCTTCTCTTTTGCCTTTCATCCCAACTGTGTGACCATAACTGACCGACAAATACATCCCGTTGGAAATTCCCTAAAAACTCAATACATTTGAAATGCAGACAATGTGTATGTCATATCTCATATGTTCAGACTGATTTGTTCCTATATTATGCTGTAAATGCACTCAGCATTTCACTCTTTACCACTTTAAACAATGCAGCATTTTTTAAAAGTTCACATTTTGTGGTTGTTCTCCTTCTTTATCAGGCAAAAAAGTCTGTAAAACTGTATCTGTGATGTAAGGAGCTAGGAAAGAAAAGTTGCTGGACATATTTAAGTCTCTAAGACTGGACTTAAAGTAGTCCAGTTGCTTTGTGTGTTCTTTCCAAGCTCCTTGGACAGACACCTCTTACACAGACGTACTGTATCTGTGCTTTGCATGTCTGCACATGATGCATCAGATAATTCGCTAAAGGGGTTCCCCTTTGTGCTGAAATATGACAGAGAGGGAGTTCTTGAGCAAGTTTCAGTAATGCCATGAGTTGGGAGTGAAAATCTGTTGGTACGGGAAGTTTTGAAGGGAACAGCTCTGTACGCTAGTGATGGGTCGTTCGCGAACGAAATGGCTCTTAGAGCCGGCTCTTTGACGTGAACGACGCGAGCCGGCTCCTTATCGCGAGCCGTCACGTGTTTTTTTTTTTTTTTTTTTTCTCTCAGCCTCTCTCTCGCACTTTTTTTCCGCTTCACTCTGCACGCGAGCCTTGTGCTTTACGCTGGGCAGAGGGGGGAGGGGCGGTAGTTACACTCAGTAGCACAGGAACAGAGCCAGAGAGAGAGAAAGAGAGGCAGGGACAACAACATTAGAAAGGTATAGTAATCATCCACAACTATTTTCGGTTGCAGATGATAAAGGATTGAGAAAGTTTATTCATGCAGGTCCATATGACAGAGAATATGCATGTTCTTTTAGTTTTCATATTATAATTTATATTTAATTGTGTTGTGGTTTGCAGTGTTTTGTGTTCTTTTCACTTTAAATTTGTGAAAGGAAAAAGCTGAAAATTTAAATAGTTAAAACTTGAAATGTGAATAGTTGATTTTTGTATTATATGATTTATTTATTACATTTTATGTGGAGTGAATAAATAAAAGTATATTTACGGTGGCCCCTAGAGACAAAGCACATACAAACTTCAAATCACGTACGAACTCTGAAGCATGTACAAACTCCAAAACACGTAAAAACACGTACAAACTCCAAAACACGTAAAAACTCCAAAACACGTACAAACTCCAAAACATGTAAAAACACGTACAAACTCCAAAACACGTAAAAACTCAGAAGCACGTAAAAACTCAGAAGCATATAAAAACTCAGAAGCACATAAAAACTCAAAACACGTACAAAAGACAACAGAAGTGCTCCAGGATGCTGGGCGCAGTGTTGAGCCTTTGTTATCTTGTGGCTACACAAGCCAGCAAGTACCAACGACCGGATTTGGTGTGTCGTAGTAACAGGTAAATGAACTTTTTTTTAAATTATTTGAATATATATATGAGTGCCTGTGTATAAATACACAAACAATACACACATGCTTTCAATTGTGTAATTTAAGTGATCTAGTAGCTCTGCTTTGGAAGTTCAGTTCATGCTAGAAATGTGTTTTGGAGTTTGTACGTGTTTTGTCTCTAGGGGCCACCGCATATATTTATATATAAACATATATAAATAAAACCACTTGTTTTTATGTTAGTAATTCCTTTTGTGCATAATTTTATATTATTGTTAATAATAAATTAATTAAAGCAACAAAACAACCTGAAGAGCCGGTTCGGAGCCGAAAGAGCCGGCTCTTTTTAGTGAGCCGAACCGAAAGAGCCGGATCTCTAAAAAGAGCCGGAAATCCCATCACTACTGTACGCAAACGCATCTGCAGCTCAGTCTAACTGAGCCATCTGTGTGCATAGCTTTTTTTGCAAGAGAGCCAGAGAGCATGCATGTGCCTTCCTTTCAGTGTGAGTTCAATTTAGTGTTAAATTTGAGCATTTACAGTTAGGAAAGACTTCCTGCTATCACTACCCAAAATTTAAGTCAATAGAATTATAAAACTGTCTCGTAGTAAAGTATTTATTAAGTCATGTTTGACGTTTTAGGTGGTAATGATTAAAGCATGATAAAGAAACACATCACTTACGCCTTCTTTTCTGAGGTTTAAGGGCCATACAATACTGCTGCGCAAATCAGACTACGTAATTTCTGGACAAATTGCAGTCAGACTG
Organism: Aulonocara sp. 'chitande type north' Nkhata Bay; assembly: GCF_057382095.1. NCBI lineage: Eukaryota > Metazoa > Chordata > Actinopteri > Cichliformes > Cichlidae > Aulonocara > Aulonocara sp. 'chitande type north' Nkhata Bay. Next base: position 39,554,674 of record NC_141348.1, on the reverse strand, counting down.
TTGCTTGGCCACAGGTGGCCCCAATAAAATGGTCAAGCTTAGATAACTGATTCACAAACAGTCGGGGACACCAACAGAAGGATAGATAAGTTTAGATAGGTTGGAAATGTGTACAGATTAGCCATTTGTCCAATTTTCTGAGAAGGAGACAAGGGACATATGGTAATATTCAAATGAATCAGTTCATCAACTGTCAATAGCTTGCACCTCAGCAGTTGGCTACTATGGGGATGGCATGTGTCTGTGTAACCAGAGAGGTCTGTGTAAAATTTCTCTCAGCTCTGCTGTTCAAGAAAAAGCTTATAAATTCAGAACCACAAGTTGTATCAACATGATTTAAAAAACCATAAGAGTCACAAGAAGTTGCTGTTTTTTGTGTTCCTAGTCTTAAAAATGTGGTAAGGGAAGTAAAATGGAAAAATAAAAAGCAGCTTGTTTATGCTTTTCCCCTAAACTCCTTGACTGAATCATAATGGGAGTCAATTTGGCATTTACATAGCCCTTCTCTTACTCAAATACATCTAAATCAAAGCGTGTACATGCGTTAGCTTGGAGGAATGCATTGTTTGAAAGAAGATAAATTTCCCTATGATCTGGTGTAAAATGATGCTTGTAAAGTGATCATTGTGGGTTTATTAGTAGATTGAAGACACATTTTTCATTAAAAATGAGTCCTTTTTAGCCTTCTAATTCACTTGAACAGGGAAGGATTTGAGGGATTTTGTGGAAATTTTCAGTTATTTGAAACTCAAAACATCAAGAAAGCCAAAAAACATCATCTCACTGCAGGGTGAGTCAGTTTGGTGTGTGAATGACCTTTCTGTGACAAACAAGGAAGAGATCAGCTTAACATAAACTGGCACTCTTTGGTTTGCAACCTTTGCACTTTGCACTTTTCGGGTGGCATCAGTTGTTAATTTTTGGTGAAAAAGTGTCTAATTATCATTCATCAACATTGCTTACAAGACACAGCTTTTAGATTGTGAACTTCCATTTAACTAATAATGGAAGAAAATAATGACTTCAGTGTTTTATTCAGTTTCCATAAAAATTAAGGACATTAAAACAGAAGTAAGAGTTTGTGTTTGGAAGATTCTGGGAATCTTACCATCCTCCAATACTTTCCCACCGTCAATAACCAACACATACGGTAAAAAGGAGCTTTGCACTGTCTGTTTTTTGTTTGCATGACCTATTGTTTATCTGATCCCAAAGACAGAGAGAAAATAGCCCTCACTTTACCCTTGATTACTACCGAGAAGCATCTTATTTGATCTCTATTTTTTGCCTCTATCTGTATTTTTTTTCTTTTTTTTATTACAGTAAATGGTCCATCAGATAGCAGTAGACCTTAGATAAATGTGGTGTAGACAATGTAATGGAAAATGCATTCTTTCAAGATCAGACAGGGAAATCTATGGCTGTGTCAAATTAGCCAACATCAGGATTCTGAACAGTGATCAGATGGAGGTATAGAGGGAAAGGAAACCGAGGGGGGCTGGTCCATGCTGGTAAGATGCGTAAAGAGAAGAGGGGCAGCAATGATGAGATTTAGCGGGAAAAATAGCAACAATATGGAAAATTACCCATAATTCTTATCAGCTAGCCTGGCAACTACCTCCTTTCTTTGCTGGCCTGACTAGCCTGATTTACAAAAAGAGACATTTGAGTATGCCCGCACGAACTAACCGAGATCCACAGAGCAAGAGGAACTGTTTTTACATGATTTTAGGATAATGTCTAGTGAATTAGGTTACATGCTTGCTGCCCTTTTCATGTTTCTGACATGAACACAGCAGGAGATGGTCAAATGGCATGTCACTGTGGGAAATAATCTATTTGGTTTAGGTGAAGCTTCTGCCTGGGTAGAGGTTGAAGCAGGCAAGTACAACAGACTGGAGTGCTGAGAGGTTAAAGGAGGTTAATGTAAGATATGACTGTGCCAGACTTTTGCATTTTCATATACACCTCACTGAAGCAGTGTTTAAGAAAGTTCAGGTCTGAGGTACATACGTAAAAATTACAAAATCTATATCTGCTAGGAAACTGATGGTGGAAATATTAAACATTTAGTGGGATTTCAATAAAAAGTTTTCATAATGAATATGGAATTCAGTGTGTGTGGGACCAGAATTATTATTATCTTGTAGTGTTGAATAGGGATGGGTATTGTTTAGGTTTTATCCGATACCAGTACCAAACCGGTACTTTTGAAACAGTGCCGGTGCTTAAACAGTGCTCGAACCGGTGCTTAAAGAATGGAGAACACAAAATTGGTCCAAAAACCTCTCATGTTTAGCGGTTTTTTTTGTAAAAAGATAACAATGTTAGCCTTTTCTGCAGCTATAGGGGATTTATGGCATCACTCTTGGCTGGAAGCAAAACACAAACTTTGTCCAAAAACCTCTCGTGTTTAGCTGTTTTCCACTTTTTCTTTTGTCATTTTAGCCTTTTTGGCCAGGGTGAAGGGAGTATCTGCCATGACACAAGAAGACAGCCGCATGTAACTACGACGGTGTTTGCTAGTTCACCTTACATGCATTAATGTAATAATGTGGTTAGCCTACTCAACGCAAATTACACACGAACAACATTAAGCTACTCATGCAGAGTAGATGATGCTGCGGCCATCATCATCATTTCTGCTACACTGGCAGGGCTAGGGGCCAGGACTCTCCTCTTCGGGTTTTTGGGGGATGTTGCTAACTCCGGGTCCGATAACAGGCACCACACCCGCAGTAGATGTGCTCGGTGTGAGCTCTTGCAGCAAGCTATCAAATACGGCGCATTTCTCGGCTTTTAAAAAAACGCTATGCGTCGCCAGGTGTTTCATCAGATTCGAGGTGTTACCTCCTTTGCACAGTATCAGCTTAAAGCACTTGTTGCAGGCTGCTGAGTTTGCATCTTTTGCTGTGAAGTACAGCCAGACTTTGAACGCTTCGCCTTGGGCATTTTTAATCTGTAGCTCTGCTCTAAAAGAACGTACGTACCTGGGCCCGCCTACTACGCTTGCAAAGGTAAAATGATTGGCTGGCCTCAACATACAGTTGAAGTTCCTTAAACATTCAGCCACGTTACCCAGTAAATTATTTGCATGCACAATCAACATATGAGTAGCCTCTAGAACCACTAGTATATTTGGATTAATTCAATTTTGTTAATGTGTCGGATTATTATTTTCTTTACGTGAGGCATCATACTGGCAGATTCCATTGTTGTTGTATTTCTGCATTCCTGTTTTTTGTATGAGGACCAGCTATGTGAGTGTAAAAACACGGTATTCTACTTTCTGTACTTGCGCCACTTGTATATGCTGTAGAGCTATAAACGTATCTGTCATCACAATAATGACCCATTAGAAAACAGTTTTCACTAGAAACACATGCATTCAGTGATCCAACCGTGTAAAACTGTGTTAAAAATGATTGGATGGAATTAATTTCGGATTGGTCTCAAGTACTCAGCAGGGTATAATAAAGCAATCCAAATGAAGGGATAGACACATGATACGCTCAACTTTTTTTCTGTTCTTTCCCATCAACATTCAGCGGTCCTGAATGTGTACACACACACACAGGCACACACAGAGGACCTAATGTTCTGTCTTGTTTACCCAATCACCATATTCCCATATATTTCCCCTTTTCATCCATCTTCCACTAATTTTTTTCTGGCCTTTCTAAAAAATGTTGTTTACTTTTTCTAAAAGTAGAAGTTTGGCTCGGGAGCGTGTGAACAGTAACAGATGCTGCACAGTCTCTGGTTCTGTCTCTGTCTCACTCTTTATCTCTCACACATACACACAATGACAAACAGCTGCAAGAGGCTTGAGCAGCTACAGTAAAAAGAACGCATAAAATATATACATGCACCATGATAAGTTTTTATAGAACTAATACAGGCTAACATAGAATATATTGTTTTCCTTATTTGGGACCCTTCTGGAAAGAGTTTTTGTGTAGTGAGTGTAGTGATCTCAAAATCTCAGCAGAGGGTTTGTTGTAAAAAGAAAAGTTGAACCATCACAGTGTGTAACAATGCATTTGACACTGTTATGTAAAACTTTTGAAGAGAGAAATGAAATTTAGGCACAATAAATACATTATAGGTGAACCTTTCAATGGTTGATTCAACAAAATAAAAATAAAGCACGTCTAAAAAGTGAACATAAAACAGAAATCCAAAAGGAGGTACTTGAGAAGAACTAGACAAAGATGGAGCTGGTTACAGAATATATACATATACACATATGCAGGGATGATTTGTGATTAGGCACTGGAGGTGGAAACAATCAAACGCAGGTGAAACTAAGGGGCGGGGCAGACGATAAGGATGGAAAGAAACAATATCAGTCAATCAAAACTTTATTTATAAATTTTGGATAAAACTAAGATCAGGTATAATAGATAGATAGATAGATAGATAGATAGATAGATAGATAGATAGATAGATAGATAGATAGATAGGACAGGGACATGGTTTCTTTCCAGTTGTCTGTCCAAAAACTGCATAAAGGGGATTGTGTGAGAACCACTTTCTAAAATGACACATTATAGTCTTGTTAAGCCTTCCTGTGCCACCATCCATACATCCATCCATGTAATCAATAGAATGGATGTATTCGCCTGTTTCATCTTCTGCCTACCTTACTTCTCCAAAGAGCTTTTTGGGTAATGTAGCACGCAGCTTTGTATATTTAGTATTTATATGCAAATCATTTATCCTTCAAATGTCCTATTATGCTCATTTTCAGCTCTGTATTTTTATTATACAACAGCTCAAATTAATAATTTTTCTTGCACTGAAACAAATCATTTCGCCTCTATTACTTTTAAGAACACTCTCACCTGAAGATAGCTGTCTTTTATTTGGCGAACCCTAGAAAAAGAATGTTTATAAAGCAAATGGCATACACTGACCAAGCTTTGGCTGTGTGTATTAACCTTAACATAACCTTTTTCTGAAAATATTTATGTTGGTCAAATGTGACGTTGCTTAAATTTGGGCTTTCAATGAGGACTTTCAAGCCAATATTGGTGGAAAAGACTAAAGACCATGCTTGTACATGTAAATCAGTTAGTATCTGATATCTATCACTGGCGTTAGCTCCTCCAGTATGTGCTGCCATCACGTACTGGTAACAGTATAGCTTCATATGCTTGGGCTTCCTAATTTCCCCACCTTTTCACCCCCTCTCTCTCCCTTTCTCACAACCACCTGGTCTTTCCTCTGAGCCTGCTGACTGACCAGATGCACCCTGAATAGAGCAGGCCTTCTACAACAGAGGAGCAGAGAAAGAGGTTATTAAGGGAGAATATTCAGTACAATTTAGGTTTTGACAGCCCACAGCAACATCAACACCCCCAGTGAAGTCTTTTATGACTGTATAGTTTACTATAGGTACATTTCTTTTCTGTGTTTACTTGATCTTAACAGAAACAACTGTGGATGATTGCTGTGTAATAATGTGGCTATATTAAAACTGGCTCTTGTGGCTGGTTTTGACTTCTATGTGTTTGTAGCAATTCTTTGATTCGAAAACTTCACAACAACTTCAATCAAAAAGCCTTAAAAATCTAACATTTGAACCATGTTTCACTGAGAACATTAAAATTTGTCCTTCAGGGTCCTGTTCACTCTTCTGTGGACCAGATAGATTGCAAATTGTTCCATATTTAGAAGTTGTTTGGGGAAAGTTTGGGGATAGTTCTATTAGAGTTCAACACATATTGTCTTTCTTTGTGTATGTGTGAACATCCTTGGCTGGATCGTTATGTTCACCTGTCTGGTTTAAATGCACATTCTCATTATTTTGCCTTGTCAAATTGATCCAAAACCCATAGAGTGGTTTAAAGTGGTCTCGAAAACAGAAGGTAGAGGATGTGTCTTTAGTTACATTAAAAGAGCACATTGATGAGCACCAGTTTTATGCTCATTACACTGACTTCCAGAACATTTTAGAATTCATTTTAAAATCTTAGTACTGATTTTTAAAGCTTTGAATTGTGACACTCCTCTCTATATTTCTGATCTTTTAGAACCTTACACTCAGCCTGAGATCATTTTATAAAAGGCAGTTGGTAGTCCCCCGAACACGTTTTAAAACCAGAGGTGATAGATCTTTTACAGCGATGGCCCCCAGGTTGTGGAATTCTCTCACTCCATCTTTACGTTGCCTGGATTGTATTTATTCCTTTAAACATCATCTTAAGACTCATTTATTTAGACTAGCTTTTAACTAGATTTGTGCTGTATGTTTGATTGTGCTGTGTTATGTTTATCAGTTTTATATTATTGTGAAGCACTTTGTGGTTTTCATCCTGTGAAGAGTGCTATATAAATCAATCAAAGTACAGTAAAGTAAACAAAAACAAACAAACTTGATCTTTTATTTAACTGATCATAGTATTTCTGATCATAGTATTTCACGTGAGAAAAAAAAATATTAAAATGAACTGAATCCAGGTCATATTTTCTCTGGGTATGTGTAGACTGCCCAGCCTCAGCTAGGCACAAATATCTTAACCTGCTACTTGTCTCGTGCATAAATCAGGCAGTGATTTAAGTTTAACTCAGTCAAAATGGAGAGCAGAGGACAAGAGAGTAGAAGAGGAAAGAAGAATAACTCATTCATGCTCATCAAGTGCTCCTCAGTCCATTTGCTGGCAAGGCGAGTTGAGCTGGCTGCATTAAGGAACTGAAGAAAAAAAAAGAGGGCTACACCGAAAGGGTTGAAAAGGGGAGGGAGGGTTGTTAGTATAAAAACATTTTAAGGGGAGATCCCCACTCTCTTGAGGGGGTGGGAGAGAGTGTGCCCCCCACTTCTACACATACACACATGCATGTACTTTTGTCTTGCTTGGCACAGTCTCTTGTTTAGCCTTTAGGTGCCAAAGCAATTAGTTATGTTAATTGCAAGGTCCATTGCACTGAATGCAGGTTGAATGGGGCCAGTCAGCAGTGGATGATTGGCCAGGATCCACAGGGGAAGGGGAGTGGGGTTCGGGGAGTGGGGGTTGTGACGTTGCTGGAACACTCGACCCATGAAAACAGAGGATGGGACAGTGTGTGGGAAAATAGGGGAGGAGCTAGAGCTGGAAAAGAGAGATTGAAAGGGTGGGAGACAGAGCTTGAGAGAGCAAGCGTGAGAGAGGACGGAAATTCAGTCAGCAAAAGAGAGAGAATTAAGTAAAGCAGCCGTGGCGGAGTCGGTAGCAGAGATAGTAAGAGTGATAGAGAGAGCTTCACATGAGCGAAATAAAAGTAAGTAAGAGTGCGTGTAGTGCAGTGTTCGCTGGTCTGCTCGGTTATCTGTCTCCATCTGGGTGCCATCTGTGTCTTTGGCTCTGGCCTTCACCACACTGGGGCTCACATATGTGGGAATGCAAACACATGCCTGACATATGAAGGTGCGGAGTCACAAGAAGGGACAAAAAGCAAAGGATAAGAAAGCAAAACCCCAATACTGCAGCTGAGTTTCTCAAAGGACTGAGTGGACTCTACACTAGAGTGGAGGTAGGACTGAGCGTGTTCCAATATCAGTTTGTGTTTTTGGAGGATTTTTGTGTTTGTGTGTGAAAAATGCCTTGTTTTCACGAGTGAGTGAGTGTGGCAGATAGTCCACTTTATGTGCCTAGTTTGTGTGTTTCTGTGTGTGTTCCATCCTAAATCCCAGAGCTGCTCTGTGCTGTACAGATGGTGCCTCATCCTTATCTCTTCATCCTTGTTGAGTGAGGTAGAAGCCTCTTTTACCTGTGCACAGAAAATGTCTCCTGCCATATGGGCAAAATATTAATTGCCTTTTAAAAAATACTAATTTGTACTTATGTTTAGAAATATTTTAACATTTAACCAAGACTGTGTGGTTTGACTTTTCTTAGAGAAACTACAATAAACAGAACATTTTTGCTCTTCTGTTTCACATTCACCATTCTCTTTCCTTACCTTATTAGTGAAATGTATGTTTGTCCTATAGTTGCTTGTCTCAGTATGCAGGAAAAAAAAGATAACTACTATGAGAAAAAAGTTGCAGCATTCCCCAAAATTGGTGCAAAGGAGCCAAATGTGTTCTTCCACAAAGTTTAATCTAGCTGGATTGGCTGTGATATCTGGAGCATACTTTTTTTTTCCTCTGTGGGATTCATGTGTGAACAGCCAAAACGGCAACCTCAACCAGATTTCTTTTTAAAAAACTGAGCAATTAGAGTGACTTTGTGTGTGAAAGGGGCTTATCTCTCTCAGCTGTCATTTCCTCAGATAGTAATCAGTTTTTCCACATGGCAAGCAGAGCAGAAGGAACTAGGTAAAGAAGACGTGTGCATCTGCTGTACAGTATCCCAGACATATGGGAAGAGGAGGGAAACTGCTGTGTCTGTCTTTCACGCTGTGCCTGCATGTTACACTCTGACATCAGTGGAGACGTTGATACTAGTGCAAATGTCACATTGTTGCATTGCTGTATATTTTGTCTGAGTTGGCCTTTTACAGTGCCATGCAGGGGATGTGTTCATGTTTCTTGTGCGCGGGGAGGATCTGACTGGAGACGCAGAAAGAGAAAAGGCAGAGAGACCTGGCCAGTGTCACACCAGACCAGGCCAGTTCATCGGGGAGATAGGAGCGACTAATTGTCGGCTGCACAGACTCAAACCAGAGACCCTTGTCTCGTCTGCTGGACTGTGTCATATTCCTGACAACAGGCACCGTGCTGTATCTGTGAGTTAGTGTATGTGTTTGTGCAGAGGACATTCAAGCTTCTTTTATTCAGAAATTTGATCCCACTTACATTCATTCCTGTTGAGCAGTTATAGTTTTTGTCTTAAATTTATGTGGCTTTGAAATTTTCGATTGCACACTTCACAAGCGTACAGTATTTTTGAGTCTAAGGAAGTGAACGTGTCTCCATGTGCGTGCCAGGTGTCTTGCAGACATTGTGTCTGCTAAACTACAAGGTTGCTTGCCTTACAGCTTTCTGAAGCTTTTTTTCTTCTGACCTCAAACCCAGCTGAGTTTCTCTGCCAGAAGCAAAGTAATACATAGAGAAACAGACCACCATGACCCTTGCGTACTACAGAGAATACCCCCTGTTTCACCATGCGTATATACACACAGAACAGAGCAGCTGCTTCAAGAGTTTGCTGCAGGAAGTGCTCTATTAGTTCCAGTGGCGAGGTCTGTGATATCTGGCCCCAGGGGTTCAGTGAGACCGTGTGCTTATGAATGAATTTGAATGTTCTTGCTTATATGTTTACGTGTGTGGACACGAAAGGGTCACATCATTTAATCAAGCGAGACTATGCAGTCAATACAAGTAACAACCCGGAGTGTTAGTGGGTATCGAGAGACATTTTAGCATCAGTAGGCACCCCCACTCTGGCCGTCCTTCCTGTTGCAGGCCAGTGATATTGTAACTTGTCTCACCTTGCAAAGTGCGTTATTAAGAGCTCTCCTCCAGTGGTTCACTGACCTGAGAAACCCAGTCGGTGACCCATGACAAAACCTTTATTCACTGGGCTGATGTGGAGAAGAAGTATCAACATATAATTAATACGCTGTAAAATTGCGTAAGTAGTAGTTTTGGGTTGATATATAGTGACTTTGAAAATAGAAGATTAACACTTGTATTTTCAGAGTTGATGAAAGAGGTGGCATGTTACCAATAGTCTGTACGTAGTGCAGAGGACTAAATCACTTGGCTCAACGTGACTAAAATAGGTGCCAGGTCAGGGTATGGCACAGACCTTGTTTTTTGTTCAGCAGCATTACCTTCCTTCTCACATTGCATTAAGTCATTTCAGTGTTAAGCTGAAATGTCCAAGACTTAAGCATGAGGGCACACAGACGGACACCACTTTTCTACCCGCCCTAAAAAAACGGCATTTAACTTGTGCAAATTTTATGGAAAGATTGTGTAATTTTCCAATTCTAAACCCAAAAGTCAAAAAGTGATACTCAAGAGAAAAAGAAGAAGAAATGCATTTGCTGTTTTGTTAGGTGTGTGGGTGGACAAGCAATGGGTGGCGTTGCCTCTCTCCATGAATTGTCTGTCATAGTCATTATTTTCTCCTTTCTCTGGCTTTCCACCCCCCATCTTTGCCTCAGTCTGAAGAAGTGTGGATGTAAATGAGAACATTTCACTAACAAAAACAGTCTTTTGCCTATTGCGATTTGGTTGAGACTTTAAATCACTCTAATCTACATTTTCCTTCCACAGCATTTTCTGTTGCAGCTACAGTACGCTGCGTATTTTCCCAAGATATATAATAAGGAATACATTGTGTTCTTACCCGTATGTTTGCTAAAACCATACAGTACTCATACACAACAATAACACTCATCAAAACACACCTCAGCTCACACGTTTACCCATCCTCCATTACTATCATTGTCTCATTCTCCACATTGTTTTGAGCACAGCCGGCCTCTTTGTTTGACTTATCTGTCTCTCTCAGCGGCTGTTGAGCTCTGGTCTTTTATACAGCTGGGCAAAGCCTGCCCACAGCTCCGTGTTGTTGTTGTTTTTCTTTTATGGTACTCAGCTTTGAGTGATTGGATCGCCAAAATCCGAGTGTGACAGATTAGTCATCTTCATAGTCAAGGTTTAGAAAAAAGTAGATTTTTACTACAGTTGTGCTGCTTTCAAGCATGAACTCCAGAAAATGTTAAGAGAGTCAGGTTGGGACATGGTCCAGAGTTGTCCTTTCTCACATGTCCCACATTCACTAGCTGAGAAATCAGTGCACGGATACAATGTTAGCTTTGTTTTCTTGTGTCTAGAGCTTGTATTTTTGTTTTATGGATTACTGTAACTTACTAGTTCAATGTGTGCTTTATTGTGCACACGTGTGTGAATGTATGTTAATATGGATTTGAGATCTTCATCATGAAACATGTACAGCGGGTGAGAAAATGGGGGCTACGCAACTTAATTTTTATACTGTCATGCTTCCATGAACATTGCCACTGATTATATTCCACTTGCTGGTTTTGAGTTTGAAGACTCATCAGTCTCTTGATGATTGATGGGCAGGCTAACCAATTAGTTACAGAGAGGTGAGAAGGGTTGTAACCAGATAGGCAGATAATCCACTGGGCTCAGAGAAGGCTGGTGTGTGTGTGTGTGTGTGTGTGTGTGTGTGTGTGTGTGTGTGTGTGTGATTGACAGATATGAACTGTCCTTGTAGTGCCATTGTTGTTATTTGTGTGGCCATGTTTATATGCGCCCTGGGCAGGCAACACCTGGTGAACAGGGCTAATACGCACACACAACGCACGGACAGGATGACACAAATACACTTAGAGCTCTATACTTTGGCCCAGATGTGTGTCACATTCATTTAACCTATTGATTATGGAACAAAGCTCGGTGTGAGTCTTTCCCAGATATATTAGTATTACCCTTCATGCAAGAATCTTAAAGCAAAAATAACAATATTTGCATTCATTAGTGTCTTCAGTGTCTGAAATACCTGGGCATTAAATATTTGGGCTTTCTAAAAGAACTTAACAGCAGTATAGGTTGAAGTAAATTATATTGCTCTGTAAAAGGTGTTTGCACCACATTAAGTCAAAGGAGCTTGGAAAGAAAAGCGTCTGGACTTGTTTAAGTTGCTTGAAGATGTTTCACCTCTCATCCGAGAAGCTTCTTCAGTTCTAAGGTCAAATGGTGGAGAGTCCCAGATTTACCAGAACCTTCACAGTCATATGCACCACATTAAGTTTCTGCCTTTCTGATCCACTGCTATGTTTTAAAAAAAATCTAACAGCAATCAGTGACTGCAATGTGGTGTGTGGTGTTTTCAAGTGTTTTTAAGGTCAGCAACTTCAGATCCCATCCAGTCAGTCTTCTCCCTGCGGTCTGACCTCATACACATGGACACTGTGCATATTGTTATCCAGCCTCTGCCAAACCGCCTCTGCTTCCAGCATCACGTCACTGTACCTCTTTTTACTGCTCATTCTTAGTTTTTATAGACAACTTCTGTCTGCCTTGCTGTCCCCTCTTTTTCGTTTTCCTTTTCAGTTTGCCACTAAGTATATTTCCATCCCAGAGTTCCTTTTTTCACTATGTGGCACGCTGGATTACGGTGGTGTTTTTGCAATTATCTCTCTGAGTGATGAGGATATGCGAGGGCTTCTCTCACCATCAGCCTGTCATAGGGACATGTGATAAATTCACTTCGGAGACATGTCTGTGCTTCTTCATATGTGAGAATGAGAGTACTTTTTTGTCCAAAGTCATACCTCTTCCTTCTCCTTACGTCTACAGCTTTCTTTGCTTTTTCCCTGTACTGTCAACCTTGCCACCTTCCTATCGTTCCCCTTCCTAGCAGAGTTGGAAGCAGAGTGTTGACATTGGGTTTTATCCAAATATGTAGTCTACGAGGCTGGAAGGTGGTAATGAAAGCCAAGAAAAACAGCCTGGCTCTGAGTCTAACAACCAGGCTTGTCCTTCTGATGAAACCAAAGGAAAACAGTATTTTCTGTCCTTGTTATTCCTTTCCTCCCATCCTACACCTCTTTCCTCGCTCTGCTTGCATCCTGTCCTTTTCTATCTCTGGTGCTTCTGATTCGCAGACTAATTCATTGTCTCCCTCTGTGCTTTATAAAACTCTGTGTGAAAATGTGACAAATATTACATTTTTAATGTGGGAGCCATTTTGTCAGATGCTAACTGTGATAAAGTCACGTTACTGTTATCGTAAAGGGCTATCCAGGCTTTGTTCTATAGTGGGAGTAAATTCAAATTTAAAAAGTCTTCTTTTTTTATAGATGTAAATTTTAATAGTCTAAAAAAATACATTTGTAACATGTGGGTCTGCGATTTGTTACATGGAAGCAAGGCATCTGTGTTGCTGCAACAGTTGAGGAGGTGTCAGTCCCAAGAGGGTAATAATGTAAATGAAGTTGATTAAAGCAGAGATGATGTCACCTGAGTTTCTTCATCTCTCAAACTGGATATTATAAAATACAAAGTCACGTAACTCGTTGTTTGGCAACAGTATGGCACTGAGAGGGACATGGACTATTATCTATTTTAAAAGTGGATGTGGCTGTGTGCGGGTGTGTATGTTGCTTCATGTATCCTTGTGCTGTGTGTGTGTGTGTGTGTGTGTGTGCTTGTGTTTGTGTGGGTGGAGGTCAGAACGGAGTGCAGGATAGAGGAACAGATGTGCGCTGTATTGTGGCTGTGTGCGCGGATGGACGGGGACCAGGTGCAGCCTTTGTCTCTCTAGCATTTAAGTCCACTCGCTCGCATTCAGCTGCCTCGTGCCTCCCCTCCCCTCTGTGCACCCTCCTCCTTCCTCCTCTCCTTGGAGGGAAGGCAGAGATGTGTGTGTGTGTTTGTGTGTGTGGGCCGGGCTGCCTTGGCTTAAAGGAAGGGTTTGCAGCAGTCCCTTCTGCCCCCCCTTCTCTCACAGGTGACTGTTGGAGGTCCCAGCTGGCCAGCTCTTGGCCGATTAGATCCATATGGTACAGGAGGAGGAGGAGGAGGAGGAGGAGAGGGAACCTGGTTAATTTTGAAATCAATTGCTTTCCTTTTTTCTTTTTTTTCCAAAGTGTTTCACTGGTTGAATACTAAGCCTCTGTCAGTTGTTTAAAGTATGTGTTATCCTTTCACTTCAGGACTTCGTAGACTAGAATTAGGATTGCAGAAATACGGCAGCATTTTGGAAGATATACTTGTGCGCTGTTTAATTAAGAGTTACAAATGTCATTTCGTGTAGTATTTTTTTTTAGCCATGCTTGGGACAAAATGTAGAAAAGGTTAAAGGAAGCTAAGCACTGAAGTTAGAGGAAAATAGGGTTGTAGTTACTCCGGTTCTCTTGCATCTGTTAGATGTCACTGTCACCACAAAGGTTCTCACTTTGATGAGACTTATAAGTTGCTATATTTAAACTTTTTTTAGTCAGATGAGATGTGAGGCACTGTCGTGCAAAACTAGGGTAATAAGCTTGACTTTTTTTCTCATAGATAGTACGCACAGCTGGGCTAAACCTCCAAAAAACATCCTGTTGATGTCTTCTTGTCTGACTCATGATAAGAAAACTAAATATTTGACAGCATTTCTTGAAAAAAAGAATTCATAATGTTATTTTCATGTGCGTGTGTTTGCGTTAACATGTGTGTGTCTTGACCCCTACATACTTGTATCATTGCACATGCCACAAATTTTCTTTGTGCTCACTGATAAATTAGTTCGGTCCGTGTTACATCTTCTCTCACCTCATCTACGGTGACAAGACAGAGAGCAGTGTGGTTCGAGTACACACACCACCGCACAGCGGCACACACACACACATGCTTCACAGCTGCCAGCCTCTCACAGGGAGTTTAGACTTCAGAGTTAAAACATGAGCTTAATAAACCTTTACACTGAACCCATTTATTTATACACCACATCAAGTGTGATTTATTTCTGTGGACTCGTTATAGCTTATCCATCCCGTCTTTATGTAAGGAGGTCGATAAATGTTCTCGAAAGTGTATTTGTCTTTTCATTTGCAATTTCATTAGTTAATGGATTGCTTTTACAGCGGTGGCTCAACAGGAATAGTCACATTATGTTTCTCTATCCCTTTCCTCTCTTTCTGAGCCTCGTTCTGAATCATCACTTGCAGAGGCAGCAATTAAAGTCAGCTGAATGTTTTAATGCAGATGAGCGTCACCTGAAGCTGAACAAACAAGGAACACCTGGCTAGCAACAGCCATCACTGCAGATGCATTTTATTTTCCATCCCTGTGATAACAACTGTTGTAGAAAGCAAACACTTAAGGTCAGGAAACTTTCAAGATTGTAAAATTATGGATTATCTTATTTGTGCATGAAGACGTGAGACAGAAAAACAGCAGCACAATATGGTGTGAGTTTAACATGTAATCCTTTTTGGTTATATCCACCAGAAATGAGTTGATGGAGTACCCAGTTTTATATTTTAGTAAGCACTGGTAACAGTGCTATCTGCTTTTTTCAAAAGTATTGCCTATTCATTGTGGCATTTCTGTGTAATCCTGTTGATGTGTGGTGAGGAGCTTTGTGTACCTTCCCTTTGTTGCATTAAAGCAAGGATGACAGGTGGCATTTAGACCAGACAAACACCCCACATCCTCCTCTAAGCCAATATTCACCTGAGTTAACATTAGGCCACTTTGTGCACTCTGTGCATATGCGTTTTGTGGCTGCTGTGACAGCTGCCTCCTGAGACAGCCCTGTGACTATACCATGGACTCAGGTGCTCGCAAGCCAGATGAAGTCATCTAGCTATGTGTGCTGTCTAATTGACAAGCAGAGGCAATTCTCTAAGGGTTGTCAGGAGTACACGCGCACACACCTGATGTCTCCTGCTTTGGCTGTTACCTCTGGCATGGCTAACAGCAGACTGTGCCACATCTTAAGATTGCATGAACCCTGCTGCAGCTTTGTTTCTGTTGCATGCTCAAAGGTCATGCAGTAAGGAATATAAATACAATATGTTGCTATGTTTACATTCTGCAGAATTATGCATGCCTGCCAGTTAAAGTCAAACACAAAATGGTGCTTACAAGTATGGCAGTCAGTTTGGATCCAAACTACTGTTCACAACCAGTGGTTAATGGTTCATAATGTGTCAAAGAACTTGGGAATACACTTCAAGCTGAATTCTCCAATCCTGGCTTTTGTGTGCGTATGAAGTTGTTTACTTGGTAAGAGTGTTGACACTGAGGCCATATGCCCCGTTGATTCTGTTATTGAGATGTCAGTCTAATTTCCTGGCCATACGGATGGAGTGTGCGGAGCTTTGGAGCCGGTGTGTGTGTGTGCTGCAGGCTGCTTCCTACAGTGCACTGGCAGACCGTGTGTGTGGTGGGTACGGCAGTCCAAATGTCTGCATAGATCCCTCCTTCCTGCCCCCTATGTTCGTGAACAGGTGGAGTGATGGCAGGCAGGCCACGGGGGCTGAGAAAGAATGAAATGGTACGAGGGAGAGAGTTTTAAGAGGACTGCAAAACAGAAGGAAGAACACTCAAAGCTGTATAATGAGTTGCAGACATGACAGATGAGTTGCACAGGGCAGATTGAGAAAGTGCGAGCATAGGATGCAAAAGAGATTTGTTGCCAAAACTTGAGGAAATTTGCACTTTTGCATTCAGATCCATTTGTTTTTGTAATAATTCTGCATGTTTTCACATTTTTTGCACTCACAACAGTACCTTTTATT
Organism: Aulonocara sp. 'chitande type north' Nkhata Bay; assembly: GCF_057382095.1. Lineage (NCBI taxonomy): Eukaryota > Metazoa > Chordata > Actinopteri > Cichliformes > Cichlidae > Aulonocara > Aulonocara sp. 'chitande type north' Nkhata Bay. The sequence continues at coordinate 39,538,477 of NC_141348.1, read as the reverse complement.
CATTCCGTGGGCTTCTTTTCAGTTTTCTTTGAGTTACCTACTGACAGCTTAAACCTTTTGACTTAAGCCTTTATAAACTCGGACCTCGTGGCTGAAGGCCATCCAGAGTTCATAGCTGTGAAAAAGAAATAAAGGGTGCTATTGAGTCCAAAGCCCTAAAACCATGAACCCACATTTAGAAGCTGCTTTCTGCTAACCTATGACCTGTGAGACCATGCTTGTCTATTAATTGTCAATTCTTGAAGCTGTTAGAAAAGTCTGATCCACTCTAAATGGAGACGGGATCCGGCCCTCATGGTTCTCGAAAAGACAAAGACAGCTTCTGATCCACATCTCCCCACCACTACACCCCCCATTACACTTTCTCCATAGCCCTTATCTGGTGGTCTCATTCAACGTCAATAGCATATTGAGAAGTTGCATTTAACATTCAAAAGCTTTGTCGATCTTGTTAGTAAAGCGTGAAATAGCCCGTCCCTTTTTCTCTGTCTCTCCTATTTCTTGGGGAGCTCAATGAGGAGGCATTCTACTCCCACACAATGGCCTTCTTCAGAATTTCTTCTGTTATTGATCTGAATGGGTGAGAGTGAGGGGCTAAACTTCAGACATCTGGCTCTTTGATGGGGGCAGGGTGGTTGGTGCCCTGGCAGTGTGTGTTGTATCATGCAAAGTGAGTTGAGGAGAGGGGGCTGGGCATTGTTGTTGTCTTTTGTAACAATAGGCATGACGCTTTTGAATTGATTTAAACAACTGAGCTAATGGGGGGTAAAGTTAAAGTAGTGCTTCTTTTTTTTAATTTTTGTGGATGTCATAGCAAGTTACAGTTATTTAACTTTGGTTCACTCATATAGACCTGCTGGTTTCTGATGCCCTCACCTCACCTACCTTCTTTCCTCTTTGCAGACAGTAGAGAGAAGAAGAGCCCTGCCATGCCCGGTTCTCCTGTGGATGCTAAGACTCATTCCAGATCAGCCCCCAGCAGCAGCGCCAGCTCCACTATGCCACCCCTACCTTCTGTCAACCCCAGTGGCCCACGACCGGCCTCTTTTTCCACCACAGCATGTAAGAGTAATAATTAAATCTATACTTAAAGAATTTCTCTCATTCTTCCAGCTTGTCTTTTTGTTTCCTCTTCAGTCTTTGTTCCTTTTCACAAACCAAAGTTGTAGACAAGCTGGAGTTGTAACCACACTCAGCAGGGTTTATTTTGATTTCTCTTCTCTTCATGTTGGTTTTCCGTCCTTCCCCAGTGACCAATGGGAATCATCATTCCCCACCAACACTGAATGCAGTGCCATCTCCACCACAGCGTTACAGCAATGGACCGTCCTCTTCCTCTTCCTCATCGCTGGCTAACCAGCAGCTGCCAGCCACCTGTGGGGCACGCCAGCTGAGCAAGCTGAAACGTTTCTTGACCACACTGCAGCAGTTTGGCAACGACATTTCTCCTGAGATTGGAGACAGCGTCCGAAGCCTAGTTCTGGCCCTTGTGGTAAATTCTATGATGGCATACTGAAGAGAAAAACAAGTCAACATTTTATAGAAATGCATTTAAATTTAACCTTCCCTTTTCCTATCTTTTAGAATTCAACAGTTACCATTGAGGAGTTTCACTCACGGCTTCAGGAGGCTACCAACTTCCCCTTACGACCCTTTGTTATTCCTTTTCTCAAGGTAAACATGCCTCCACCCCCTCCTTTTCCCATCTTTCTGTATTTGCTTTGTGCAGTTCTGCATGGAATTACTTCCCTTTTCTTTTCACAACACTAGTGTTCTTCCTCCGTTGAGTTAAATGGTTTTACTCCTTGTGGTGTAAAGTTGCCCATCAGATAGTTGCCTAAGTGTAGTTTTGTTAATTGAATTGGCCATTTCAGGTTCAAAGTAACTGTCAAGATTTACGTGTTGACTTGACAAGCAACAGATGACTGTGTGTTAACAGCCTCTTGAGCCCCTCTGTAACCAGGGAAGTCTGCAAGTGTATACTTTTAGTAGCTCCTTGCAGTAAAGCATCCCATAAATCTTGTATAACTGGACTTCAAGCTATAAAAAGCGGCTTTTTTTTACACTTACTTCTTGGTTATCTCTGGAGCCCTTCCGTCTGTCTAAATCCTTGATTATAGTCTCTTGTGGACAGCTATTCATTCCTTTTATACTTCTTTGAAGTCCGCTGCCTGGGGAGCATACATATTTCGTGCATTGTGATGTAAATTTTACACGGACGAGTCCGCACAGTCACGAAAAACAGGCAGGCATTTGGACATCTGCATGCACCATCGCACTCAATAGGTGATGATAAAAATGTACATTTCTCAGACGTTTGCGGACACTATCTTACTTGCGAATGGGGAAAAAGTTAAACAAGACTTTTGGTGGCTGAGACAAGAGTGCTCTGTTTTTGTTGTTCTACTGATTTATTGCAATGATGTGGCGTTCTCACTATTTAATAGCAACTGCTGGAGTCTCTCTTAAGAGAGCAGTTGGGACAAGATCTATAGAAAAGACAGAGAAGTGGATGAGAAGGAGAGAGGGAAAAGTGGGAACTCGGAAGTGTGAAACATGCCTATAAAGTGTTCCCTTCCTTTTTTATGGTCTCCACTGCGCCATATGGAGCCGTTGTCCCGTTAAAAGAGCATTCAGCTGCCAAGGCGCCGCCAATCTAGCATCCGCCCTGCTGAAGCCCAGAGAACCCGATGCTCAACTGACACATAGCACATGTGTCCGCTAGCTGGGGCCCCAGGGAAAGAAGGGATGCAGAGGAGCATGGGAAACAGGAAAAAAAGGAGAGCCCAGGGATATTATAGAGAGGCGATCGTAAAGCAGAAGTGTCTGCGTCTATAGGGGAACTACAAGCGATACTGTAAGGATCAGCTCACTGAGGCATAGAGGAATGTTTGTTTCAATGGACAAAAAGAGGTCTTTGCAGAGTAGTAAAGTGATGTTTAACTAATACTATATGTAGTTTCAAATACTAAATAACAATAAGAGGTCAGTCACAAAATGAAAACGGCTGGTTATTTAGTTGGTTGCTCAAGAAGAGAGAGAGGAGGGAGCAAGGAAGTGGTGTAATTGCAAACACACTGAAGTCTGTTCCTAATTAGGGAAACGCAGGGAACAAAAGAGAGATGGAAAGATTGGATGGAGACAGTCCCAGATAAATACAAAAAAAAACTGAGGGGATGAGGAATTAGGGAGAAGTCTGTGTATCATTTGTTTTGAAATGTTTCTAAATTTCTAAGCCTCTGTATCATCACGCATACCTTTGCTGTGACCAACACATTATGCTCTGCACACATGCTGCTTGCAAGAGGTTCATAACCAACATCAGTTGCAGCTTAGAAAACTCTGATTTTCATTTGAATTAGGAAAGCCGCAGCCTCCTTGGAGGCAGCTGGAGAACAGCACCCAGACACAGATCTAGCCTTACAGCCAGACCCCAAGGAGTCACTGCCCCCCTTAAAACCAATTTTCTTCCAGCCAGGCGTCTTCCCCAGGAGGCAGATCTGCACTGTATCTGTTGGCTCTGTTGCAGCATGAACGTAGTCTGTCTAGGATAGTTCTGGTGTGTTTGGTCCAGATCTCCCCTCCTGTTTGTCACTATCAGGTTTTCTGGTGTTTCTCTCTTTCTGTCTGCGTTCGTCTTTGAATGAGTAAAATCAATGCTCATTGATATAGGAGCGAGTAGTGGCCAAAGTCTACTTATACATGGGTTCAATGTGCTCTATGAAAATAACTACCTGCAAATCATAATCAAACTTAACAAGTATAATTTCTTTCTTGTCAGGCAAACCTCCCTTTGCTGCAGAGGGAGTTGCTCCACTGTGCACGGGCAGCCAAGCAGACCCCAGCTCAGTACTTGTCCCAGCATGAGCACCTCCTGCTAAGCACCACTCTGGCATCTTCTCCAGACTCCTCTGAGCTCCTGATGGAGCCTCCAGAGCCTGGAACCAAGAGACACAGCCCAAGCAGGTTAGATAAATGCATAAAAAAGAGCTATAATACATAGAGTATATAGGTAAACAGTGAGAGAGCTACATTAAATCACTCCTGTCTTCCCCTCAGGGCTAAAGAGAACGGTTTCCGTGAACGCCCACCTGTAGCTATGGAGCCTGCCGCAAAGCGGATTTGCACCATCAGCCCAGCTCCCCGACACAGCCCTGCTCACCCATTGCCACTGACCGCCCAGCTTCACCCGACCCCTCCACCCTTGCAGCATTACGCCCTGGATGACATCGCAGCACCTCACATCCTGCACCGTGAGCACAGCCAACGTGTTTTGGAGATCCGCGAACTCAAAGACAGGCCACGACTTCCTGGTATGTGATGCAAACTCAGTGTAAGGATATTCCCGATGAACTTCATTTCTGAAGTTGTTTCCAGTCTACATTGTGGGTGATAAGGTGATGCATATTCAGTCTCAGTTGTAGCCTTTGTGGCAGCAGTGAATAAGTGTTGTAGGCATCCTTGTGAACCAAATATACAAGTGTGTGGTGTCAAACTTGTTTGCACATTTCTGTAGAACATCCGTACAACAGAACTTTATTGGCTCTTTACAGTAGTTTGAATGCAAGTAGCTGCTAACCATATTTAGAAATGAACATACTTGCATGAAGACAGATGCACACAAATATCATATTCTATATGTGATAATGGGTGGTCTGTGTGTTTGTGTAGGCAAGACCCATATATCTCAGGAGTCCACGTATGTATATAAACAGAGCCATACTGTCCAGGCAGGGAGAGCTGGATGTACTCTGGTGTATATCTAGCCTTCATTTGGGGCTTGTCAGCACTCAGTGGAAACATCGGTAGCACACATACACACATACAGACACACACCTTGATATGTTCCTGGTAGAGGTGCTGTGTTTATGAGTCCTTAGTCCCCTGTCTGACAGCCTCCCGACCGCCTGCCGCCACTTAACTCATAGGCACACACACTCACGCATAAACACATCAGTCCACACACTGGTGGCTTTGAACTGATGGACACTGATGAGAACCAGAAGTAGCGAAGATGTTGAGAAGGCAGTGTGCATGAGGGTATCATTGCTCTCCTAAACAACCCTTGTGTGCTGGGTCTTGTTGGCTCTTTCTTACCAAATTTTTAAGAGATTGTGGTTTGCATCTTTGTAGACAGCGTGGGTCTACTTGCATGAACATGTGGATGTTTTTTAGCCTCTGTGTGAGTACAAACTTGTGTGCAAACGCTGATTACTGTTAAATGTATTTGGATATTGCTGATGTCACAGTGTAATGACTGGATTTGAATCAGATTAGCTTTGTTTTTGTGTGTGTGTGCGTGTAGCCGTAATAGTCTACAATGAGTGTCAGAACGGCTGGTTGTGTTTAGAAGTGGAGCCACTCCACTCAGCCTGAGTGTCTCCCTACTGGAATGCTGTGAGCTCCAGGAGGGGAGGTGCTAAGGGAGACGTTTTGGGTGTATGTGAGTGTGTGGTTGACAGCTGACTTCCAGATGTGTGCAAGCTCTGGAGCTCTGGGCGCTGGGAGTCTGTTTTATATCACAGGGGTCTCTTTTTCACTTTCGCTCAATCTTTGTTTCTCACTGTCCCTTTATCTTCTTGCCTCTGCATGTTCACTTGCCCTCAATCAAGACATGAACAAAAATAAAATAAATAAAACTCCTTTTGTCATCCTTAATTGTCGTGTGTTCGAGTTTTAGCTAATTGCCTCGATTTAGTACTTTTAAATTTGTTTAGTTTCTCATGGTGGGAAATGATAAAATTGTCTTTAAGTTTAATGTAAATATGTTTTTTGTAATTTTAACAGAAGCACTTATTTACCATATATAGACATGCGTAGGTGTTTTTGACTCACTGTCACTTGTGGCTTCTCTTGCATTAAGAAGAATGTTAATCATGATGGCCTGTGGTTTGTCTTGTGTGTGATTCAATCAGGCACTAATGGGGGCTACCGTGAGGAGCCAGTGGACCACAGACTGACAGACAGAGAGTGGGCTGATGAATGGAGGCATCTGGACCATGTAAGTCTGCGGACAGACACCACTGGTGCTGTTGACTTTTGATACAGAAAGAATGTGATTTGTTTTACTGGGGTTTACCACTAAAGCAATCTATCACAGCTTAAAAGCACACATAATCGGCAGGCCAGAACTTTCTGATAAGACATCATTGGTTTATAAGCTGCAATTAATTTATTTGGTATGGGTTCAAACATGTTATTGGGGGTTCATTATTAAACTTATTATTATTATTATTATTAGCTGTTAAGGGGAACTTTTCATGATGTAGGAAATGCTCCCTCAGCAAGACACTTTTCTGTCATGAATCGCTGTGCGGCAGGCGGGAGTTGGACCCAAAATGCAGGACTCACAGACTCGAGGGAATGAACTCAAAACACAGCTTTATTTGCCGGTAGAACAAACATACAAACTAAACTAAACTGGGAAGCCACAAACTAAGAACTCACAGCGAGACACAGGGAGATCCACACACAGCATGAGGGACGACGTCACGCCGAACAGAGGGAGACGCAGACAGAAATACACAGAGGGTAAACGAGGAAAGTGGGAACACACGGGGAACACAGGTGACACTGATAATCATAACGAGACAGGGCGGGGTGAACTGAACATGACATGTACGGGCGTGAGAGTCACAAAGTAAACAGGAAGTGCACAGAGGTTCAGACAGGAGGAGAGAGAGCACGGGGAAAACACAGACATAACGGGCTGGGGAAACATGAAACAACCACAAAGGGAGACGAGGGCTCATAAATACACAGGGCACACAGGGGGGGGAGAGAGAGCACGGGGAGAACTTGGACATAATGGGCAGGGGAAACATGGAATAAAACATAAGGAGAGACGAGGGCTCACAGATACACAGAGGGGCACACAGGGGGTAAAAGCCATGAAGGGAAAACACTTAGGGAACAACACAACAGGGCAACTCAGAAAACATGGCCTAAATAAGGAACAAAATACAAACATACAAGAAAACTAAGAACACTGGGCCAACATGGCCCAGGACCATGACACTTTTCCATAGGTACCTATTGAAATAATAGACTGTATGATTGTGTGATTTATTGGCAAAAAAGGCTTGTAGGTAATTTGAAGTAAAATATAAATATAAAGTCAAGAAAGGGTTATGCAATAGGTCTGTGAATGTGGACGTTAATGAGTTTCTTAATGGATTGTGATTAAGACATCCTGAACTACCTTTCCAGGAGATAAATGGTCAGGTTATTGAAAAGGTTACAAGAAGAAGAAACATAGCAAAGACACAAAAGTTTGCTGGGAAATTACAATTATTAACATAAGTCAATGTGTTTTAGGCATTAAAACAAGGTATTTATGTTTAACTGCTTACTGGGATGAAATTCTATCAAGTCAAGGAGATGGTTTGTGAAACTGGTTCTTGATTTGATGATATAAGTACTTTTTGAAACTTCAGACATAGCTATTAAATAGTTGCTTAATGATGTAAGATTTAAATAATTCCTCAAGTAGCTAAAAGCGATCTCAATTAATAAAATTTTGTTTGTCGTCATCAAGGTGTTGAACTGTATTGTGGACATGGTAGAAAAGACACGGCGGTCAGTGAGCGTTCTCAGACGATGCCAGGAGTCAGATCGTGAGGAGCTTAACTACTGGAGACGACGTTCGAGCGAGCAGGAAGACCCGCGCAAAGGAGGACCGGCATCTGCTCCATTCTCCAAGACGCACAGCCCTCACTCTTCTGAGTCAGGTGGGCACCGCTGTTTTTTGGGGTTTCGCTTTTGTCAGGGACCAATAACTTTTCATTGTTTACGCTTGCTGCTTTACTACAGTAAATGTTTCATGATTTTCAGAAAGAAGCCAAATTTATATAATGCGTGATGTTGCACATGCTCTAAACTTCATATTTAACCTGCTAGTAACATGTAACATGCAGAAGCCCAGTTTTTTGGGGGGTTAATTAATTAATTATCCCTTAACATCTACTATGTTTTGGGTGTTGGAAACTGCTTTAAGGATTAACAGTTCAATTCGGGTTAAAAGACTGATGTTTCCATTTCCTTTTAAAAGTGTTATTTATTGTGAGATCAGTTCATTAAATGAACTTTAGAATGGGTAAGCAAATGTCTTTTCTAAAGAAATATAACCATGGGTTGTTCACTCTGGGATAATGATGCTAGATAAACTACAAGCATTGTGAATAATAGCACATAATGATCTGGACATTCTGAGATTAATTTAGGCGATGCAAATGTCCAGTCATTTCTGTTTCATAGTCATTACATCATCTAGTGGTCATTAATAGAACTGCGCCGAAGTCACACGTCAGCGTGTTAGTGAGTCCATCCACAGTTAGTCCCTCAGTCTGCTGTGTACTGGCAGTGTTCTTTCTGCGTGCCAGCCTTGCCATCCCCCTGCTGCTCCATAGTCACAGACAGGTGCCAGGATTGGCCTCCGCCATATCGGCCACAGAAGGGCCGTCCTGCCGTCCTGCAGGCACAGAGACCCAGAGCTAGCTGACTCGCCAGAGCACCATCTGGGCTCCCAGTCGGAAAGCCTGCCTGCTTGCCCAGGCTTGGTCTGCTATAGTGGGGGTGTATAAAGGCTTGGTGAAAGAGAAGGGATGTAAATGAAGGCAAAAAGAGAAAGAGGTGGCGAGATCAGCTGTGAGTGATGGAGAAAGAAGCGGAAAAAGGAGATAAGAAAGGCAACAGTATTAGAGAGGCAGAGCCCAGTAGTGAGTTAGGAATGAATTACGATTCAGGGAGACAGATTTGAGGGAAGAAACAGAGTATTGACACAGCTTGATGGTCTGCATTTCTCTCCAAGCCAAACACATTCCTTTCTGAAGCTGTCAGATCGCAGATGCGTCCAGGACTCTGATAACTAACAATAACATTGGTTGTGTGGCCTAGATATTCGGAATTGTTTGCACCAGTGACAGAATAAATGTCAAGATGACAAAGAAACTATTACTGTCTGTCTATCAGGCCTTTTCTTTTATATGCCCCCATCACCTTCAAGGAGTGTCAGCCCCAGTATAAATAAATGAAAATAAATAAATAAATGAAGTTTCAAAGCCCCGGCAGGTGCTAATTGCTTCCGTTTCTGCCTCCCCTGCAGACTCTCAGCGTGATTTTGCTCCACGGCCAGGCTCAGCATATGTTACAGATGAAATCTGGAGAAAAGCTGGTAAGAACATGAAACAAAATTAGTATAAAGACTCAACCAGTTGTTGCATTTACAAAGTAATATTTTGACACACTTAGCAGATTGCTGTGTGCTTTACTTATGCAAGTGTGCACAGTAAAAACAAGGTGAGCCCCACCTAAATCTCTTGTCTTCTCTATAGAAGAAGCGGTGAATGAAGTTAAGCGTCAGGCCATGGAAGAGGTTCAGAAAGCTGTAGCAGAGGCTGAGCAGAAAGCATTTGAGATGATTGCTGCTGAGAGGGCCAAGATGGAAAAGACTGTGGCTGAGGCCAAGCGGAAGGCTCAAGAAGATGCCATCATGGTCATTAATGAACAAGAGGACTCCAGTGAGGTGAGCAAGAACTGCAGAGAAACTACAGCAACAAGATGTGTGTGTGTGTATATATGTGTGTGTACATATATGTGTGTTTTATATGTATGTATGTATGCATGCATGCATGCATGCATGCACTTAAACTTCCAAGTATGCATAATTTAGAGTTACAGTCTTTTGGGCATTTTTAATAGCAATTACAGATTAATAGTGTAATAAAGCAATAACAGTGGTGCAAATGACTAGATTAAAGTGGAAAAAGGCACTGTGTTTATCGTGATGATTCCACACATAGATTTTTCTGAACATGTTGAAGGGCCTCACATGATTTAGTAAAGAGTCCATATGGGACTCGGTGGGAGGGCAGAAAAATTACTCAAAATGAATGCTTTAGTTGCTGAATCTGCTGAGACAGCTGTATGCATACAAGTTCACAATGATTACTCCAATTCATTGCTGCGTTTGCTTCTGCTGCCCCCAAATGGTCCAACAAATTACTGTAGTTTTGTTTTGTAAGGGGTTTATTTAAAAATGAAAGAATACAAATGCAGTTTGTACAAGTGAGAGATAGAAATGAACTATATCTTTCCTCTCTCATTAGTGTTGCTGGAACTGTGGTCGCAAAGCTAGCGAGACGTGCAGCGGCTGCAACGCCGCTCGCTACTGTGGGTCTTTCTGCCAGCACAAAGACTGGGAGAGGCATCACCTCATCTGCAGCCCAGGACTTCAGGCTCAACCCAAACCGGTACCTGCAAGCAGAGTGGCTGCCGTGGCTACAGCAGCACCGGCCGCCACCGTCGTGTCTCCTGTTGGTCTGGCTGGGGTCAAAGTTCCTGACAGTGTGCCTTCAGTCTGCAGTCCAGGTGGGGAGAAGGCTTCAGTCGCTTCGCGTTCATCCACTCCCTCCACCCCTGCCTCGGCCCCTGAGACGAACGGACACTAGGAGGCAAAGGACCTTGGCGGTGCATGTGTCACCTACCCTCTTCAAAAACCGGGAAGAACTGAAACAGCAGCATGAGGGAACTATTTGTGGGTTAAGTTAGGATAACAGATTTTTCAACATACTCTTTGGCAGATAAAAAAGGACAGATTATGGATGACTGTTTGAGTGATATGTCAACTGGGACTTTGGCTTTGGCAAAGAACAGAAGGACTCCTCTTGAATGCATTAATTGGATGAACAGATCTCCCTAGCAGATGGAAACGTGTTTCTCATCGTCCAAAAACCAAAATCTTGGATGTGTGAGGAGTGGAAAAAAACTGATTGATCTCCGTTTGTTCTCTGGTGGCAGCGTGGAAGTTATGAAAGGGAGGCATACGAGAACAAACACAGGAGATTAAAGAACAATGAGGTATAAAGATATTTCCCCCCATGTACCAATATCCTCACTTTGATGTGTATAAATCTAAGCTTGGGAGGAGGTGGTGGTAATTGTAAACAGTGTAATAGTACCAGCGCTAAAACATCTGTCTTCGTCCTGTAGGAAAAATCTGACCGTAGACCACGGAAGAGCCGTCTCCGCAGCTCCGGTGTATACATAAATATTTGCTCGCCAATCTTGTCAGATTATCATATGTGTGAATGTGTGTCAAAGAGTCGTGCTGTCGGTGAATATTGTAAAGCATATGATTATTTTTGTCAAAGCAATACTGAAATATTGTTCAGGTATTTCAAGACCTTTGCATCACCAAAGTCGCTAAAGAGAAAGTTATTGTAATTGCTTGTAACTGTGTTTGTGAAAAAGAGATAATACTACACTAACGCCCACACGTCATATTTACTTTAAAAAAAAAGTTAAACTCTGGTCATTACTTTTTTTTTTTTGCCATTTCCAATCATTAGAAGGAACACAGGCAAAGTGATGGTGGTGGATCCAGTAAGCACAGAAACATTCAGTTTGGGCGTTTCTCTGGCTGCAATTTCACTTTGGCACTTGTTCATATCACCAGCTGTGTATGGCAGGTCAGATGTTGCTCAGAACACCTCCACCACTGTAATATTTGCATCAGGGGACAGGAGTGGTATGCTTTCCAGCACCGTTTCCAACAAATACAGGTATTAAGCTATGAAAACGAAATCCGTTTCACTTCAGCTGAAATTTTCACTGATGCTGACAACGCCGTGGTGAAGGTGCAGAGCGCTGACTCTGTCCCACAGAGAATCTCAGGAGCTTAACTGTATTTGTATGTACAGACCGTTCTTGTTCTTTTGTAACAATGAAACCTTGTATAACTTGACGGTTAGGTGAAAGTCAGATGTTTAGTGTGGAAATTTGATTTATGGTACTCTGCTGTTACAACTGAAACTTGCTTGTTTCCATGTGTTGTAAGATGACTTTGTAAAGAATATTATGAGAGAATGCCTTTATTTTGTGAGCCACAATTTTTCCTCTTCATTCTTTGAACATGTTTTTTTTGTTATGAGACATAACTTCATATGGAAATCATATCTTGACATGAAGTATGAAATAAAGAAGTAGAGTTACTTCAAAGCGTTTCCCTGATGTTTGTGCTCATTTTTAGAAATATGCAAAAAAAAAAGGTCTTCCTGGTAATATGCGATAAAGTAAAATGTGTCTATTAATAGAGGTGTCATATATACTCGGTTGACACTGAATTAAGAAATTCTCCTTTTTTCACATAATCACAATCAGCTGCAAATGTTAATGTACGATATTAGAGAGTAGTAGTGAATAAAACGGCTCCTATGTATAAAATATGACTACATAAGTTATTTGGTCATGATATAAGGTATTTTTCTACAATTAGTCAAATAATAGATAATAATAGCAGTAATGAAAGTGCTAAACTGGAGTTCTGAGGTTCTTTCAAAAAGCTGCATGGCAGTGAATTTTATATCCTCTTTGTCTCTTTATTGAATCATTCAGTGAGTCCAGTTTAAAAATGCAAGACACATCTTTGAAGTCTGAAGGTACAAAGTAATGAAGTAAGCTCTTGGTGAGAACGGACTACTCTAAAGTGGGTTGAGTTAAAGTTCTGCCATGTATTATGTATAATGTTTTCCACCTTTGAATTCGATTAATATTCTAGTGATTTTACTGAAGAACAAATGTAGAATCACGGGAGATTGTGATTCAACGATTTTGTCATTGTCACGTTTAAAGAAATGCAACTCTAAAAAAAAAAAAGGAAAACTGAGATTGATGCAATAACACACATTACCACAAGGTGGCAGTGTAATCCCTATGTTGATAGTGAAGCCTCTTGATTTCGGTTTAGAAGATTCGGTATGTGGATGAGTCCATTGCAGAATTGTAGTTGTTACAAAAGTATCAAAAAAACTACTAAAAACATGCAAAATATTGTTCGATATATTGCATATTACTAGGAAATAATATTTAAGGCCTAGAAGACAAAATGTCAGTTGGTCACTGCTCTCTCATCTTGTAACTAAACTCACTATTTGCAAAGCAGCTAATAAGCAGAGTAGCTGCAAGGAACACTGAAAAGTAAACTAAAAAAGTATACTTTTACATTATATAAATCATATATTTCAAATCTAAAGCAATCGCTTGACTGATGCTATGATCCTTATTGTCAAAGTAGCTGCAAGAACTAAATTATAGGCACATGTTACGAACTTGTATGTCCATGTGTTTGTTTGTGCAGGTGTTGTGTTTTTTCTATGTTAATTTAGCTGTGCCAGGGCCCTGTTCCGATTGGTGCGTGGATATACTGCCCCGGCGTGATTGGATCCAGCTGGAGGACCCGCCCATTAAAAGGAGGCTGGAGTGCTACAGCGGTAGAGGTCCTCGCGTTTCTCCTCATCACCCAGCAGTAGTCCTGTGGTAGCCGCTGGCTGCAGTATACGCTTGAAAGTTGTGGAAGTGGAGTGGGTAGGGGTGAGCTGCCGTTTCTTTTGATCACCCGTTTTCTCCTGTTTTGAGTTAGTTAAGGAGGTTAGACTCTGTCTTTATTTTTGACTTTGTTTTGGTAAGGTCAGGGGTGCGGGATTTGTGTAGGTTTGTTTTGTTTATTGTTTTGGCCTTGGCTCACCCTGAAGTGTTGACACTCCCGTTTTGGTTCTCTTTATTCACATTGTAAATAAATCACCTCACATCTAACGGATTTGTTTCGTGTGACTGCTTGGGTCTTGGGGGGGAAGCGAGTGCCTCGCTCATGTTATGGCCTGGCCCTAGACGGGTCGTAACACACAATATAGACAGTCTTCTTAACTGCTGACCTTCCACTAAGCAGGGATTTCTGTTCGTTTGCCTTGTCCTACTGACTTTAAGTATTAGTAGTAATAGTATGATTATAAAGAGATTTTGTTGCTCATTAGTTGAAAGGAAAATTAAACATTACCTCATCTCTACATGTAACAGGATGCTCAGTATATTAATTCCCAGTATAACTGGGAATCAATAAAGACGTTTATGTGTACTGTGTAGGAGCACTCCCTATTTAGACATGAAACTGTTTCTGCTGCTTCTGTAAATACTATTCTTTTGTTCTGTTTTGCATATCCAATGTTATTTTTGGACTAATTTTCCATGAGTTTCTAGCTCTTGCACTACAAGTATGCTAGAAGAAAAAGTAGAATCAGCAAGCAATCACAGTAGTGATAGTGTCAGACTGTTTGTGTACATGTGCCAGTCTTTGTTGTGGATAGAGGGGCATCTCTGTGTGTGGTTAGCTTGCTTCTTGGCTCTCTCACCACACTGTTGTAGTGCTTGTGGGGAGATACTGGCTTAATTATGTGTCTGGTTTCTGTCCCAACTTTTTGCCTGAGGCATATTAATAGAAGTCACTTAGGATTCATCATCTTTTTCAGAACTTTCCTTAGAGACAACTCACATTCCCTCCATCCTAGTCTGTCTGCCCTTTGATAAAATTTGCTAATGGTTTTTGACAGCACGCTATTATCAACACTTAGTATTGTTCAAGGTCAGCAGTGCTTTACAGTAATCTACTCGGAAACCCGTTTTTGTACTTTGCTAGTGCTGTGCTTGACCTGCATCAGCCGCTGCATGAAATTTAGCTTCATATCCTAATCTATGTAAATCTAACTGCATGGGCTAATAAATTCCACTCATAGCAGAACCCAAGTGAGTATGAGTCTTTAAGTCAACGAGGACAAGTGACTCAGTATTTCAGAGGCAAGATGCCCTCTGAACACGTTACCTCCCACACAATCAAGTCTCCAGCTCGAAAGAAATGGAGATACTGAGGCATGAAATGGGACAACAGCTGCTGCATTTTCAACTTTGTCCCCAAGCCTAGGTATTTCTGAGCAGGTTACAGCTCAAGACGGCAGACATACACAACAAATGTACAATGATTGATGTATAAATCTGTGAAGACAATATTTTTATTTTTATGTAGAGCTTTTGCTTGTCTGTTTATTTTTATTTATTTATTTTTATTTATTTATTTGTTTATTTGGGGGGTTGGGTTCCTTGTTAGAGATCAGGTTTCTAAGAGAAGAAACATTGGCAGACAATATTTAAAATTTCTGACAGTCGTACCTTTATTATTTTGCGTTGACATTGTTTAAACTTTTCTGCTATCCACCATAAACCAGAAGGGAAAAATACAGAGAGGTGGCACAGGATTTGACTTTAGGTGCCTTTTGAGTGTTGCCTTCAGCAAAAGAACGTAACATAGGTGGGGAGGGGGGACTGAAAAGAGAACAATGAAACGGGACAACAGATGTCGTTTGGTCACCTTAGCCCTAGCCCTTGGCTTTTTGAAGTGATGAGCTGTGTTTGCACACATCAGAGCCAAGGGCACCTGCCTGAAAGAGCATAAAAAGACCCTTTTTTCTATGCTGCTCTGAAGGAGATGAGCACAGAGAGGCGGCGGCAGCATTCTTCGGATTCAAAATAACAGTACAAGGTTTTAAATTTCACTTTGGCTATTCATTGGTGTCCCTTTCAACACAAAGAGAAACATGTTTCACAACCTGGAATTTAATTAAAGGAAACTAGTACTTTAGTAAAGAAATGATAGAGTACATAAATATGTTAGAGCTCACTGTCCATCTTTTTGTTTATTAAAACCATTGCAGTGAGTAATATTTCAAACCAGAAATATATATAAACTAAAACCTATTAAAATGAAAGAAGCACTCCCGAGCTCATGTTATTTCTGTATCATGCTGGCATATGTAGTGTGACTGCAAGGAGAAATCCCCTGATGCTCAAGGGTTGTATTCTGAATGAATAACACATACCCCTGTGGTTTCTGTATATACATTGCTCATCCACTGCGTCTGCTTGCACAGAATCCCAATTGTCTGTAAAAATGGCATAGACAATCCCTGCTGTACCTCAAAAATAGACAATAAATAAGGTGACCTACCTTATTTATTGTCTATTTTTGCATCCACTGTCTGTGCAGTGAAGAATCAGCAGAACTCATTTCTCTTGTGCTGCAGGAGTTAAAGAGGAGCTGGATATATTCTGTTGAAGACTGCAGAAGAAATGCGGATACTATCTTTAATAAACCTCAAAAAATGCACAAATCAAACCTCTTGCATATAGTGATCAGTTTGGCCAATTCAGTGTATTGACTTTTATTAATAAGTTAATTATTTCTACATCTAATATTTGCCATGGGTCTTCAATTAAACTAACACAGAATATCCAGGGGCTAAGGGGGACCTTTTCAGTCATGTTAAAGAAGAAAAACCCAGAAACCATCACTGCCTTCATCATCTGGATAGGGAACTTCCCAGACTGGAATTCCAGAATGACAGAGATGTTGCTGAATCTATTGTACCTGAAATAGCTGGGTCATGCCCTGGTCATGTCACACATGAAAAGGAGAGCTATTGAAGTTACGTTCCAAGCTCTAATCTGAGCAGCTATGACCCTTGTAGGAGTGAGGAAAACTCCACCCAGCTGACTACCCAGTACTCAGCTGGAATATCCTTTCATCAAAGGTTACTCCTGAAACAGGCAGGAAGGTGCTGTTTGCATAGCACAAGGCAAATTGGTAGCTGTCTTTTGTGTCCAGTTAGCTTTAGTTGTTTTTGGTCATTTCTGGTCTTTGTACTGTGAGAGCTTGGTTTGTATTGCCAGCAGTAAGTCAAACTGGGCAGAGGAGGATGCATTTTGTCACAACTTTTCTTCATAATATTTATGGATAGAATTTCTATGTGCTGTCACTGGGTAGAGGAAGGAGGCTTTGGTGGTTTCATCTCGGCTTTTTGGAGATCATGCAGTTAGCTTCATCAATTCATGACCTTCAGCTTGTACTGGGATGTTTTGCAGCTGAGTGTGTGGTTTTTGTCGCAGATGAGAATAAGCTCCTCCAAGTCCAAGATAATAGTTCTCAACTGGAAAAGGGTGGAGTGCCCAGTCCAGGTAAAGGATGAATTGCTGCCCAAAGTGGAAGAGTTTAAATATTTCCTTGTTCATGAATAAGGAGAGAGTTGAACAGGAGATTGACAGATGGGTGCTGTTTGCAGTAATGTGAACACTGTAATGGTCTGCTGTGTTGACCAAAGAGCTGAAACTGAAGCTGTCGATTTATATGTCAATCTGCATTCTGACTTTCAGTGATGGTCACAAGTTCTGGCCAGTGGCCGAGAACATAAGACTACTGATACAAGCAGTAAATGAGCTTCCTCTGGGTTATCGCTCAGCCATGAGGTGAGGAGCCAGAGTGAGGTGGTTTGGGTATGTGACCGGGATGCCTCCTGAGAGCTTGTCTTGTGTCTTGTCCTAGAAAGAGGTGGTGAAAAAGCCCCAGAGCAGACCCACAACATGCTAGGAAGATCTGTGTGTGTGTGTGTGTCACTCTCTCGCTATCTTTGTGAGGACCGAAATCTGCATTCTACTATACTTGTGAGAACCAACAGTCACTTGTGAGGACACACACACCGGTCCTCACAAGTTTGAAGGCCTTTTTGAGGCTCAAAATGCGGTTTTAGTGTCAGGGTTACAATTAGGTTATGGTTAGGGTAAGGGTTAGGGTTAGGCGTTAATTTTTAATGGTTAGGGTTAGGGTAAGGGGCTAGGGAAACCATTATGTCAATGAAGGTCCTCACTAAGATAGCTGAACGGGGTTGTGTGTGTGTGTTTATTTCAATTATTTTTTACCAGTATAAAAATTACCCTGACTAGTTTCATCATATAAATACAACACAGAAAAAAGTTTACTTGAAATTACTGAGAACTGAGTGATACCAGAATCAAAGAATGTTAAATAAGCTGATAAGCCAGCAGTCCATGAATATAAAATACGTTGGTACCACTTCAGTCATTCCAATTACTCTTTGCCCATGCTATATCATTTTCTTAACACCTGAAGAAAAGATACAGCACAGCATTTTATAACAGTTCTATTAAAGATGCATACAGAGGCTGCAGTTTTTGTGGGAGAATTTAAAACAAGGAAAAAATAATATTTGCAGATTATCTTTCACTATATGTAAAAAAAACGTGTATTTTGTTTGGGCTGACACTGGGAAGATGGAAATGTTTCACTTCAAACATCAACTTGCTTTGTTTTCTGTCATAACAGCAATTTTTAAAAACACACCCTTCGCTTGCTAGTTGCTACCATAATAACAGTGGATGTAGTGGTGACACTCACCCCTCAGCATTTTGAAAAGCTGAAGTGGAATAGGGGGTGGGGGTGCGTATCCTCTGAGCCTACATATTCATTCTGCCTTAACAGCAGACAGCCTGCCTGAGAGGAGGCTTGGGATGAGATAGGGCTTCAGTTTGCCAGCATCAGTCTTGCAATCAAATATTACAGCCCAGCAATCAATGCATGGAACCTTTGAACACATTTGTGTTCACTTACAAGTATGGCACAAACATTTTCCACAGTTACACATTTGTGTTGTAAAAAGACACTGGCTGAAAGGAAGGTTCTGGACTTTGATTTTGATTTAGAGCTTATAATAATCTAATTACAAAGGAAAAGGAAGCATACACACTACATTTCTTTTAAACTTTCTGTGTGTTCTGTGTAGATTTAAAATACTTTGACCATTTTTCACATGTAAAAGTGCATTGCTGTTCACACCTTGATTAAACACAGTGTGATGCAAGCTGTGATGAAGTTACAACCACATGTAGTTGGAAACCACTGGAGTGAATTTTGTAGCTTAGACGTTTCACGTTTGGATGAACCGGGTCGGGCAAGTTTAAATTTCAAGTTCTGCCCTTATTTCAAATCACTGCGGGAAGTTCACGGTTCAGGGAACACTGATAGTAAAATTATTGCCAGAGGTAGAGGGAGAAGTTTGGATGCTCCCTATTTGTAAGCCTCACAATTTGCCCCTCTTCTTGTCAGATTACCATATGGGTTATTTGAATTCACCCCAGTTATGTTCAGACATATCCCTATCTGTTGTCTGCAATCAATTCAGACACAGACACAATCACAGAGAATTTCTTAGCCAATTAAGCCACTGACCTTTTCTTTAGAGTAAGCAAAGTTTTGTGTGTTCAATAAGTTTGCTAACATGTCAGCGTGTGATGTGTTCTTGTCATCTTGCTGGCTGCTATAAGCTGGTGAACCTAAAATACCACATCATCAGAAATCAATGTCATGAAAGTTCATGTAGTCATTTTTCACTCATTTTTTCCACTCTTTCAGCCAACATCAACTCCTGATGGATATATATACATACTGCTCTTTAGCTTGTTCAATATATTCCCTATAGGCTTCTTTCCACTGTTAAGCCAGTTTAAAGACCTTTCATATTGTTTTTGCTTATTTATTTTTGGTCTGGCACTTACATTTCCCCCCCCTCTTTCCTCTGCAGATCTATGATCCAGCCATTTGAGAATTAATGAAAAAAAGCAGTTGTTATCTTTCATTTTTATTAAAGTTGCTTTTCAGTCATTTAGCTGTGTACATTGCCAAATCAAAGCACAACATAAATATGAATATATGTAATTTCTATATGTACAGATGGTATAAACTCCACCATCATCAAAATAAATACATGATGCATTAAATACATTTTTTTCTTTTATAACTTAGTGATACAATGAAATCTTCTCACAAAGTATTATTTATTTTAAATATGCATGTTTTAAGATATTTTTACATTTGAGACTGATAATGTGTCTCAGACTGAAGAGATGCACTGCAACTAATAGCAGACCACTAGTACACTGTATCTAGCAATAGAGAAATGTCAGGGCAGGTGTGGTCATTTTAATAGCATTTTTGGCATTCTGTGCACATAATAGTAGGATAGCAAAATGAAAAAAAAAATACACTGCTACACTATAATACAGCATGTACAGCCAGGATGCGGCCACATCAACATGCATGTTTAGGCTACAGTAACCTTTCATCTCCTCATCCTCTCCGCTTTTTCATCCTTATCAATTGTACTCAACAGTAAACAACTCATCAAAATACACAAAACCCTACTGGTATTGTAATCTCATTCCAATTTGCGTGTGCTCTAGTAGCCTACATTAGTGTCTTTTTGGTTTCCATCCATTGGCATAATATCAGACAAACACTGCAAAAAAAGGGAGGCCATACCACAATTGAGACAAGGGGGAGAAAATTCATAGAACGGGTTTTGCGTTGCAGAGAATCAGTTACTTTCAGGTCAATAGTAGCTAGTGTGTGCAACTATCCCTTTTCATAAAGCGGCACAATAATGAGCAGTCCAAGACAGGAACATGAAAAGATGCTGCTGGAGAATGCTGGATGACGCCACTGTCTCGGTCTCCTGTTGATTTCAAACACGTGGATGTCTTTTGAAATGTTCTGTATGTGTGTGTGTGTGTTTGTGTGTTTGTATGCGTGCAAGAGTACATGTGGGTGGGTGGGTTGATGCGCCAGCGTGCCTTTGTCCGTGTGACAGTGTAGGCAGTAGATGTGACATTCTGGATTTAGTTGCTAGTTGTTAGTCATAATCCACCAGGAAGCTGGAGAAACACACATAAATCGAGAAAGTTTGGCCAACTCACACCAAAATGATATACAATGAAAGGTCAACAGTGTTCAACAATCAAACAGTCTACTCCAATTTTTGTGTGTGCGCAAAGGCTGTGTTGCTGTTTCAAACTGTCCACTGATTTTATGTTTCACCTGGTGAGCTTTTAAGTCTATAACTACTTAAGATGTAAATAGATACCTAGTTGTAAATCAATAAAGTCTGGCTTTCAGACAACTGACCAAAGAAAAAGAAGAAGAAAGAAAAGTGCAGAGAAAAAAAAACAGCTTTTAGGGTCAGCAGATTGTTTTGTTTTATATATTTTTAACTTTATTGATTCCTAGGTCGATCCCTTCCTCCTCTTCTTACATTTTATAAACTATCCTCTCTCTTCCTCTTATCATTGCCATCTGCCCTCACAAGAATCCCCCAGCAACCAACACCTTAGAAGCAGCTAACAGCTACTTGAATAAAAATACTTTTCTTAACCCAAACGCACCTCTTCGCATAGAGTTACATATGAAACAATTTCTTTTTCTCAAAAGTAATGAAACAACAGTAAAGAAAAGTTAAGTAAAAGAGTTTAATAAAGTGCAGTTATACACGTATTAAATACAATCTTATTGCTAACGTGTGAAGACACATTTCCCAATGGCCTCTTACTTCTCTTCATCTGAACCATTTTCAGTGTAAAGGATTTTACCTGTTTCCAAACCTCTGCTCTAGCCTCAAGGCATAACACAGTATTTGTACTGTCACCTCAAAGCAGGAAGGCCCTGGGTTCAAATTCACCAGCTACGGGGAGCTTAAGCCCCCTGTGATGCTTACCCACCAGGTTGCCCTAACAACCTGTAGATGTGTACTCTACCTCCTTCCCCATGACAACTGACTCAGGGGCCACAACAGTTTCTTTACGGTTGTGAACCTTAAATTCGAACCCATGCTTCCGAGCAGTGTCATTTTAAGACTGGTCTTGAGCTACAGTTCTTCAGGCTCTCTGAAGGTCGTTGAAAGTTTTTCTTTGGACATTGGCTGCTTTTTTCACTCATTTTCAGTCCAGTTCTTTTACCATTTACAGAGGAGTGTTTTTCTTAACACTAACCTAAAAATCATCACACAGTTTGAGAGGCATAAAATAATACTTTTGCACCAATAGGAGATTCCCAACGAGCTTTAGCCAAAAAGCTGGCATATCTCAACATGGTGTGCAGAAGAAAAAGTGGCAGGCCTAAAAAAAAAGAGAAAATATCTACAGCAGATGAACAGTTACTGAACATCATGTCCTTAAGAAATTTTTTAACATGACAGTGATCATAAACTTACTGACAATCCAATTAAATAATACCTGAAAAACACACAATGGAACGCTAGGACTCATTGACAGACCTCCCCAGAGCCTGGACCTCAACATTATTGAAGCAGCGTGAAATCATCTTGACAGAGAGCAGAACAAAAGGCAGCCCACATGCAAAAAAGAGCTTTGAATGTCCTTCTAGAAGTCTGGCGAACTGTTCCTGAAGACTACTTTAAGACATTGCCAGAAAGCTTACCTAAGAGAGTTCACACACTTTATACCAAATACTGACTTTTAAGCTTGTTAGAATCACTCTGTTTTTCCCTCATGTTTGGTATTTCCATGTACATTTGCACATTTCAATAAACTGCTGAACCTACTTTTCTTTTTCCTAGAAAAATTCAAAGAAATGAGGGGTGGCTCAAGATATTTGATCAGTACCGTATGCCTATAATAGTCAGCAAGCTTACGTGACATACCAGTCAGAGATGTGGATGTAAACAACTGTGTACGGTAACCTAGTAACAAGCACAACCCATACATCCCACACAGTTAAATCAGCACTGCAATGGAGCTAAGAGGCAAAAATAAATATTAACAGCATTGGCTTGATGGCTTCTGAAGAATTTTTATTTGTTTCCTGTAGCTAGTTATTCAAATGTGAAGACGAGAGAAATGAGATGAGACCCACTGCAGCCTCTGCTGGACTTTTCCATGTGTTGAGGAGTCAGCGATGTGATGACGAACAAAGTAAATATGTGCGTCACACAGAAAATCGCTTTTCTAAATGTGTTCATAATTGACTTTTTTAAAAATATTTATGCATGTGTCTGAAAGAAAACAGGCGTATGATAATAATGGATTGCATTTATATAGCGCTTCACAATTCCACTATTTATTCACTCTCACACACTGGTGGAGGTAAGCTACAGTTGTAGCCACAGCTGTCCTGGGGCAGACTGACAGAAGTGAGGCTGCCATATCGTGCCATCGGCACTTCACCGGTAGCCGAAGTGTCTTGCCCAAAGACACAACACAGAGCTGGGGATCGAACCAGCAATCTTTCAGTTACAAGATGAGCTTCCCAGCCCCCTGAACCACGGTCACCCATATATATCTCGCACTTACCTTACCCTGATTTCTGTGACTTGCAAACATGTTATCTAGTGTTTGTATCTCCTTTAGGCTAGTTAGAGAAATCCATTATTTTCCATTATTCAATCCATTATTTTGCACTGTAAATGAATTATTGCCTGGAATTATGAATGTGCTCACATATGCATAGTTTGACACTTTAGTGCACCTTAACACATCTAAACCTAATGTATTAACTTAGTAAACACCTTTAGAGTGATTAACACAGTAACTAAACTTACTTTCAGCTAATGTTAAATGACCACAGTACTAGTTACAGGGATACCAGATACAGGGGTGAATAGTTATCTAGTATGTGCACCTCGAAAAAATATTTTTATTAGTTAGTATCGTCTGTTTGCGCACAACAGTAGCGCTAGCACAGTGAAAATCATAAATAAAATGTAGGTTCACTTCTGATAAACACAACACCAGTAGCAACTATTTGAGTTTTGAGGGAAAAGGCTCCATTACTCCAAACACTATTAAGCTCCAATCACACTGGCCTTTGAAATGGTTAATAAAAAAAATCACATATATGTTGCTGTCTGCTGCTTATTTGTTGCCTTCTACATACACATAAATCCACATTAAACATCAATTAATATTAACTATTTAGATTCAGAGTCTAGCTATAACCTCCTTCACAAACATTGACATAGCTGCTGCAGGACAACAACTGAACTGCAAATTGACATAGAAGCTCAGCAACCTCGCTTTTATATATGAATATAACAAGAATACAACCAGTTGAGATGAGTCCCCAAGTGCAAAGAGACTCATCCTAGGTGTGTTGTTGGTGCAGACTAACACAGATTGCCTGCAGCGTGCACTCTGGAGGCAATTGTAAATTATTTCTAAGCCAATCTCTCTGAAAGTGATAGCAGTCTGTCCAAGCTGGCCTGCAGCTGTTTAAAGACTCCCATCAGGTCCTGCCTCCCTGAAAATTGTGTCCTAGTGATCAATGGTGTTGCACAATCAATGTCCAAGCAACCAGTTAGTCGCCACAATTACTTGTAATTGGTCGCTATATGCAAATAAATTCAGCGATACTAGGAGCACAATATATGATTTACATTTCTCATATCCAGGCAGGTTATTTTTCTAAAGAAATCACTAAAAAAAAGGGGAAATAGGGAAACTGTTTGAGTAACCTGGCCAAACAACTGCCATGAAATCATCAGAAGAATGACAGATCATAGAACCAGTGAGCAAATGGATATAAAGAAAAGCAAGAGCAGCTAGCACTCTCTCAGTTGGAAAAAGTCTAAAATGCATCTGCTTCGATGCCAAAAATGGACTTATGAGTCATAAATGGACATCATCATCAAGCAGCTCAAACATATCTTGATGTATGTAGACTATAAATATCTTCAGGGTATTTTTCTAGGTACAAGCACACATATAAATCAGATTTAAACTGACAGCATAAATATATGTGGCTTTCATACAAATATTTTCACAATTTTGGAGGTTTGACCACATTTTTCATGCACTGATTGCACATTAAGCAGAGATTGCAGATTTTCTAGAATAGTATCATTTTAGTTTCACATACACTACAAATCCTGCTCTCCCAGTCACACATATACAAACCTGGGAGCAACATAGTGGATACTACTTCAGCATCCTCCAACATATCAATAATGCAGCGTTGGAAGTCTTTACTGCTGTTAGACTGAAGATAGCTGTGGACACAGACAACAACAGAACAAAACAGACCTGTGTGTCAATCAGCTGTTGATTTTGTTGAAATACATCGTAGCAGACTTGATATTATTTAAAATATAATTTTTAAAAAAAAATCTTGTACATCATGTACATATTAGCAGCAAATAAAACAACAGTTTATTGATTTTCTCTGCGACATCATGTTTTAAAGGTTTCAAAAACTGAATAAATATGAGCACGTACAAAGTTATATGTGCTCAGAAAAAAATCCCTTATTACCAAAAGTCTTTTGGATTTTTTTCTTGCAATGTTCCAACTGATAAATTAATATATTCATTGATATGTGTGCAGCACAGATACCCTTTAAAGCATTTAAGCTGCTTTCTTGTGTGTGTGTATGTTTTAGTGCGTCTGTGCGTCTGTGTTTGAGTATGCGAACTGAGAGCTCGGCCATCTGCTCATCTTCAGTGGTGGGGAACATTTCCATCAAAAAGTTAAGAGTGCCAAACCGTCTGCCAATATCTAACACACAAACGCACACGCATGCACACACAAACACACCATACTGACCTCATCCAGGAGAGGCGGTCTTGCCAGAACTCATGCATTATGTAACACGACTTTCCTGGGAGCTTCTGAACGGACACACTGACAGCAAGATCGAGAAGAAAAGTAGAGTGGGGCAAGACGAGGATACAAAGTGAAACAGAGTTTGCACTCAGCAGGGATAAAGTACATGAAAACTTTGAATCTTTTGAGGGATGTCATTAAAATTAGGCAAGACAAAAGCACAACATCAAAACCAAGTTCCAAAGTGTTGTTTTAGTTATGTGAGCGATATAGTCACTTTTTGAACCAGTAAATCGTTATTACTTTAGATGTAATTTGTATTATGCTGCTCACAGTTATGGACCACGTATACTGGCAATTGCTCAGTACTCCAGGAGTTTTCACAGCAGCAGAGTCCCATGCTTTGATTCAAACATGCATTGCTTTTCCTGGAAACTAGCAAGACACTCACTGCAGGTTGTCAGAGTGAGCTGAGGTGGCGTCAATGTAGCTCTTTAGAACTTTCTGGAAATTGTCCAGATTGACATCAGTCACTGACATCTGCCTCTGAACCAGCAGGATATTCTGTTGGCAATAAGACATCAGACAGAGAAAGGGATAAAAAAAAGAGATTAAATGACCAAAGATCTCACTCTGTGTGTTTGTGCCCTTGTATGTCTGTCTTTGTGAGGATCTTTTTGAGATTTGCACGTTTAGGATGATGACATTTGTTTAAAGTGGTCAGCTCTTTGCTTAGGACTTAGCGTTGGGGTTCACAATAGATTGTTAGAGGAGACATTTATATTCGGTTAAGGGTAGGTTAGCATTTGGATATGGGGTTTAGGTTATGCAGTATGTGATACATTTGGTTACAAAAATTAAAAGTCAATGCAGGCATGAGGATAGATGGCATCAAGATGGATACTTTCAGAGCAAATATGTACTGATATCACCATCCATCACACCAGATGACAAATAAATTCAAATAGATAAGTGTTATTTCACTTAGCATTACTCTCACTTCAGTAGATTTGGTTGTGATTGTGAATGTTACCGAAATCCTGGTTTTAATGAAATTCATAGACATTTCACAATTTAAAATACCAGAAAGTGATTACAGAATACTGATACTAGAGCTGGGCTACAATACCTATGTTGCCATGACTCCTCAGTTTTGATTTTCTCAGTACTTTGCCACTTTCTTTATATACTGACGACAATAGCTGAAGGCTTTTTATTCTGAAAACATATCTCAAGTTTCTTAAATGCTTTCCATGGCAGTCTATCGACTTTCAATAAGAAAGGAGAAAAAAGACAAAAAAATCATTTTTGTCACTACCCGAGTCAGATGGAGGTGGATGGTATTGCCTATTATATAAGTTACAGTGCTCGTAATATTTAAAAGCGGATGACGCATACAGAATCCTTGTAAAGTAATTTCACTGTATTATTTTCTACCAAATGCGATTACTGCATTTTTTCATTGTTCCAGAGAGCAAAAAATGCTCTACATTGTCAGGTGAAAAATTATATTCAGCTCTAAGAGTTAACACACTAAAAAAAATCTGTTTTACAAAACATGGGTGACAAACTTTTGTGATTTAGGACTAATGACTAAGACTCTTTGAACTTGTTACAAGCAGAAGATCTAAACTCCAACACTAAAAGAAGTCAAAAAGGAGACAATCTGCCAATTATACATCTTACAACAGATGTTGTTCAGATGTTACCTTTTCAAATCAGACAATTTAGAAATGACTCTCTCTTATTCTTGATTCAATGAGAAAGTGTTGAGAAAACAAAGCATCACAACTTGCCTTTTAAAATTTTTTCCTGTATAACATTTTATCAAATACACAAAACAAAATACACGATTAATTTGAATGACTGGTAGCAATTATTGTAGTGTTATAAACTTGATGAGATGAGATAGAGAAAAAAAAAACAAGAACATGATCCAATTCTGTATATCCATGTATTGTGTTTATGTTGAGTAATGCACATATGAGAAAAAATATTTGCTATTCAACTAGAGCTGTTTTAATGAGCAAAGGTCAATCAAGATACTGTAAGTATAGACAGAGTCGTCCTGTAAAGCTGCAGTGGCTTCAGCCACAAAAATATCATATTTCAGAATTTGTGGCCATAAACAGTATGCAAACTGTTTTTTTTATTGTTTGTGTGTTTTTTTAGTGACAAAAACGTGAAACTTCACCTTGAAGTCCTGTGCCAGCCTATAAGAAGGTCACAAGAAAAATACAAAAATTCTGCTTCAGTGCTGACTTACAGACTTGTATGTACTGGCCAGTGTGTCCTCCTTAAGTGGCTCCAACTTGGGACTCTGAAAGAAGAAGGTAACAGATAAGAGAAGAAGTTAATGTCTCTCAGTATCAAAGATCAGTTTAACTTAAAAAAAAAATCAGAGTGATACTTGAAACAAAGCTAAACTCCCATATTGCATTTACAATAAATTCCTAAAGGTTACTTTGGCATTTTTAATTATACTGTTATAGTTTTTAATTATATAACAATGCAGAAGTTATAAAATGAACAAAAACACACCGAATAACCTAATTTACACATTTATTTGCACAGGTGTCTAAGAACTGATAAATAGGATACATTTATTTTTTTTCCACAGTGCACGATCTGATTTTTCTTTGGTTTTATGTAATTTGTCACAATCTTTCACAACAGCTACTTGTCCAAAACAGGGTAATAAAGGTAACAAGTAGAGAATAGAAAATCTATCACTTTCAATTTTTGGAACCATATCCTAGTGATGAATGTAGTCTATGAGAGTATTATGTTATTGATAATAAAATATAATAAATGAAAAAGAACAACAAGCTCTCTGTGATAAAGGTTACGGTTCTTGTGTGTGCACATTTACGAACACATAAAACATAACCTTTGAAGCACAAACTCATTCTGCTGCATTTGAGAGAGCAGTGAATATGAGGGAGATGGACAGAAGAAGTGTGTGATGCTGGCAGCACTGAGGTGTGGGGATGGATATTGCACTCAGTACATCCTGCAGGTTATGAATTGCTTTGATATTGCTCTCTGAGTCTCTCTGAGTTGACAAAACTGAGGAGAGAAAAATGGTCCAAGTGAAAGGATGAACATTAGAAACTGTGAAAAGCAGGAGTTAATAAACAAAAGAACAGACAGAAGAAAGGAGATGGAGCATAAGATGAGGCAGTAGAGCGTGAAAAAGGGTTTGGGATGATGTAGTGAGAATGGGTCACATGATGAGAGCGATGTGACTTTGTGTTTGACAGACAAAGATTGTAGAATTCCATTTAGAAAAGCAGTATTTTATCTTGCGAGTCTAACCATTTTCTTTTTGATCACACACACAATGAATATATAAAAATGTACAATAAACATCATAATCAACAATTCAGAGATGAAACATTTCTGATTGAAAATATACTCCATGTTTGGACTGTTTTTTTGCACCTGGTTGCATACTGATAAAAAAAACAATATTAAATGGTCTAGTTGTTGTGGATTTCTTTGATGATATGTATAATCTGAAATCATTTATACTTGTATATACCCATATACTAGGGGTGCAACGATACACAAAATTCACGGTTCGGTTCGGTTCGATACTTTGGTGTCACGGTTTGATATTTTTTCAATACAAAAAAAATGTTCATGCCTTTTTAATTTGTCATTTATTAAACTTATAAATATATATTTTAACTCAAAAGTACAGTTTTTAAATTTAATGTTGCTGAAACAAAAGTAATTAAAAAAATTAATATCTGATTGAGGAATCACTCATCTTTGGAAAAGAGAGTTTAATACAGAGAAATGGCTCTTTCCAAAATAAAAGCAATACTATACACTTCTTCTGGGCTATATTCTCAGCAGCATATTGTAGCGGGTCAGGGCTGTTCGGGGTTCTGTTTGTACAGTTATATTTTGTTTATGTTGCCACAACATACGAACAGATGAAGTATACAAAACAACAGAACATGAACACAAAAAGCCAAGGGTAAAAGAAAAAGGTAACAATTATAGGAATACACACAAAATTTCACATACATATATTGTTTTGAGAGCCTTTTTGTTGGTGGAGTCTGATATTGATTGTATGTACATTTCCACATGGGCGCCCTGTGTGTTGTTGTTGTTGCTGTGCGGTTGCCGCGCTGCGCCAAAAGAAAGCACCTGGGCATTTGTGTGGGGTAATGGGGTCGTCGGGGACGACTGACCCCTTAGGTGGGGGCTATGTAGCGGGTCAGGGCTGTTCGGGGTTCTGTTTGTACAGTTATGTTTTGTTTATGCTTGCCATAGTGACGGGTGACGCCCTCTCGCTGCGACGGTGTGTCCTTCCGGGGTCAGAGGGCGCCCTGTGTGTTGTTGTTGTTGTTGCTGTGCGGTTGCCGCGCTGAGCAGTTAGCTAGCGGCAGTGTTCTTCTGCAGATGTCAATAAACGGCTGTGCTCCCTGGCTAGCTCACGGGAAGCAAGACCAAACGACACCTCCGTCTCCTCCTTGTCTGAGCTCGCCACAATATTAAACATATCAGGTCCCCATAAGGAGAATCATGTGCTAACGGCTGTCTAAATGACTCGGGTAAAGTTTGTAGCATGCTTGTTGTTGTTTTTGTCTGCTTCCACTTGTCTTTGCACTAGGATGATGTCGGCGTAAATGTGCAGTCATATTCGTTGTGTTCCCACTAGTGCTGTCAGCGTTACTCTCGTTGAAATGATGTTAACGCCACAACACGGCAAATCTCCGTTAACGAGCTACCCTTGATCGCCCGTGCGTGGGGCTAGACGGGCTAGACGGCCAACACGTTAATGAGCTAACTGCGCTAACACACTAGTTCCCACCCATGTAATTGAGCATTGCGTGGCACATCCAACATACTGTTTTACTTTAGTCCATGACGCGCTTACCTTCAGGGTCATACGTCACATGAAAACCAAAATAATTCCAAACGCCAGATCTGAATGAGGGTGGGGGAGGTTCAATTTGCCATGTTGCAAGGAGAGCTTAACTTCTGTCTCGCTAGCTTGCCCTGCGCTCTTCCTTCTGGCAATGCTGTCTGTGTTGAACGCTCAGTGGATCTGCGCTCGACAGTGCAACCTAGGCGGAGTAGTCGAACGCAGATTCACTGAGCGCTCAACACAGACAGCATAGTCAGAAGGAAAGTTGATAAAATAAATTACAAATTTTGTATTGTTCGATACATATGCGTACCGAACCGAAAGCACTGTATCGAACGGTTCAATATCGATACCAGTATTGTTGCACCCCTACTATATACCTATACCGTGTACAGCTGCCTTGAACCTGGCACTCGACGTGTTGTTTTTGGAATTCACTTTGGCCATAAAACTGTCAAAAGGACTAATTGAAATGATAGATGATAAAGGTCTGGGAAGAAAACCCAGAAAGTTATGTAAGACAAGTCCTGACGATCAAAAAGAGAACAAATATATGTAAGATCGACATATATGGATTGTTGAAAAACACTGACAAACATATTAAATTGATATTTGTAAAATTGGGAAAATACAAATAGTTTAAACTTAAAACCAAATAAGTGAAAAGTTACCCAGCAACAGGAGGAGGGGTTATGGTCACCTATAAAAGAAGGGTCAGATATATGCCTCCCTCCACCTTATTCTGTCTGTGTCTTTGTACTCTGTGGTTTTCTTTACTTGCGTTGCTATGTGTTCTGTTCTGTATACTGTGATGTACTGTTTTGCTGTTCATATGATTCTGTTCAATGAATTGTGCTTCAAGAATTCTACTCTTTTCTAGAGGATCTATTTGAGTGGTTTTATTTTAAAAAGCTGGATCTCCACGTCATTGGCTGGATAATGTTTTTCATGTTGGCTTTAAAGTCCTGTGAGTATTTTATAGATGATGCTACAGAGACAACCACAAATCTAAAGAGCCGTTTTATTTCTCATTATAAGGGCTAATATTCTGTGGCTCGAAGCAAAATTATGTTTGAAAAAGGAATGCATTAGGGATTTCTATTTTGTACATTCTCTGCATAATTCATCACCGGTTGTTTAGTATAAAACATGTTCAGAAAAAAAGGAGTGGGAAGGGCTTTATTGTCTGATATATTATTTTATTTCTTGGTTAATTCCATTACCGGTTCAACAAAGTTAATGGATTCAGTGCTGATGATTGCTCCATATTTGTATTCACAGGAAGGTTATGCATTCATTTCTTCTGTCGGTGAACACCAAGACCAGCATAGCACAGTATGAAGGCGTTTTAGTCTTATTTGTTTAACCTTCAGAGAATCAATATATTGTCATAACTAACAAAGTGTTATTGTTTTGTACAGTAATTTTTAAAACAATTATAAGCTGCTGTCCAAGTTAAAAGACTTTGTAATGAATATAAATAACTATAGAGATTATTTGGACAGTCAAAGACTTATTATGGTGGTATTATCTACATGCATGCTGCCTGTCTCCTACACTTCACTGTTTAGACTCTGTGTATCACAGTTCTTTGTTTTTCTCTTCAATTTTGTTGTCCAGTACAGATCACTGTGTACCTTACAGTCTCGTTCCTTGGTCTTTATTAAACCTAGGGAAACAATAGCACCGGTATATTTTTATGTATGATATATTCACTTTCTTGTGTGCCATTATTTGCATATTGTCCACCATGTTAGCTATGACTGCTTGAGAGAAATTTATAATAGACTCGATACAACCACTGGCCTCAAGGGAAAATTGACCAGTTGGTGAATGGTTTCTGGAGGTTGGTGGCTGTTGCTAGGTGATATATAAGGTGCTGCACCAAAAACTTCCTTGTGACTACAGTTTGCCACGGTCATCTGTAGTTTACATGTTAACTAATTAGCAAAACTAGCATATTGTGATGCAGACCGGAAACAGAGAAGGTTCACCTTCAAAATAAAAGCTGTGGCACACAGCTGTAGGTATGTGTAGGTCCTCAGTCATCCAGGTCATGGTAATCTAAAGAGCTTGGAAAGGAAAGCGATTGGATTTGGAAGTTTCACAAAGACGTTTCGCCTCTCATGTGAGAAGCTTTTTCCAGTTCTATATCTGGGATCTCCTTAGATCACAGAGTTGTAGCCAACCACATTTCAAAAGGTGCAACTGTTCTTTAAAGGCAAACTGTCTTCATTTCTGGTTTGAGTCACACTTTAACAGTTCCACTCCCACTCGGAGAGAAGTTGGTGAGTGCTTGCAGCCAAATTGGCATCTTTCATGGTAATTACAAGTAACTGCAGCAATGAAGCAATTACTAAGAGGCTTTTGCTAACTGGTCAAGGAATACATGTTCTTCTTGTGTGACTGGCGGTTGTCAGGGTCTCTCTGACTTCCTGAAATGGACCTCTGTACTGTGTTGCTGGTGGTGCTTTAATCAAACCTGATAAAACTATTGTTAGCTGTGCAGACATTTTTATGAACAGAATTCCTAAAATGTTTTCTTGCAAACCAAGTTACCTTACAGTCTTATTGACCATGTGATCACATCCAGCTCATTAAAATGGAAAATGCAAATTTGAGGATTTAAAATAACAGTTATTAAACAAGTAAATGACATGACTGTGGCTATACAGACTTATAGTTTAAGGGCAGAAAACCATGAGGGCAGAAAATCATTAAAATGCTCAAAAGATCCATTGCACAGAATTGTAGAAACTCAAGTTTGTTACTGAGATTTTAGCAAAGAACTAGAACTAGTCACTGTGGGAGCAAATAACATACTTCAAAGTTTGAAAAGTGTTTTGCTGTCCACTCTAAAATATAGCCTACATAAGGAAAGTTCTCCTACCTGACACTCCAGTTTATCCAAAAGTTGCTGCAGCCTATTGATCTGAGAACACCAGTTCTCTCCATCTTCCATGTTGACACCTGGAAAAACACAGTGCTAAATCATCAGATTGGTTTTTGAGTAAGTGCATAGCTACATACAGTAACATATTTATCAAAACAGATTTGGATGGTCTGTTTGTACTATAAAATTGGGTTAGAATAGAGAATTCAACATTCTTTCTGTGTTCAAGCCTTTCATTCCTATAGGACAAAGACATCTTGTCAAAGCAAAAATAAAGCACCTTGAGGCAAGGTTGTTGTAAATTTGTCACCTCATAAATAAAATTGAATTATATAAAATTGAATTGAAATTCAAAAGGATGAAGGATTCAGGATGCAAGAACATTTGAAAGAAGGCATAATACACCCCTGACATTGAAAATACTGTATCTGAAAACAGAGTATTGAAAACTGATTTTAAATCTCATTCTGTCATTTCAGAATCACAAGTTTAGTCTATCAATAATAGTGAATAAGAAACAAATGAGGGCAAACCTAAAGCGTTTACCTCTAGAATTTGTTAATAGTATCATGGTCGGTGAAAACTTGAGGGAATACTCACTGTCTGCACTTATTATGCATAACACAAACAGCAGTAATGAGGATAATACTTTTCTACAACACAGAGCACAATGTACCTCAGGTACAAACGATACAAAGTGCACCTCTTTATTGTTAAACTTTTGTAAAAACTATAACATTTATACTGTTGCTAAATTACTGTACTCTGGCAGAGTTAGCAGATTTCAAGATAACCTTGATGTATTTACAGCATGTAGCAGATATTAAAGAAAAAAACAACAATATTTTCCAAGATGTTGTTTTTTCCAAATCCTGTGAATATGCATAAATTCAGCCTGATGACAAATGTGTTACAGTTAAACCCCGTTTGCAGCGTTTGCCAATATATTCCATCCTCCGCCCCGAAAAAGTATTAAAACACATCACTCTGTGTTTTGGTATTGTGATGAAAAATCTTTATATTGAATCAGTCATAATACTGAAATTCCAACTACTGTGCAAGTTTATTAGAAAATAATCTGTAGCAAATTATCTTCTTTTTGGGGCTGCTCCCATTAGTGGTCGTCACAGCGGATCATTTGTCTTCATCTCCCTCGCATCCACTTCTGTAACACCAACCCTCTGCATCTCCTCCTTGACTATATCCACGAGTCTTCTCTCTTTTCCTTCTCCCGGGCAGCTCCATATCCAAAGTGTCTACTGTTCCTCTGTGTACATGTTCAAACTATCTTTGCCATGTTTCCAAACCACTCAACCTGATCTGACCCTCTGATATATTCATTTTGAAAATCTTAGCATCTTCAGCTCTGCCATCTGCGGTTCTGACACCTGTGTTTTTGTTAGTGTCACCTTTTCCAAACCATACATCATGGCAGGTCTAACTACCTAACTTTGCCTTCCACTCTTACTGCTATCGTTCTGTCACATCTCCATCCACCCAGCCTGCCCTCTTGTGTATTCTGACCACAGGTATTTAAACTCATCCACCTTCAATACTTCTACTCCTTGTATTGTCACATTTTCTTCTCATTCACACTCTCATCTGACTTTCCAGTTCATACCTCCATCTCTTCAGGTCCTTTTCTACCTTCTCCCTAATCTCAATAAAGATCACAATGTCATCTACAAACATTATAGCACATGGAAACTCCTGCCAGTAGTCATCTGTCATCCTGTCCATCACCACTGCAAACAAGAAGGGTTCAGAGCTGATCCCTGATCTAATCTCACACTCTTCTTGAACTAAACTGTCACTCTTACCGCACATCTTACCACCGTCCTGCTGTTCTCATACATTCCTGGCACCACCCTCACAAACGTCTCTGTCACTCCTGACTTCCTTATGCAGTAGCCTACCACAGTTCCTCTCTGTGGCACCCTATTGTAAGCTTTCTCTAGATCCCAAGAGACAGAAAAGAAACTATTTCATGTTGTTTGAGGAACTACATAGTTTATAGGTTTTTGTTCTTTTGATTTTTTAAGCAATTCCACAAATACATGACAAGTTTCAGTTTTAAGTAAAACCAAATTGGCCTTGTGTTGATAGACATAACCAGAATAAATGAGAGCAATATTGTTATAACCCCAGCAGGACCTGCTGTAATATTGCCCCAGTGGGTGGGCCTTGCTGTCCAGCCTTAGGTGCCATCCTTGAGTGTAGCTGATTCTACTTGGCAATTAGGCCAGAGTGCTTAAGGCTGGCACTAGAGAGGAGAGCTCTAGTGACAGTCTGCCTTTTTGTTTTGCAGCTTGTGAGCTGTGTATTACTGCTGCTTGCTTCTGTTCTGTGAAGAGGAGAGTTATTGGTCATTTAACCTTTTTTTTTTACTTCTTTAATTAGTTACCAACATCTGGGTTTTGTAATTTTTTCTTTCCTTTGATGGTGCAAGAAGCTTGTCTGTCTCTTTTAGTTTAATTATTAATAAAATAATTTATTTTGTTGCCAATTTTGCCTCTTTGTCTCCTTTTTTCAATATGGTTACATTGTGTTACATTCCCACATCTCTTGGTCATTTATGGAAACATAAATGTCCAAGAGATTGTTCGGATCTTTCAGCTGACACTGAAAGATCACCTAATACTTTGTTGATTTTGTTCTATAAGAAATTGTTATCATTATTATTAAGTTACAAATACTGCACCTAAGCGCTGGTGGCAAATGACTGAGAAAAAAAGGAAGCCAATAAGTTGACGTCTGATGTTCCCTTCTTTTGCTACAGACAACAAACAATTTAAAAAGACCATATTTCACTTTTAGCAATTTAAGTCTACAGGGTGGGCCATTTATATGGATACACAGTAATAACATGGGAATGATTGGTGATATTAAAGTCCTGTTTGTGGCACATTAGTATATGTGAGGGGGCAAACTCCTCAAGATGGGTGGTGACCATGGTGGCCATGGAGCGGATTGAAATCGTGTTGATATCTGGTGAACACAGTAACCGGGTCATTGCAGCAGATTTCAATGCAAGACACCCTACAAGACCACCCATCTCCCATGCCGCAGTTAGCAAACTGCTTGCTAAGTTTCGTGAAACTGGTTCAGTGTTGGATTTGCCAAAATGTGGACGCAAGAAAACTGTCACTAATGAAGAAACATCAGTGGCTGTGTTAGCTTCATTCAGCAAGAGCCCACAGCGTAGCACTCGCCGCATGTCACTGGAGAGTGGCATTAGTCGAACATCCCTTCGGCGGATATTAGCTACTCACAAATGGCACCCTTACAAACTCCAGCTACTGCAGCATCTCAACGAGGATGACCCAGATCGGCGCACAGAATTTGCAGAATGGGCAAAACAAAAATTGGAACAGAACCCTTAGTTCACGCAGAAGATTTTGTTCAGTGATGAGGCAAACTTATGTGAATGGTGAAGTTAACAAACAAAGCCACCGCTATTGGTCTGACACTAACCTACATTGGATGGATCCATCCAAGAAGTGGTTTGGTGTGGTATATGGGGTACAACAATAGTGGGTCCATTCTTCAACAATGGAAACCTCAAGGCCACTGGATATTTGAAATTGCTACATGATGATGTGTTTCCCTCTTTATGCACTGAAGCTGGCACGTTCCCTGAGTTTTTCCAGCAAGATGGTGCACCACCACATTATGGGTGCCAGGTCCGAGCATTCCTAGATGAACACTTTCCTGGAAAGTGGATTGGTCGTCGTGGGCCAGTTGAATGGCCCCCAAGGTCTCACAATCTGACCCCCTTAGACTTTTATCTTTGGGGTCATCTGAAGGCAATTGTCTATGGTGTGAAGATACGAGATGTGCAGCACCTGAAACTACGGATACTGGATGCCTGTGCTGGCATTTCTCCTGTGGTGTTGCTATCAGTGTGTGAAGAGTGGGAGAAGAGGGTTGCATTGACAATCCAACACAATGGGCAGCACACTGAACACATTTTATAAGTGGTCAGAAACTTGTAAATAACTCATGAAAGAATAAAGTTACGTTGTAACCAAGCACACCATTGTTTTTCTTGTGACATTACCAATAAGTTTGATGTGTCACATGGCCCATCTTCCTATTGAAAAAACAAAAGTTGTATCCAAGATGGCCGACTTCTACATGGCCACCATAGTCACCACCCATCTTGAGGAGTTTGCCCCCTCACATATACTAATGTGCCACAAACAGGACTTTAATATCACCAATCATTCCCATTTTATTACGGTGTATCCATATAAATGGCCCACCCTGTACTTTGTTGTTCCTCTTACCCATGGTCAGGATGCCAGTGCAGGGATCTGATGGAGAGAGGCACAGGTTATTATGGACCCTGCGACCACAGCGCCTGCCATTTCTCTGTATTGCTGTCAGCTCTGGCGCCTTTACTTCTCTCCTGCCATGACAGCAGTGTAAATCCAGCGAGACAAACATCAGAGAGAAAGACAGCAACTGTCAGAGCAATGTGGAAAAAACCTCTTAAAATATAGCAAACAGGGGAAGTCACATGGGAAAATATGAAGCATATATAGAACGAAACATTGGAAGGAATAGAGGAGATTGAGGGGCCAGAGAATGCAAAGAGAGGAAGAAAAATATGTGGAGAATGATACATTAATAATTGATTCCAATCAGAAACTGAGATAGGTTAATGTATGATGCAAGAGACACAGCATAATCAATGGCACAAAGACACACAAAGAGACATCCAGAATAGAGGTGAAAACAGCTTATTATCCCACAGGGTAAAGATTTAAGGGGGACAGACACTTACACTTACTCCTTTCCTCAATCACACATATGCACACACACACACACACACACTATCTATATCTCTGTTATAGATGGAAAAGTGTTTGCTGTGCTAAATGCAGAGTGTCAAGGGCAGGATGTTAAGCACTCTGTAGTCATGAGGGTGTGACAATCGAGATAGTGTGTCTGTGTGTGTGTGGTGTGTGTGTGTGTGTGTGTGTGTGTCTGTGTGTGTGAAGACTTTGATTTAGTTATGTATGTGTGTGTGGCTCTCTGTGTGTCTAAATGCTTCTGCGCGTTTGTTTGTACTTGGTAGTGTGAGCCAGTGTCTCCCTCCTTTTGTTGTGTTGTTATGTGTGCACGTTAATACGTGTGTCTGTGTATGTGTCTACGTGTGTGTGTGTGCAGGATCATGCTGACAGCGCAGAGGGAGTGCATTGCTAGGAGGTTATCATGCTGAGAACAGCCTGGAGCCCAAAGGCCACTGCAACCACCATAAATCTACTGCAGTGAAGCAAAGGAGAGAGAAATAAGCTGTTTGTTGTTTAACTCAATATGTCTCTAATTCTGTCACTCACACACACACACTCACTGTGTCTGTCCAAATCTATATCTGCTTGAGCAATATTAAAAGTGTCTGACCAAAAAGCTCCGTGTTATGTTCATTTGTACAGGCCTTCTTTCCTTTCTCCAATTCATCTTAGGCTCTCTGTATCATTCTGCTATCCATTTACTTCTTTTTTCTGCTTTGCTTTCTCTCTCTTAGTGAATTACTGTCTATATATGTCACTGCTACCAATATCATCCTTTAGCCTTGTTCCCTTGCTCTGCCTCCCCCAGTCAACTCTCAATAATTCACCCTGGCTATAATCACTCTATTATCTTCAATAATGCCAGCGTGGCACCCAGAGGTAAGAAAAGAGACAACCCAGGCTGCGATTAGTGCTACCAAATTATTTAGCCATGAAAAATGTAGAAAAGTATCCTTATTATTTTAAATGAGAACAGTTAGTGTTGCCAAAGCATTTAGTCATAATCTTGACCTGTGCTGACACAGACTTCTACTCATTAAATGCCTAGATGGATCGTGTTTGCCAAATTCTTAATTGGTGACAACAGTTTATTTGTGTTTTTATTCCATGACCTTCATTTACATTTAATGAAAGCATTAAGGTCTTTGACAGAAATTCTGAATTTCAAACAGTCTACCTATTAGTGAGGCATCTGTTTGAAAGCCTGTGAGAATACAGTAAATTCAAAGCTTTCTGCTCAAAGGCATGTCTTGAAAGAAAGCTTCATGATACAGCATTGATTAAGTGAATTTCTTGCTTAAAAGTATTGCTTAGACCAATGCTAACTGTTTTTTTCATACCTGGTTGTGCTAATAATGAATTATGGAAGTTTTCTGTTGACACAATTAAAAAATAGTATGTGTGTATTTCTTGAAGCAGTTTGCATTAGCAGTAGTAGTCTTGAAATGCTGTGGTTGAATATTTTTTAAAGAGAGATTATAAAGTGAGATATTAGTAAAACATTGTTGAATGATTAAAGAGAGAAAAACATTCTGAGTTATTATGGTGCACTGTATATAAAAATATAGGATTATTATATTAAATTACACAGAGCATCATGGTACGACAGAATGCAAAGTCTAGCAGAGAAATCATCCCTCCAGCATGAGTCATTTTTCTCCTTCAGCTAACAAACACGCTGGCTTATACCACACCTCACTAAGCAGTATGAACATATATGCAGCATTTCCTCTGTTAGATCCATCATTACCACACTGTATAGACTGGAATGAGTTCTTAGATGTGTTTTATTCATTTTAGTTTGGACTGTCTGCTGCACATCTCAGTTGGGCTGAACTTATTTAACCACTGCATTAAGAAAAACAAAACACAAACAAAAAAACCTTTAAATGTTCTCCTTTCCTTTAGTGTAAAAATCATTCTTAAAAAACAGCCGAGGAACATCATAAGAATGATGCAAGCGCAACAAATTCTAAAATCTGAAAAATCAAAGAGAAGCATCAGCATGTCCCCTCGGCTCAAGCAGCTTCTATGTGTTGTGGTAAGTGAGAGGAAAAATGCGCTTTTATAACTAATGATGCTTCAGGCTTCTGGCTCACATGTAATTAACAGTTCAGACAACAATTCTCATAGTGTGATCCACTCTGCAATAAAATACTTGGTACAAAATACAGTGTCACTCTCGAAAGTATGCACTGTGTTTCTACATACTTTGCAAGTCCATCCAGTGGGCAACAAAAGAGGACTAATTCTGACAACTCTGTCATACCTAAACCACTGACCATGTTCCAATCTACATATAAAAGTAGAAGCAGAAGCCTTAATTAACTGGAATTAAAGATTTACAACAGTGAAATTACATTTAAAATATATGCAGCATAGAAAAGCATGACTGTACTCCCTTTCTGTGCAGTGTTGCAGCAGAATTTTAAAGTTGTAAAGTAAAGTTGAGTTAAAAATTCTAAATTTTCATTAGAACAGCATCTATGAAAAAAACCCACAAGGTAATCCTTATACCTGAGTTTAGCATTACAGCACCAGTCATCAGAAATGCTGTTGCTCATAAGTTCTCTACTTAAATTACGACTAAGACTTTAATAGTATGTAAACAGTGTTGAATAAAATGTAACAAATAACAGAAAACACAAAATACTGTATCACATAGTGTACTAACGGGGCAGGGCTGCTCTGCTCTTCCACAGCCTCCATGGCACACTGCAGGGACCTCTGTAAAGAAAGCAGCTGACTGGATGTCTCCCTTAGCATGAATCTGGTGACAAACTGACCCAACACGCTGGCACCTTGGTACTCCTGAGAAAGAGAGCGACAAACAGAACAAAGGGTTAAAGGACAAACTGCTCAAACCAAAGCGCAAAGAAAGGAAAAGCAGCTCTGAGACAAGACACACCACACAGAGAAGGAGAGAGAGCGATCATGTGATAACTTCTCCAAAACAACTGCAGGCACTTGTGAAATGTGTGACAGCTGCAATTAAATGGGCTAATTAATTCTCAGAACACATACATTATTCAGAAGTGCGTATTCAAATTCCAAGGTGGAAGAACTTTAATAGGAGACATAATTGCTGCTCATGTCCCCAAACACAAATGTGATTACGCATTCTCAAAGGAGACATAGTCACGCAATGTGCGAGTGAAGTAACATTGCATAGCTCATTGTCAAAACTTGCGATGACGAGCCTCTACTGAAAAAGCATCATGGGATTAGCAGTCCAAAGCACTGACAGACCACAGCTGCTAACCAGTGACTGCACAATCCTCTAGGGGTTTACCCACTTCAACAGCTTTAAAGAAGAGGCCAAATAGAGGAGGTAGGTGATCTAATTAAGGCAGGTTCCATAATTATTCAGAACACATTTCCTCCACTCTTCTCATTTATCAACTCCTATTAAACTTTAAATCCCTGATTCATAGCTGTTACCTCAAAAAATCCTCAAGCACTTTTAAAACATTTTGTCAGCTCTAGTTGAGCAACATAATAAACAGGTACAGAAATGCTAGGCTGTGCCAAACCGGTACATATTATTACATGAGGTTTTTGGGACACACACACCGTGGGACATCAGGAGTATCAAGAGAATATTTGTAGCAGTTAGGACTGAAAATTGCAGACTGAACAAGACTTAAGGTCATGGGATTGCACTGCACTGATAGTCCATTGGTGCTACTCAGGACTTTGCAAAGCTTCTTTTTGCATAATTTTGCAGTGTCACTTGGTGACACTACAAGAAACTGGTGCTGTGCATGATTCCTGATTATGGCATGTGTGGTTGTTTTACCTAATAAACACAGAACATCTCTGCAGTCAGGCCAAGTATTAAAAACAACAAAATCTCTCAAGTAAAGTCATGGCTTGTGCTTCTTCCTCTTCATGGAGAATTGCCTTCCTGCTCTATCTCTGTCTCTATCTCTTATTAATCTAGTATAACCAGAAAACTAAAAACCATCGCACACAACCAGACTACCTTCTTCCTGTTGCTCTAGTCTAAGCACTAAGGTACATCAAAACATCTTCTTCCTGCAGCAGTTTCTCATTAACCACTCACACAATTTACCAGTCTCCTCATTTAATGCTCAGGAAGAGAATGTGCACTTAAGGAAGCTACTTTCTTAAAATCAAGCATACTATAATTGTTAAAAATAAGACTGATTATGTGGATTGATTCTTCTGCTTGGACTGAACACAATCAAGGCCCATGGGACCCGCAGTACATAGGTGGGCAGACTGCTGGCTTAAATACTAATCAGTGGTTTTTTTCCATCTGCAGCTTTAGCAGTGGGAGCAGTAATTGCTGCAGCAAAAAGGACCAAAAGTGCTGTGCTGCTGGACAGGAACAGAAATGTTAAGAAGTTCCCTGGAGTAAAAAAAAGGGCAAGCAGTAACAAGGGGAAGTCAAGTCAACGATTTTAGTTACATGTTAATGCTGGTGCAGTACACGCTGTAGCTTTGACAGACAAGTTAATAAACAGAAACAGCATGACAGTTGTGTCCAAAGTATCGGGTAGATTATTGTGTTATATAGGATATCTGTGACTCATTTATAGTTAGGATATTGAGACAACACTGCTGTGTTTTGTGCAGAACGTATTAAGTCATTCTTGGGTCAAACTCCCCATCTGATTTATTTCCCAGCCCATCCCTGCCTGAAATATTTTTTTTTTTCCCTCTTTTGTTAATTCATCACTTCTGGGAGACTTAGTGCAGCAGTGGCTCCATCTGTGTACACGGGGGCTTCCTCTAATAGACAAGAATCAGCACAAAACTAAACACAGGAGATTTATAGCACAAAAAAACCTAACTTGGTGAGCGTGTCTGTGTCTACTTGTATTACTTACATTGTGGGGATTGGTTTGGATACTCACGTTATGTAGGCCCACCTCCTTTAAGGTAAAGAAATGTCCCCATAATGCAAATCAGTATATTATAAGGTGAAGACTCAGTTTGAGGTTTTAATAGGAGATAGGATAAACCCCGTCAAAGTGTCCTAACCTTGTTACATAAAATTTGGTAAGCGTTAACAGGTAAATATCCGTTCACCGACTCATTCAACATTTTTGTGTTTCGGGGTTTGGCGGTATTTTCCAAAGTGGGACCAAGGATAACGAGACCACAGGTGATGTAAGTCAGTGTGAATCATCTGAATTGATAAAAACTAACTGCTTTCAGCCCTCAGTTTTTCTTGCTATTACCTGCATGGTGCATGTATTACATTTGAGACTACATCCAACCTGCCAGCTCTCAAGTACAAAGTCTGTGTGAAGCCCAACTTCCAATTTGAGAATAGTGCAGTCATTTCAATAATCTGTTGAATTCAGAGCTAGCGAGTGGTGGCCATGTGGTCTGCCAAAATTAAGACAGATTCACATAAAACTAAATGGTTCATAGTATAGCTTTCAGAGTCTTCACGTGCTTTGGTGAATTCTTACCTCTTTAGTTTTATCCATTGCCTTTAAGATGGCAATATTCAGGCTCTCCAGAGCTGAAAGGACATTAAGATACTCTCCAAGGTGCTGAGAAAAATAGTCTAACAGGGAATAGCAAAAAAAACCTGTCAGTGTTATTGCAATCACGGACTATGAACATGAATAGTCATCAAACATTAATTTTAACGTTTAAAAGTTGGAGACAAGCTCTAATATGTTGCC
Organism: Aulonocara sp. 'chitande type north' Nkhata Bay; assembly: GCF_057382095.1. Classification (NCBI taxonomy): domain Eukaryota; kingdom Metazoa; phylum Chordata; class Actinopteri; order Cichliformes; family Cichlidae; genus Aulonocara; species Aulonocara sp. 'chitande type north' Nkhata Bay. Next base: position 39,495,172 of record NC_141348.1, on the reverse strand, counting down.
ATGACAGACTCCAATTAAGAGACGACGACGACTACAGGAGTGAGAATATAATGAATGCACAATACGTCAGCAACACTTAGCGCTCCCCGTTTCATGAAATTGAGGGTTTTTTCTTTACTAATTTTAATAAGGCAGTGTTATAAGATATCTCATTCACTCTTGTAGTGTTAATGATAGCAAGCGTGAAGATTCATTTCACACCAGACAGCACCGACTGCTATAAAGAAACTCCTACACATTTTAATGTTTATGTCACAAATGAGCTCACGTAACTGCAAAAGCAGTGTACCGAGGCTTATTTAAAGTGTCACGGTAAAAAGGCTGTGCGAGGAAGGTTCACCAAATTATATATGATAGAGCAAGAGTAAAGCAAAGAAAAAGCTCAATAGTAATTAGCTCTTGATTCTTAATTAAAAACTTGATTTTACACTAGCTAAGAGTACGAGTGACATGACACACAGTTAACAATGTGATCCAAGGTGAATGGATTGGTGGCAGCCTTTACACTCCCCTCAGTTACATTCATTTATGTTGCATTACTGAATTTTAAACCGTTAATCAGAAACAATTTGGTCTAAAGAACATAGAGCAGTGGCTGACAGATGTTCACAGAACTACATATGAGATAAAAGAAGCATTCTGTTATGGAAAAACAGTCAACTTCTGTTGATGTCAGATGCAAAAGATGCCATTCCCATTCAATAAATTATGCAGAAGTTTTATTCTGGGTACAAGTCATATTTACCGGTCTCTGTCCTAGTTCTTAACTTTATTCAGGTCATCTGACACACATGTATTTTTTAAAATGATTAAAAAAATAGGCCAATAGATCACTACTATATATATCACTACTACTGTGTATACTATATAACAATATCGATATGACTCTTACTGTATGTCTGTAAATTTTAGGAAACCAGCACCTGGTTGACTTTCCACACAAGAAGTCTACCAATAGGGAAACATGACTTTTTACCAGATTTTGCTCAGCAGTACCTAAACATGTCAGACGACACATTCAAATCAAACGAAATCACAAATGCTTTTGATATATAATTTAGTTGTGTTGCTTGTTTGGCGTGCGCAGAAAACACAGCAAAACCTGCTGCCTCTAACTTTATACAATGCTTTCATTTGAAAATGCAAATTTCCCAGAGTTTTTAAACTGTTGCTATGAAGTTACTCATGAACACTAATAATAATTAAAAAAAGAATCTAAGGATAGGGTAACACAAGCACTTATGACAGTAACTTTTATGATAGGAGTTATACAGAAATCAGAGTAAGCACAGTCCAACCAACCTGATAGCTTGTCAGTGTCCAGATTGCTGCAGAGCAGAACATAAGAGAGAAGCAGGGAAGATACTGAGAGTTAATTAGGAAAATTCAAAGTTATGTAGCTCTTCATTTCTGCTTGAGAGGTTTGGTGTGACTATGTGTGAATATAGTTAATATGATAACAGTGTTGTCATATAAAGACATACACAAGACTTGTTAAAGTGTTAAAACCATATAAATCACACTTGTGCGCAGCATGTTAACCTGAAATGTTTATTCTCCTTAGAAATGATGTCTTCTGCATTTTATCATTATTTAAAATGTTAGACCATTGTCTGTTTTACTTCTCCCACAGTGGTAAAAACATTGCAATAAATACGTCTTTGTTTACTTTTCGTAGCAGAAGGGTTTACATTTGATGAGAAATTATTCTCTTTGATAAAGACCATTACTACTACCATTACTATGTGAAAAATTCCCCTGTTGTTTTAATGACATTTTAAAGACTGAATCAAACTGGAAGTGAAGCTGGTAAATAGCTGCATTATTATAATGCTCACACAGCTCCTGCAGACAACAAAAACAAATGCCTTTTTGGCAGTTGCTGTTACAAATCTGCATTTGGATGGTGACAATGAGCTCCCACATATCTCTCTTTTAGGCTATTAAGATATAGCTAATGTGATCATTCTTTTCCCTTTGCTTTCAGTTCCAGCATTTTCTGCATAACTTTAAGCATTATCAAGCATATACAGGTAAAACACGTTCTTCCTATCACCACTCCATTAACTGTATTGTTATATTGAGAATAAGAAAAACCTTTAATTAGACATCAGAGCACAGTTCATGCCAACTGCCTCAAAGCTTGGAGGGTGGTTAGAGAGGTCTCGAGGCTATTGTTTCTCATCACAGTGGCAATACTAGCCTAGCAGCATGTTCAAAAGCAATTTATTACACAGTGATGGAAGAACTGGCACCACAACAAAAATAAATACAGAGTGGTTACTGTAGCCAAACTAGTTAGATGCAAAAAAGGAAGAAACCCCCCCTCCCAAAACACATATGCATCTATTCCAGTCTGCTTTTGTGTGTGAGACTGGGCCTACTGATGCATTTCAGTGATTTACCAATCATGGTTAATTTGTTATATCACCTGAGCTTATACAAAGATTTTGAAACCTTGTTAAGCCTCAGTGTTGGCACAGAAGAAAAGTTGCAAAATGCCTCATGAATACAAATACCTGATCTGCCAAAGGCAATAAAACACACTGGCTTTAGGTAAGGATCAGACTTAGATACATTAAATACAACATGGCAGGGGAGAAATGGTCTTTTCCTCTGTGGCTAAAAGAGTTAAGCGTTCACTGCAGTGCGGTGATTTCAGCAGCTATCCTGAGGCTGATTTCCTTGATTGTAATTTCAGGGAAGTAGTCTAGGTTTTGAAGTAGCTGGTTTAGCCCACAGTATTTTATGTCCAAAGGAGGGGGTAAACATCAATTCTGCTTGAGTTGAGTTTACCGAGGACCTCCCTCCAGCTGTGAGACATTTAATCTGTGGCTGGTGACTTGAAAAGAACACATTAACACTGCCTTTAAGCATGCTTTTATTTTGCCCTCTTTAATAGGTAAAAGCACAAAGTTTACGAGAGAGAATCTATTAAATATAACACTAGGTCAAAAACTCACTTATTCTGTTGGCCATCTATGGAATAGAAAAGCTCCTGTAGCTCCTCAGTAGTCAGGATCCCATCAGCAAAGTAAGTATTAAACTCTTCAAATGACAACTTGCCATCATCTGAAACAGAAAGAAAGTTTACTGCACAAAGTCGACAGGCAGCCTTGTATCAACAGTTATAAGATGATAGGCTCACTAGTGGTTACGTGTATAACATGTATATTACATTTTTTTTCTTCTTGCTTGAATGATTTCTTGTTTCTGTGCTCTTGCTTCTACCAAATCTTAGTTTCAGTAATACTAAACTCAGGAGAAACATCTTGCCTAACATTAAAGAGAAAATTGAGCCACCTGATTCCATCGTACTTGGATGTGTTTACATGCTGGATAAGACACTACCACCTATCTTAGCTTGGACTTTTTACATAACTCATTACACATGTGGTACTTAGTTCTGGAAACTATTCCATTTAATTCCCTTTTAATCTCAGTGTAAAGGCTCAAGAGCTTCTGTAGCCCTTTTCTGCTTTTCTGCTATGCTGGAAAGTCAGTATTGTTTTGTAACTACCACAGCTGCAACCTTTCATATTAATGATAATATGCATAAAGAAAACAAAAAAAATGAACTGAATGACTAAAAAGTAATAAAACATCTTATTTTCTTGGAATTAACTGACAAAATATTTCAATATCTATCTATCTATCTATCTATCTATCTATCTATCTATCTATCTATCTATCTATCTATCTATCTATCTATATTAGGGGTGCAACGATATTCGTATCGATATTGAACCGTTCGATACAGTGCTTTCGGTTCGGTACGCATATGTATCGAACAATACAAAATTTGTAATTTATTTTATCAACTTTCCTTCTGACTATGCTGTCTGTGTTGAGCGCTCAGTGAATCTGCGTTTGACTACTCCGCCTACCCTAGGCGGAGTAGTCGAACGCAGATTCACTGAGCGCTCAACACAGACAGCATCGTCAGAAGGAAGAGCGCAGGGCAAGCTAGCGAGACAGAAGTTAAGCTCTCCTTACAACATGGACCTCCCCCACCCTCATTCAGATCTGGCGTTTGGAATTATTTTGGTTTTCATGTGACGTATGACCCTGAAGGTAAGCAGTCATGGACTAAAGTAAAACAGTATGTTGGATGTGCCATGCAATGCTTAATTACATGGGTGGGAACTAGTGTGTTAGCGCAGTTAGCTCGTTAACGTGTTGGCCGTCTAGCCCCATGCACAGGCGTTAACGGAGATTTGCCGTGTTGTGGCGTTAAGGTCATTTCAACGAGATTAACCTGAAAGCACTAGCGGGAACACAACGAATATGACTGCACATTTACGCCGACATCATCCTAGTGCAAAGACAAGTGGAAGCAGAAAAAAAACAAGCAAGCATGCTACTAACTTTAGCCGAGTCATTTAGACAGCCGTTTAATATGCTGCTGAGAATATAGCCCAGAAGAAGCGGATAGTATAGCTTTTATTTTGGAAAGAGCCATTTCTCTGTAATAAACTCTCTTTTCCAAAGATGAGTGATTCCTCAATCAGATACAGGGCTCGCAATATCGCTAGCCCAACGTCCTGGAGCTAGCGATTTTTTTCAGTCGGGCTACCAAAATCTTTCTCTTCCCTGCCCGTCGGGCTATTGTAGGAAAAATATGTGTCAATGCTTTTGCATTCTTTCAGAAATGTAGCTGGGTAATTATGTCATTGGCATCGGTGAGCCACTGTCAATATGTGACATATTGAAATCGCGTTTGAATTTGCGCTTGTTTTTTTGCTTTCACTTTGCAATCGCGCGAACTGTGTATAGAGAGCGACAGCACTGATCTGTGAGAACCTTCACAGACAGATATATATTTTAGTTCTGCTGAGCCAAATAAGACAGGTCAGTGTGAAGAAGTGACAGCCAAAGAAGAGCTTACCACAAAACGGAGAAGTTATGACAAATCAGACTATAAGGCAAAAAGAAAGTGCAGCTTTATGGTTTCATGGACAAAAGAATTTCTGTGGCAGCAATATGACGAGCTAAATAACCAGGGCTGCACATAAGTGGTCCGCAGGTGCGCATTCGCTGTCAAAATAAAAAACACGCACAAGGGTTAGGGTTAAATTTAAAAACTGTACTTTTGAGTTAAAATATATATTTATAATTTTAATAAATGACAAATTAAAAAGGCATGAACATTTTTTTTGTATCGAAAAAATATCGAACCGTGACACCAAAGTATCGAACCGAACCGAACTGTGAATTTTGTGTATCGTTGCACCCCTAATATATATATATATATATATATATATATAATGGCTTGGATTGTTGATAAAGTAATAAGTCATATTTGAAAAGAATTGTCACTTATTTAAACATGTAAATATGACGCGTGTCTGTAAAAAGCAAAAAAAACAAAACAAATATGAATGTTCTAACAGATAAAAACTAAATTCTAATACTATGCATAAGTGTTCCACAAAATATAAATGTAAAAGCACTACAGATGGTGAGCACATTGAATTTTTTCTCATTCTGCTCAGACTAGTTAACAGTGAGCACAGATTTTTGTGACAATGCACAGGAAAATCAATAGCAGATGATAAATAGCTTGGTTGTCATCTGTGAAGAAGTGTTCCTTCGTGAGCCTATTATAAATCAGTCTGCAAGCACAGATTACACAGATCAGTCAGCAGTTAGCCTGCCAGAAAGAAGCTGCTAGATGTTTTTAAGTGCAGCTGAATAAATAGACTAGGCATATTTACCTAAAAAGGGAAGCAAAAGTATACTCGAAGGAGTTGGAGACATAATTAATCAATGCAACTGAGTAACATTACAATAAAGAATGATGAAATACAGCTAAGACAGTCATATGCACAAATAAGTATGGATATGAGGTTGGTAAATCCACCAAATAGACAGTTTTTTGCACAGAGAGTCATATCAGGGCAAAATCAGGGCAGCTACGAAACTCACACTTTCACACTTTTAAAATTTGGCTTCTAACCCCCTGAGTAATCAAACCCTGTCTATGCAAAGACAAGGCAAAAGGAGAGTGGTTTAATATGCCATTCCACTTGGTTGGCTCAGCAAAGCTGGCAATTCAAGGGCAAGCTGGAAGACCATCTGTTCAAGTGGACCCATACTGACACTGTTCAACATTACCTCTGACCAGAATGTGTAATGTGTTGGTCCAGACAACAAGCTGCTCTCGCCACTTTGGCCCACATTTTTTTTCGAATAAAAATCAAATCTTCTTTGTCACACAAAAAGTGTCTTTTGTTTTTTCCAGTCTCTTTCACTGCCTTTGTTTTCTCTGTCAAAATACAAAGAACTCTTACGTACTATAAATCATTTGGATCACCACACATGTACTAGTATCTTGGACAATTTTTAATTCATATTAAAAATCACATTTTAGTTGATGTGCATGTTGAAAGAGTGATTGATGTTTTCTTGGTTAGAAAAAAAGCATGACATATTAAAAGCTGGCCTTCTTTTAATAGATTTTAATAGACATATGTGCTGTTCCACTTATATATACTTTATGCAATTTCCTTATAATTTAATGCCGTCTGTGCTCAGTATGTTGACCCAGAGACTGTAGATCCTGCCACATGTCACAGCGCTGTACTCGGAAAGATTCCTCTTCATGGAGTGCCAAACAAGACACACAGCAACAAGGATCAGCAGCAACACTTCTCCATTTGATTGCCAATTGACAGCAAGTAGCAGTCTCCTCTGTTCATTTTGACATTTCTGGGTTAAATGTCTCTATCATAAAGGAAAAAACCCAGACAAATACACAAGCCTGAACATCATCATTTTTCAAAGGCTTTGAGTTGATGTCAATGACATCCTGACCCAGGGAACAGCACTACCTTGACTTTTTGACCTGTCTTAGGAGACATAAGGAGTATAAGTTGTAAAAACATGCAGATTTGCATGTTTACATTACAGCTATGTTTGCAGCATTAAATTAATTAAAAAATCCGTAATAATCCTGACAGAAGACATCAAAAGATTAAAAAAATATGTCTAAGCGTCAGGAAACATCTGGTTCCATCCTCATATCTGACACATCCATCTCCTCTGATGGATGTAAAGATGAGAACAGTGGATGCTGGAGCACTTATTTCTAAAATGGGAAATTCTTGTACAGCCAAGTGTTACTCTAAAATGATGTTGATCAATTATGATACATTATACAGTTGCATTGTTTGCCTTGAGATCACTTAAAGAGCAGGAAGTATTGAAGGAAATGTCTTCTCTTCCCCTCCTCGTGGGAGAATAAACTATGTGAACTGCATTTTACATGAGTACATACAGTATAACCTAGTTTAAATTAGCATCACCACTAAAATGAATGAAGTCTTCCAGCCATTAATCAGTGTTGAGTTTTATATAACAGAAAGGGGTGCACTAAAATGCCACTGACTTCCATTTGCTCTTTTCATCCTCTACAGTCCTATTAGATCAAATCAAATCAAATTCAAATTTTATTTGTCACATACACAGTCATACACAGTACGATATGCAGTGAAAGGCTTACACAACTGCTCGTGACCTAAAGGAAAAAAAAGGCTATGAATAAGATAGGAAATAAATATGAAAATTAAAAAGGGTAAATTTAACTAGGAAGGAATAAAATAAAATATAAAAATTAAAGTTAAAAATGAAATAACTGTACAACAACAGATTAGAATGAAGGGTAAATTTAACTGGGAAAGAATAAGATAAAATATATAAATTAAAGTTGAAAATAAAATAACTGTACAGCAAAATACACAAATACACAGTATAGAAATATATAAGAATGTATGAAGAAATATAAACATATATATACAATAACAGCAGCTGTACAAGTATTAAATGGAAATGAAGAAATATAATGTCCAGTGTTGTGCAATCCACATTTGTAAGCGTCTTGTGCAGTGCAAATATGCTTAAAGTGATTTAGTGATGAAGTGATTCGATTAGATGACCACGCATCTAATCGAATTAGTGTAAACAAAGTCCAGAATGTCCAGTGTGTGTGTAAGAACCATATGTGTGGGTCAGTACTATGTGATGGTGTGTCTGTCCTGCATGGTGCTGTTCCCGAACCAGGTTGAGATGTTTCCCGTCAGGATGCTCTCTATGGTGCACGAGTAAAAGTTCCTGAGCACCTTGGAGTTCAGTCGGAAGTCTCTCAAGCGTCTGAGGTGGTAGAGACGCTGTCGGGCCTTTTTCATCACAGTGTTGATGTGACAGGACCATGACAGGTCCTGTGTGATGTGAACGCCGAGGTATTTGAAGCTGTCCACTCTCTCCACTGGGCACTCGTTGATGACAGGGGTCTGGTAGTTCCTCTCCTGCTTAGTGCTGAAGTCCACTATCAACTCCTTTGTCTTACTGACGTTTAGAAGGAGGTTGTTCCTAGATCAGCTACAGTCTCTAGCTACTAAACATTCACAAACCAAGTATCAGCTGATGTCCTTAAATTAATAAATCACGCATGGCCCACTGGCATATACGGTGTCTAAGCAGATCTCCCTTCCTAAAAAACATGACTTCTGAGGCTTTGTAATGGTCATGTTTCCAGATAATGTGAAGTTAATGCGATTTTACAGCAGCCAGTCCAGAAATGCTTTCAGAGAACAAACTTTCAGAGAACAAACAATGACTTTGATGTTGAATAATTGAAACCACAGTCTGCAAAATGAATCACTGTCTGCGTGTTTTTTGACCTGGTTTTAAAGAACACACGAGCTGCCTGAAACAGACAAAATACCTTCGATGCATTTTACATGAGGCATGATACTTTTAACTTTTTATTCGTGTAGTCAGGGTAAGACATTTCTGTTCAGAAAGTAAGGACAAAAAGACTACATGGAAACTATGCAAGGATTACAACTTGCTGACAAGGGAGAATCGTAAAAAGGATGGGCATTACCCGACCCGAACCCACACTCTAACCATTTATCACCGAAGCAGTTGTCAGTGCAGCTGTTTCATTTGAAAACAACAAATGTGTTGAACAGAGATGTGGAGGGGAATATTTGAAGCTGAGCGTGTAAAACAACCCTTTAAAGTGAACCAAAATTTAAATAGCCAAAGCCTCCATTTAACACTCCGTCGTAGAGAAAATTCCATTATAAAAGGAAGCGGCTTTAAATCATGCTGACGGTTGGGGCAAAAGCAATATGCATATATTGTTCTTCATTAGAAAGAAAAATCACTTAGGAGTTTCAAGATGTAAAAAAAAACATGTTTCCAAAGAAAGAAAGTGCTGCTTTAAAAAAAAAAAAAAAAAAAAGCTAATGGGACACGGCCTGATCATATATAACATTTTCTCTTTACTTTAGTTTATAAAAGTCAGATTACTATAACAAAGTGTTCACAAGGCAAGAGTAAACAAGAACATGAAAGTGAGTACGTCCTGTAAAGTAGGGCACAAAGTAGGGCACATTCATATCTTTCCAAAGGTTAGTCCCATTGCAGACTCTGCTAAGAGGTTTATAAATTCCCCATGAATGCATCACTTCAATAGCAACAAGCATTACGAGGAAAGATGGGTCTTGATTCCTTTTGGTAAACTTCTATGCACTAAAATGCCCGCATCGTTACAGATTCTGGTATTCTTAGCACAAATGCTCTACTTAGGATGTGTTCCACCTGGCCACCTGTGAGAAAGTCTAAAGCTGCTCTATATCTTCCATATTCCAACTTAAGTTGCTTTTAGAACAAACAACCTATTGATTCTCCACTTCAGTAATAACATAACGCTGACAGGTCTTATCCACCACAGAGCAGATGTTAGAAGAAAGATGAGGTTTCATCTTCAGTCATAACACTGCAAGTGTGATCTGCTGAATATGGAGAAATGACATTTTTTCATAAGAAAAGTTGGGGTTATTTAAATTATTCTTAGGATTTCATGCACATTGGTCTCAGAGTAGTCATTAAAAGCAGGATGCAGTTGCAGTATAAAACTTTTGAATCATGATTTTAACTTAAGTTAAAAACTATAAGATTTTATACTCTTATGGACCTTAATTTGGAATAGCTGTCTAAGCTATTCCAAATTAAGGTCCATAAATTATTCTTTTCCGGAGTAGTAATGGAGAGAAAGTTTTATTTATTTATATATATAGCTTCAAAGTCTTTACAGCATACTGTTTAACTAGGAGTAACTGCTTGAAATGTCGAGCTACTTTCGGATTTTGTTTTTCATTAAATCTGGTTTCTGTCTAACCAAAACGTGCCCAATATTCGGTCTCATTTTAGCTCTTTTTAACCATTTATTCTCATTTTCTATTATTCACTTCATATGCACAGAAACTAGTTTTTAACTTCCAGGAAAGATCATGGTGTGGGTTAAAATACACCTCAACTGTAAACAAATACATAACGCATAGTATATAAAAATATACTATATAAAAGGTTGTATCAGCAGGTGTGATCGAAATACAATTGTTATACCATATGAGCTATGACACAAGACACTATATATAAGTTATTGAATAATATTGTACATTTATTATACATCCAAGACAAAACTAAACATAAATTATAATATTGCTAATATTTTTTAGATATTTACACAGAGACATTCTAATAACTATTTACTCAAGTTTATTATCCATCATTGTTACTATAACCATAGTAACACTTTATAAGTTTTACCAAGACAGGACGTGCTTAGTAACTACCACGTTTCTATTATTCAGTGCATTCTGACGGTGTCATCATATTATATTCTTCGCCTAATTCCAGTGGGATTTATATTTCAATTACTAATGAAAAATAACTAGCAGGGGTTGTAGGAGAGAATATTTTCTTTGAGTTTTTCTGTCATTATAACGAAACAGAGAATACATTTGGCTGGAAGCAACAGAACAATTCATAATGTCAAATTCCTGTCATAGGAGATTGTTAAGAGCTGCTGAGAAGTAATTGTTGTGTGGAGGTAGACCCTGTATACGCAATAATGTCCTACTGATGTGCACTTCTTCTTGATTTGCTTTGGCATGTTATTTCATCTGATGTTAGAAATAAATATATCTCTCTTACAGAGCAGTAAGGGTGCTGAACCTGCTGTACATGTGTTTTTTTCCTCAATCATAGGGCTCTGGTGACAATCTATATGCCAAAAAGCATTTGATTCTGTTAGATGAATGGTATTATTTTACATTATGGATGGAATTATCCTAGCCTATCCTATCCTATGCTATACTGTACTATATTGAAAACAATAAAATACATACAATAAAAATGAATATATACCCAAGACTATTCAATTGATTTCATTTCAAAAACAGAAGAAGATGTTTGGAATTGAGGTAAAGAAAAAGAAAACCGAGTATGAGATGTTAACAGACAAGCAAAAGTTTACCTTTTGAACCTGATTATAGGTCAGACTAAATGTGCAGTCCTTAATGTTCAAAACCATTTAGTAAGTAGACATATTTCTGATAACAAAAATGTTTGAATAAGTAACTCCCTTGAAAAAGTTAAATGTAAAAAAACTACATAAAGTAGAAATGCATTTCAGTCACAACTGAGATAGAAATTCATGATAATTTTAAAGAGCTCTTTAAAAACTGAAAAGCAAAGCATGAAAATTAAAGTAAGATAGGAAGCCAAAGGTCCTTTCATAATAACACAAGAGAAACGAGATACAGTGGTTAACAGCATGCTTACTCTCGAGGAGAATCTTTAGCTGGAAATTAGTCATTTGTTTGTTATTATAATATTTATCTAATTTCTCTACCAAGGCTGACTGTTGGAGGTCCTGCATCAAATTACCTCAACATCCATGACAAATTTATTTAGAGCTTGGACTCCAAACTCTAAGCTACTCCCTGATTATTGGGCAATAATCAGGGAGTAGCTTAAGAAAGGGATATGAAATAACTAGATTGACCTAATTTACAAAATATATATTACTGAGATGACTCCATTGGTCTCAATGTTCTGTTTATTTAAAAACACAAAGATGATTTAACAAAAAGAAATAAAGCTTTGTTGGAGCATAAAAAGAGGACAGTTCTTCTTCTTCTTCTTCTTATTATTATTATTTATGTTTTCACTTTTAGGGCCTAAAAAATGTAAATGCTGACCCATCAGAACTTTGCCTTTCCTAAAATTATCGATTGTGCACTTAATACATGCCAAGATGCATCCCAGTATGGTAGATGTTGATGTGAGCCAGTCTTTTTACGTATTTTCTTCTGTAAATAAATCTTAAATCTAAAAGCGTTCTCTCTTTGCACACTAAGAAATGCGTGCCTTCTGTTGCACTGTCAAAAGCAATCACAAAATAAAAATGGATCATTTTGTGCCTCAATGAAAAAAAGAAAAATTGCATCTGACACAATGACAAATATCAGTTTAGCAAAATCACAAAATACTTTTTTCTCAACAAAACAAGTCTCTGGTGTAATACAAGAGACATACACACATACAAGAGACACGGCAGCCGCTTTTGCAGTCATCTTTGTCTGTTTACTTAATTTATTAATAATCCCAGAGCAAATACTGCATAAGCTACAGCTTCACTTCAATCTAATTTCCTGAAAATTGCTCATGTAAACTATAATGAACCAATCTGAGGGGGAAGTCTGTACAACAAAAAGTAATTTCATTAAAATTAGCTGAATGCATTAAACATCACGCACCAATAATATTGATGCATTAATGCTGGAGTCTCCCGGGGCTACTGGCACAAATAACAACTACAGTAAGCGCTTGCAATGCTTATATCTTCTCACTGCCAAATTTTACAAACCCAAGGTGCCCTTAAGAGCCCTATACAGTGTGACGTAGGAGGCATCTACAGGTGCATTCACTGTGCATTCAGACCAAACTGATCCGGCTAACCGACAGTGAGTATGGAGCTACAGTATCATTGTGAAGTAGCACAGTTCTTGGTAGACTGTGCCATTACCATGAGGTAAAATGAGTAAAACAAACAACTGATTATGACACAGACATAGGTATGTGTACAGATGTCCAACTCTTGAAATACGAAGTCTATCCTGTACGCATTTGGCAATAAATTTGTTGCTAGAAAAAATATCTTGGCTGCGGCTGTGTTAACATGACTCATAATAATTTGTAAACAGCACCCGCAGCACCCAAACAATGCAGTTTGATAGGAAGAAGCTTTATTTTGTGTGGCATGTTCTTCCAAGTTTGGGCTACAATCCAGAATCTCAGAATAATTTTAATTGGGTGGAAAAACTTATTCAAGCATGCAGAGGAAAGAAGATTCACTTGAAGAGTCATTCATGCAAATTCCCCTCCCCCCCCTTTTTTTTTTTCTCCATCCAGATTGTTTGGGGCATAATAACAAGTGGAAGGATGTGGAGAAATAACAAGCATGCATTGTGACAAATTATTCATCACCAAGCATATTATGTACTGTTTACTCACCGTTTTTGTCTGCTCTGCGGAAAATCTGGAAAACAAAAAGAGGGGGGAGAGGATGGTTTTTATTTCTAGCATAGGATCACTGAAGGGATTCTTGCAATAAGCAGGTGTAAATTATTAAGAATCATGGCAGTGTGTCAAAAACACAATAGGATGTTTAACGCCTGCGGTTCGTTTATCCTGGTGCACAGACTAGAAAGATGACAAGAAGAAGGACATTTACAAAGGCTGTTATACTCTGCATGAGTGAGTCATGTTAGGTTGAAAGCAAATTGATAGTGTCAGTTCTAAAATAGGTTGAACAATTATCATTCTAAAGTAAACAGTCATTTACTTCAGAAGTGATAATTGTACGGTAACGCCACACTATGTTTATTGTCTATTTGTTTGACTCACTGATGCTTTTTCATTAATTTCTTAGGAGGGCCAATATGGTAGGTAGTAAGAAGGATAATCATTTGCTATATGTATTATACACAATTCTGTTAAATATACAGTATGCAATAATATGCAAGAGTAACAGTAAGTCACAAATAATGGGGACTCCAAACACAAGATACTATCTGATCCACTTGCAGCTTATTTTCTCTGGCATGCAGCTTTGTCTGCAAACAACACAGAAGTCCACCTTTCACTAAATCCTTTTTTCACTATGAGCATCTGAACATTTGACAGCAGGAAAAGCAGAAACAAAGCTCCTGCATTAGTTTACTGTTTTGCTTACTTCAACATAGCCATCGTATCAGTTTTATAACGCGGTAACAATGTTCGTTTGAAGCCATTTCATGGATTATCAGTCTAATCACAACGATGCTGCGCTGTATATAAACAATGCTGTGTAATCTTAATAGAATTGGTTTCCTCCATTCTGTTCCCCGTGGAGGACTCTCATGTACAAAACTGGCTTGAATTAACAGTAGCGGATGGAGCACTTACGTCAGTTGTATTATTTAATACACCAATGATGACTATACGAAGACAAAACTATGACTGCACACACCACATCACTCAGCTGCAGCAAAAAAACACCAAAACAAATACAGATTTTGTTTTATATATATATATATAACTGGTCTGTGTTTGATAGTAGTTACTGTTGCAATTGTTATGGAGTTTAAAAAAAGATAGAATCTTCTTGTTTTTAGCTGAGTTTTGAACCACCAGTAATGGCAACTTATAAAAAGCCCACTTCTCAAGCTGAAAAAAACACCCATCAGATAAAATCAACAGTATAGATTATTCACTAAAAGTAGAAAAATCACTAAAACTGAGGAAAGCCATTTGTTTTCTGACACGCAAAAGACAAATGTCCACACAACAGGATAAAGCTCAGGGTTGATCCTGTAAAGCCTGTGCGACTGCTTTGAGAAAAAGAGTTGCTTTTTGGTCAACATGTAAAAATCTACTTGTTTCTTTTTTTTTTTTCTTTAGCTCAGTGAAAACATTATTGTCCAGAAAATAGAAAGTGGACTGTTTGGCTTCACCAAACAACATAAAATAGAAGCAAAACAGAAAGCTATACCAACACACCATCAATAAATAACAGCGGTAAAACAGGGCTTTAGATCTAGATTTAAAGATCACAGCCACAACACAGCGACTAAAGTAACTATTGTGAAGGCTAAATATATTTTTCAAAGCGTTTGAATACACAATCAAATAAAACTCAAGTCTACTGTGCACTGAGATGTGTTTCTTGAAAATATGAACATGAAACTTAGATTTTTAAACCAATTTTAGTTTAATCTGTGCACTATAATAAGAATTTCACAAATATTAATGCAGCCACACAAACAAACATATATGTGCATTTGTAGCTGTATGCAGCTTGGTTGTCATTCAGGTGAGCAGAAAACAATAGCTTCATTAAGCGAGTTTGAATGCAAGATCTGCAATGAAAACAACAGATTCATAATTTGTTCTCTTTTATTGATTCTCTTTCACTCCCTGAGACATTTATGTCCAGTGTTAAGCAGCACAACTGCCGTGCTCATTGGTTTTGACCTACAGTTTATTAATCCTGCAGAATTTGGTCCTCGTTTTAATTTGCTATAGGTCAACAAGCTCAAGGTTTGCACTTGTGCCCTCAGTGTGTCTGTCTGTCTCTCCACTGCTTCAATCCTGACTTATAACAAGAGCCGGGTCATAACGACTCACTTCACGAAACACTGGCTGCTCTATTTTTGATTCCTCATCCTATTAAAAGCAACATTGCACTTGGATTGCACATAGAAAGGACAATCAGAACACTCTACTTATCTTACATGAATACAAATTTGATGTTGTACCGGCTTTAGGGTTCTGTCACTGCACAATCTCAGTCAGCAGCTTGTTCTTTTTCACTTTGGCACTGTGACCCATCTAGCCAACATTTTCCACTCCTCCTCTATTCCAGGAAGATCAGGTATAGCGTTAAATGTGTTTGTTGTTTGGCTGTGGCTTTTGACTCTCCGGTGTCAGGAGACGATAATGCATCATTTACAGCAAGCCCAGGAAAGGTCAGACCTGCTTCCCATTGTGTTGCTGTTCTGATGTCATGGTGGAGGGTATTAAGACGGTGGGTTATCTCAGGCTCTGCTTTCACACCACTTGGTGCAATGCTTAATAAAAAAGACATAACATCACCAAAACAACCCTAATAAATATGCTTTGTTGTTAGTAAATGCCAGATGATTTACTTTCTGTGACAATCCAAAATATCATATTTTTCTTTCTCAGTAGCAGCAAAAGAAGAGAAGAAGCAGAAATAAGTGCCAGGAATCAAGAAAGCCTAAGAAAAGCAGGCCTGCTGCATTCACAAAACAAAGACTCTAAGAAGAGTAGCCAACAATGTAAATGATGAAACAGCCTCATACAACCCTAGCACAATCAGTCACTTTTAAAGGTTTGCTTTTTCTTTGATTTGTTGCAATCTTTGCATCTCTAATGTTAGTGACTGGCTCAGTATCCTGCAATTGATGCACTGATGTGCAGATCTGTCTGCAAATTAAAGCTTATATGTTGCATGCAAAACCAAGCAACGTGCTTTTATAATAAATCAGTTTAATTGTTACAAACAATTACAAAATGTTCTGAATCAATTAGCATTTAGTCATTAATCCCCTGTCATTCTGTTGTGTATGTCTCGTAACCACTTGAAAATCAGTAGGTAGCACTGCAATAACAAAGGATTCACATTACTCGCTTTTACTTTAGGAACACAAAATCTTTATGCAGACTTAAACCTGTACTAATGGAAATGTCAAACCAACACAAAAGATTAAAATTCTTAAAATCTCTCAGCTGTCCCAGGGGAATATTTGGTCAATCTACAGCTAGGAATGTTTCCAGTCTTGGAACATGGTGCTTCTGCACCAAATAAAGGTGGAAAGCAATAAAAAGAAAGAATGAGGAGAAAAATGCAATGCACAGAGCAACATGGCACTTAAATTCAAGACAGCATGTCCGTTTCTGACTGAGACTGATTATTATTGTATTCAGTACCGTCTCCTACACACAGTGTTTTAAACAATTTAAGCATAATTATATTTTGAGCATAGAACCGTCAAGCTGAATGGTCTTTTTTGTGTGTTAGTGCTCAGTCAACAGAAAAGCTCAAGGCCGAAGAATGAATATGAGAAGCACTTCAATCACATACCCCATTCAGGGACAGTGCACACTTTTAAATAGACATTTCTGCAAAAGTAATGTCCTTGTCTACACAAGGTTGTAGTCAAAGGGAAATGGAAAGCTTCAAGCTAGTGAGAGCTCAGATTTGGAAACATCACTGGTCTGCTAACCTCTAACAAGATGACAAGCTGGATGGTGGTTTCTATGGCAGCATTGCAGGTTAATAAGGCTGTTACTGTTTTGAGCACAACTTAGGGTAAGCTGCGCATTATAAATCATAGCACCATTTTTGAGTTGATCACTTAGTTTGTTTGTTTGTTTGTTTAATACATATATATTGAATAGGTTCACTGTTATGCACGTATTGCCTCTGAAAGCCCAGAAGTGTTTGCATCTGTGCGTAACAAAAAGAGGAGAACCCCCAGCAGTCCCTAAACCTGTCAGACTGGGGGCTTAATTTATCATGCAGAGACAGCAGCTGCAGCTTTTCCTACTTTCCTACGCACACGCGCGTACATGGCGAAGCGCACACCACACAACATCTGATAAACAATACTGTAACGATGCAGTTTTCATTTCCACTAAATTCTCTAGAAAGTAATAAGTAAATAAGAGGGAGAGAGAAAAAACATTTAAATTTGCAGCACTATATCAACTCAGACCCCAGCCAACATTTATATGTGGGGCCCATATGGTTTGGAAATGGGCTGAAAAATGGGCCCCATATAGGATTGTCCGCGGGTTCCGTAATGGCCCCATATTAAATGCCCATATAGGTGTTATGTTAGGAAAATCTGGGAACTAAATGGGCCCCAACTGGGAAAAGTACAAAGAAACCCACCCGGGCCCCATCTTTCAAGTTTTTGTGGGTACCATGTGGGCACCACATAGGCTAAAAAGTGGGTTTTAAGTGGGATTGTCCGCAGGTTCCATAATGGCCCCATTTTATAAGCCCATCTCGGTATTATATTGGTAAAATCTGGGAACTAAATGTGCCCCAACTGGGCAAAGTACACAGAAACCCACCTGGGCCCCATCTTTCAAGTTTTTTGTGGGTACCATGTGGGCACCACATAGGCTAAAAAGTGGGTTTTAAGTGGGATTGTCCGCGGGTTCCATAATGGCCCCATTTTATAAGCCCATCTCGGTATTATATTGGTAAAATCTGGGAACTAGATGGACCCCAACTGGGCAAAGTACACAGAAACCCACCCGGGCCCCATCTTTCAAGTTTTTGTGGGTACCATGTGGGCACCACATAGGCTAAAAAGTGGGTTTTAAGTGGGATTGTCCGCGGGTTCCGTAATGGCCCCATTTTATAAGCCCATCTCGGTGTTATATTGGTAAAATCTGGGAACTAAATGGGCCCCAACTAGGCAAAGTACACAGAAACCCACCCGGGCCCCACCTTTCAAGTTGTTTTGTGGGTACCATGTGAGTACCACATAGGCTAAAAAGTGGGTTTTAAGTGGGATTGTCCGCGGGTTCCATAATGGCCCCATTTTGTAAGCCCATCTCGGTGTTATATTGGTATAATCTGGGAACTAAATGGACCCCAACTGGGCAAAGTACAAAGAAACCCACCCAGGCCCCACCTTTCAAGTTGTTTTGTGGGTACCATGTGAGTACCACATAGGCTAAAAAGTGGGTTTTAAGTGGGATTGTCCGCGGGTTCCATAATGGCCCCATTTTATAAGCCCATCTCGGTGTTATATAGGTAAAATCTGGGAACTAAATGGACCCCAACTGGGCAAAGTACACTGAAACCCACCTAGGCCCCATTTTTCAAGTTCTTAGTGGGTACAACATGAGGAAAACATGAGCTAAAAAGTTGGAATGGCATTAGCAGTGGGTTCTGTATTTACATCTTATTTCTAGTTTGAATTGACTAAGTTCTGGCACTGAGTGGGCCCCATGTAGTAAAACAGTCACAAAATCAATTTTTCAGACGACTAATACGGGTTCTGTGACACAAAGACACCAAATATATTAAAGCTGACCGCAAACAAAATCTAGTTTGTAAATAAAACCATTTCAAAAATCACGAGGGTACACAAAACAACATTTTTCACATTTATTTTGTCCAACAACTGTGATTTTACGTAACTGTATTCCAAAGTGCGTAAACGTTTAAAAACTAGAAATGTCAAACTACAGCAAAATTCCTTAGATATTTGGAACTGTAGCAACATGGGGAAAAAGTCAGATGGAAAACTCAAAAGCTTATCTTGAATCAGCAGGGTTTGTTTTTTTACAGAGCCGTAAGTCTAGTTTGTACCCTTGCAGCCCTCGGTCCTCCTCTGTCTTTAGCTCCACTGAACCACTTGGACAGAGCCTTCTCTGCTTCTTGCAAGTTGACTTTTGATGTTAAATAATTCTTCAGTGCCTCTGCAAATGAAGAAGAAGAAAAACGGGCAAGCCAAAGTAAAGTTAATCTTAGCTTACTTCATTTGGTGATGATTTTCAAAGAACAATGTTTATTTCACTTTATTGCCTCAAAAAATATATACAAATTGCATGATAACCAATCTCAGTTACACTTTCAAACACTTTATTAAAAAAGTTTAGTTTTCTAAAGTTCAAATGTCTCAAGTGAAACTAACTTACCATACACAACATTAAAAAGACGCAAATCTCTGAACTTTTTTTCCCCATGTCGGCCAAGCATGTTGTACTCCACAGCCAGCTCAGGTGATATGAGGAATTTCATCATCCTTCTTGTGGCATCGTCTACACTTGTTTCCCCTGTATCTGCTACCATGGCAACCTGAGGGGAATATACAAAAAGGACAGATTAGATACTGGCATCTGGTTAGGATGCCTCCCTGGTGAGGTGTTTTGGGCACGTCCCACCAGGAAGAGACCCAGAACACCCAGGACATGCTGGAGGGACTATGTTTTTCGGCTGGCCTGGGAATGCCTTGGGATTCCCCCGGAAGAGCTGGGCCAAGTGCCTGGAGAGAGCGAAGTCTGGGCCTCTCTACTTAGTACCGGATTGGGTCGAGGGGCAGCAGCCTAAGCTTAAGATAATGGACCGGAATGGAGGATAAATGGACACTTTACATATTACTTAATGTTTACTGTGTGGTGATAAAAAAAGAATGGTAGTAAACACAAGCTAAACTAAAAAAATTAATTGCGCTTCCTTAACCCTTTATCCCCAATAATGTTACGCAGGATAACTGGTAGGTCTGGTAGGTTTTTTCCTCTACTGTATACTATATGAATGTAATCAAGGATTAATAACAGAAAGAAAAAAGAAATTGAAATTTTGCCATTTTTACTAAAGGCAATCAAAATGTACATGAATAAAATATTTAAATTAGTCAATTCAAATTAATAACTCTAAAACACTGAACAAAATTAAGTATTTGACCCTGTGGTTTATTTTCGGACATCTCTTTTCTTCTAAAAGTCCAGGCGTGTTGGGCCCCTGGCAGAGCTCAGGTTTGACGAGACAGGTTTGGAAAAACCTGTCGCTGGCGACTTTTTGGGGGCTAAAGGGTTAAAATAAATAGGAATTGGCCAAAATTTGTATAAACTATGAAATAGCAGAACAAAAGTAAAAAAAAAAATCTTTATCTGTTATCAGAATCAAATATTTGAATAGAATAAAAAATTTAACTTTCTGGAAGATTTCTCGTTACATCTGTCATAAAAGTAACAACATCTCAGAAAAGAAACATGATAGCAACAGAAAAATATGATAGCAGTGTGATGTGATGGTCCCTGGCCAGATTTTTACACATATTATAAGCCCTGTGACACAAAAACCACAGAACTCTGACACGCACAGACTGTTTTCCTTCGTGCTAATGAAGAAAAATGCTGGTCTGGTATGTAAAAGGGAATTTATTCTTCCAGGACCTGAAGCTCCGTAATGCAGCCCTCCAACAGCCAAACCTATCTGTTCTCTGATTGTCTTGATGCATGCTCAATCATCCAGGTAAGTAAATCTCCAAAAGTTGATTCTGTTCATCTGGACGTAGCGCTTGCAGCATTTTCTCCCACTGAAAATGCTACGTCCAAATGAACAGAATCAACTTCTGGAGATGTTCTCTGATTGGATTGTTTAATTGGTGATTGACATGAAATTGACCAATCAGCTGAAAGGAAGAAAAATAGGGTCAAAATTTGGATGTGTAAGTATAAATCCACACACAGCCAGGAAAGCCGAGCGCAGAGTTGTTTGTAGCACCAATTCAGCCAGAGTGGAGCCAGATGGATTTTCCATCCATCCACAGACCAGCAAGTGATAAATTAACAGTGTTGTTGGTATTTTCTAAAACAGTTGTATGCAATAGGAATTGCTGTTTATAGTCCTCCTGTATATCTGCATGTTCCCTCCCAATTAAAACCTGTGATAATGGAGATTCAAATTCATGTCATACCTATACCAACAGTTATCAAGTATCCAGATCGACCTTTACTGATGTGCTCTGTCAGTGCGCCCCAGGGTAGCTGTGGCTACAATGTAGCTTGCCATCGCCAGTGTGTGATTGTGTGTGTGAATGGGTGAATGACTGAATGTAGTGTGAAGCGCTTTGGGGTCCTTAGGGACTAGAAAAGCGCTATAAAAATGCAGGCCATTTACCATTTAAAGGAAAATTGTTATTTCCATGTATTTTCCTGTTCTGCCTTCAACTTTGAGGACTTCCCCCCACATTTCTAGTTGTGACAGTGCACCTACAACAAAAAAAATCTGCTGTGATTTACATTTGTTGAAAGAGCAATTTTGTAAAATAGTCTATTTTTGTATGCACAGTTTACAAATCTGTCCTGTACAGCATGGACTGATTGCATGCTAAAAAGTTGTTGCTTAAAAATAAAACAATAAATTTCTAATTAATAACATCAGCAGAAAGCCTTGTTATTAATTAGATGTACAATTTCTATAGAATACGAAACAACTCAGTTCATTTTTGATCATATCAATACCAGCATATTACACAACTAGTGATGGGATTTTCGTCTCTTTTTAGAAAGCCGGCTCTTTCGGCTCCCAACCGGCTCTTCAGGTTGTTTTGTTGCTTTAATTAATTTATTATTAACAACAATATAAAATTATGAACAAAAGGAATTACTAATGTAAAAAAAGAAACGTGGTTTTATTTATATATGTTTATATATAAATATATATGGTGGCCCCTAGAGACAAAGCATGTACAAACTCCAAAACCCATTTCTAGCGTCAACTGAACTTCCAAAACAGAGCTATCTAGATCACTTAATTTACACAATTGAAATCATATGTGTATTTTTTGTGTATTTATACACAAGCACTCATATATATTCATAAAAAATTCCAAAAGCTGTTCATTTACCTGTTACTACCACACACCAAATCCGGTCGTTGGTACTTCCTGGCTTGTGTAGCCACTAGGTAACAAAATCTCAACACTGTGCCTAGCATCCTGGAGCACTTCTGTTGTGTTTTGTACGTGCTTTGGAGTTTGTACGTGCTATGGAGTTTTTACGTGTTTTGGGGTTTGTACGTGCTTTGTCTCTAGCAGCCACCGTAAATATACTTTTATTTATTCTCTCCACATAAAATGTAATAAATAAATCATATAATACAAAAAAAAACAACTATTTACATTTCAACTTTTAACTATTTAAATTTTCAGCTTTTTCCTTTTAAACAAATTTAAAGTGAAACAACACAAAACACTGCAAACCACAACACAATTAAATATAAATTATAATATGAAAACAAACAGAAGATGCATATTCTCTGTCATATGGGCCTGCATGAATAAACTTTCTGAATCCTTTATCATCCGCAATTGAAAATAGTTGTGGATGATTACTATACCTTTCTAATGTGACGTTGTTGTCCCTGGCTCTCTTTCTCTCTCTCTCCCTCCTGCTCTGTTCCTGTGCTACTGCGTGTGTAACAACCGCCCCTCCCCCCTCTTCCCAGCGCAAAGCACAAGGCTCGCGTGCAGAGTGAAGCGGGAAAAAAAGTGCGAGAGAGAGGGTGAGAGAGAGAGAAAAAACACGCTTGTGTCGTTCACTTCAAAGAGCCGTTTCGTTTTGACCAACACATCACTAACAACCATGATGAAAAACGCTCATCTGCTTCCATCACCATCAGCTGATTAACATTGAGCTGCTGCAGTCAACACCATCAAACTAATTTACTGTTTAATGTTATGTTATTGAATGCTTTTATTTTTAAATCTTTACCAGCGCTTAAAGACTGTAGATGTTCACACCTGGTGTTAGAAAACCGAGCTCACTGCAGTATTTTTTTTTATAACAGGAAATTTAAATTTTTATTGGTTACCGTGTTTATTACCACTTTTATCAGTAATGTACTTCCTATAAAATATGGATTTGATAAGTTACCGGTTTATTGAAATCAGCTAGTGAACACATCGATCACTTTATTGAACTACACGCCTTACACTCTTGTGAGCTCTGGTTACTAACAGCAGGTGTGAATGTTTGGAGTCCAAAACGCAGATAAAGATTAGAATAACAAGGCAATGTAAAATCAGTTTAATGCAGTTGACAGTAGCAGCTCAGATGGAAATCAGCCAATTGTGAGGAGAGCAGAGGACCAAAACTGTCAGAGTTGTGGGTCAAGTGAAGAGAACACTGTTGGCATTATTGTTAGCATAAAAGATGAAAATTAAATAAATGTTAAATTTTAAAATAGATCATTGCCTCCTGTGCCTAAATAAATATATATACTTAATACCAATAAAAAAAAAAGGATGCCCCAAAGACCATCACTTTTCAAAAATAATAATAATAATAATAAGTAATACAAATAATATGAAAGTTACTTACATGTCAAAGATGGTGCTTGTGATCTTGAAGAATCTAAACGTGATAAGGAAATGAAAGAAAGTGCATGAGAAAATACAAACATTTTTGTTTTTTCCCAGGATAATTCAATATAAAAGATTCTCTTACTAATGCACAAAATGAACAGTGTAATTAAAAGTTTGAAAGGCACTGCATGTGTTTATATGATAAACTGACTAATTCAAGCAGCAAACACTAGCAGTGCAAAAATGTATCTAACTAGCTGACAGACTTTAAAGTCACAGGAAGATATATCAAAATGGTGACTTATGCCAGAACAAATGACTTGACAGACATAAATCCTAAATTCCTTTAAGTAAAAAAGGAATTACTTTTTTATAAGTGGTCCCTAGTGGTTTTCAAATTATTACATGGCTTGTTAATTTTTTATTAAATTATTAAGAAGCCAGATGACTTCAAAACATTTACAAATTACTATAAAGCACTATCCAAACTTCAAATCAAGTGGCAAAATCTCCAAATTAAAAGTACTCGCAAACTATAAAAATTTGATTATACTTAAAAATATGCAAAAACTAATTTAGTGGAATTTTTACCTGCTCAAGAATACATTGAACATGCAATATTTAATTGAAAAGAACAAAATTTGTGTACTTTTAGAAAGGATTATTAAATATTTGGGGATACTAGACATAAAGAGGGTCTCGTACATTTACGGGCATCTAATTTCCTGGATTTAATGGTTTAAAAGTTTAATAGGTCTTTGAAGTTGATAATAAAATTGAGTCCATTATTAGCAAAAAGAATAAAAAAAAAAAAGAGCAAAAAAATGCTTAATATATAATAATTGTTTTAAACTTAAGCTTTGTAATTGTAGCAGATTTCATTATGTCTGTAATTTTTTATTTAGCCCCACAGTAGTAAAAGCCATAAATGGGAGTTAGATTTATTACTAGTATTTTACACAGCATTCAGCTATAATAACATGTTCTGCATTTTCCTACTTCACCATCTGATCTGAACAGCTGCACTCTCTTAATTAATTAATGACCTAACATTTCTCAGTAACCAATAACTAGATGGAACAGCACAGTATCTAAGAGAGTGATCAGACAGTGTTTGAGCTAAAGACGCTGTGTGTTTCTTTTGGGGGCTTTTTACACACTGATCCACCACCGTTTTCCCATAGTACAATGCATATCTGGTAACATTACCGTATTCAGATCAGAAAACCGTTTCAGCTGCAGGCATCTACTCCTGTAATTTAAACAATCACCTTGCTACACTGCACATGAATATTACGTAACATGGTATGACTAGCTCATGTTCAGACATTTAAGATACTGTTCAGCCATTTTGTTTACTGGGTAGTGCATAATGGCCGAGTTAGCTGAGCAGGAATCCACTAAAGCCAAAAAAATAATATAAATTTTTTAAATTAATTACAAAAACCTTATAGGAAAACCCAAGAAACAGTTGCAGAAGCACAGAAAAAAACTGCCGTGTACGTTATAGTGTGTAAATTCAAAAACTGTATAGAGAGAATGGTGCAATGAAAACAGAATAAGATAAGATGAACTTTATTGAGTAGAATATAGGCAGTAAGAGTTTTTTAATTAACTTTAAATTATGTTTGCCAAAGACAATGCAGCAAATTAACCCAGTTCTACCTGCTAGCTAAAGATGTTATGCTTCTCCCCCTTATACCGTTTAGGACGACTATAGAAAGTTACTAAAATAACCATTGATGAAAACGTATCAAACTTTAAGTATTTACCTTTGTCATAGTTTTCGATTCTTTGGTATCCTTTTGTCCTCCACGTTCTTAAACACCAGGGAGAGAAAAGGCGCAACAGACGAAAGACCGCGAAGACTAGACGCTAGGCGGTGCAATCTGCTCCTCCCTCTTTTTAAACGAGCCAATAGGAGCTGCTCACATTAAAAACAACTTTATTTAAAAAGTCGTTTTACACCTGATACAAAAATTTTAAAAGTCAAACAATGCACAAGTTTAAAAGAACAATTTTATTTTTAAAAGTTTTTTAAGCATAGGGATGGTTAATATGTTTTAAAAAGTAATATATAATATTTATCAAAAAGTGTCACCCAAATCAACATCATAATAAAAATATAATTAATAAAAATATAATAATGATAAGAAGAAGAATAACAGTTTACCTAAAAGCTCTTCTAACATTAGACTGGTTTTGAAAAGTTTCAATAGTGTCAATACACCATAAGGACAAGGGAGTTTCACAGTTGAAGTGTGACTGCTTGAAAGACCCCATTCCCTCTCCTTTCCACTAGTTCAAAGAAAATATAAATTATTTCTGGTTATATAATTTGAGGGCACAAGTTTGAAGAGTAACATTTTAACAGATCGGTAATATACTTCAGGAGCTTTACTGGATCTGATTAACCAAAACTTCCATCTTCCATGTAACTAACTGTCTTTTCTCTAATACAGTAGAGTGTGTCTGATCTACTAAAAATCCTCAACTGCATGTTTGCTCAAGTAAATAGTCTTAATTGTTTGAACAACCAGTAATCCTTAATTTGCAAATGCCAAATCTGGATTTTGTCTGTGTAATTCACTTTTATCTTAGGTTTTTTATTCGTATTTTTTGCTTTTCTTTTTTTCTACTCTTGTGTCCGTTTTAATCACTTATTATTGCTGCTGTGACAAGTGAATTTACCTAAGAAGAATCATGAAGTCCTTATTTTATCTTATCTGAGCCTCACCATGCAGCCTACCATGCAGAGTTCACATTAAGTACATAAAATGAAATCTAAAATTAAAAAGTAACCAGTTTCAAACCAGTTATTTGGAATAGTGTGCAGAGTGTTTTGAGTAACATTGAATGTTCAAAAACACCAAAGTTCCTATAGTCTCACTTGACAGCTGGGTTGTAGTGTCTGATAACACATAACATCTTGAGGTCTCAATGTGGACTTTGAGTACATTTGCTAGCCAAGGCTAAATACTGAGAGGGTCAAAAATGAAGGGTCAAGAACATCTGACTGTACGTAAGGGTAGCAAAAGTGATAGACTGAGGTTGTGCCAAATATGTTAAAGTTAGGGTGATTTCTTAGAGAATGGTACCACATGGGTGCCGTCTGCAGGTTATAAAAGAGAGTTATGTTCATACTTTCTTTTGAGATTATTTTTACAATTTGACTTTCAGAACTCCCTGGGTTGTGCGCAATCTGTGATGGGCTTGTTTGGAATAAATCCTCCTTTATTCAAATAACACTTTCTCAGGCTCTTCACAGAAGAAGAATCCTCACATAAGCATGTGCTACCATTTTGAACCAATGTACACATTTACCATCACTAACCCAACTAGGACCTACATTGGATGCCCACCCATATGGATTTGATGTTAGAAACGCAAGTGGGTCCCATATATACTAAACAATCTTGAGCCCATGTAAAATATATGCCCATATTAATTTAACACAACCCATTTGGGGCCCACATAGACATGTTTTCAGGGTCTGACTTGCATTTGCCCATGTGTGACACATATAGTTTGACCAGGTGGGCCCCACCTATGTCATCAGTACCAAAAAATATATACCGATTACCTCACTTTGCCCCACCTGGGGCACACAGCAAATGCTTTTCTTTAAATGACTGTGTTTGCCCATGTCTAACCCAGGTGAAAAACCCAAGTGGGTCCTACGTGTGTTTCCCATTTTGAAACAAGTGAAGTGTTTCCCATGTTTGACCCAGCCAGGACCTACTATATGTTTCCACTCGGTTTTGCCCATATGGCTTTAATGTGAGAAACCTAAGTGGGTCCCATATATACTAAACAATCTTGAGCCCACATAAAATATATGCCCATATTAACTTAACATAACCCATATGGGGCCCACATAGACATGTTTTCAGGGTCTGACTTGCATTTGCCCATGTGTGACCCATATAGTTTGGCCAGGTAGGCCCCACCTGTGTCATCAGTACTAAAAAATATATACTGATTACCTAACTTTGCCCCACCTGGGGCACACAGCAAACGCTTTTCTTTAAATGACTGTGTTTGCCCATGTCTAACCCAGGTGAAAAACCCAAGTGGGTCCTACGTGTGTTTCCCATTTTGAAACAAGTGAAGTGTTTCCCATGTTTGACCCAGCCAGGACCTACTATATGTTCCCACTTGGTTTTGCCCATATGGCTTTCATGTGAGAAACCCAAGTGGGTCCCATATATACTAAACAATCTTGAGCCCACATAAAATATATGCCCATATTAACTTAACATAACCCATATGGGGCCTACATAGACATGTTTTCAGGGTCTAACTTGCATTTGCCCATGTGTGACCCATATAGTTTGACCAGGTGGGCCCCACCTATGTCATCAGTGCTAAAAAAATATATTGATTACCTAACTTTGCCCCACCTGGGGCCCACATAGACATGTTTCAGGGTCTGACTTGCATTTGCCCATGTGCGACCCATATAGTTTGACCAGGTGGGCCCCACCTATGTCATCAGTGCTAAAAAAATATATTGATTACCTAACTTTGCCCCACCTGGGGCCCACATAGACATGTTTTCAGGGTCTGACTTGCATTTGCCCATGTGCGACCCATTTAGTTTGACCAGGTGGGGCCCACCTGTGTCATCGATACTAAAACATATATTGATTACCTAACTTTGCCCCACCTGGGGCACACAACAACAGCCTATCCTTAAATGACTGTGTTTGCCCATGTCTATCCCAGGTGGAAAACCCAAGTGGGTCCTACATGTGTTTCCCATTTTGGACCAAGTTAAGTGTTTCCCATGTTTGACCCAGCTAGGACCTACTAAAAGTGCTCACTTGGGATGGCCCATATGGGTTTAATGTGAAGAACCCAAGTAGGCCCCATACAAAAAGCCCAGTTTGAGCCCATGCCCACATGGTACCCATCCAGCCCGAGCAAAAACCAGGTGGGGCCCATATATACATGTTGGCTGGGACCAGATCTTTTCTTTTCTTTTTTCTTTTTTTTTCATTCAATCTAATATTATTTGAACAATGAATATATTTAGATTTACAGTTAATATAAAAAATACAAGAAAAATGAATGAAAAGCAAAAGCGTCAACAATGTGTTGCATCAGTAACACTAATACATGAGTAAGAGAGCGGATCCACTCACATCATGAAAAATAGTAAGCCCCTGTCCGGCATTGTGCGGCGGCTGCTGTTGCTGCTGAGCCCGAAGATGCTTCTGTTTGGCCGACTGCAGGCACATAGTGATCATCTCTGTACAAGCCAGCATCTTCGACCGCAACGAAACACGTCTAAATCAAACTGTTGAAGTCTAGAAGGCTAAAGTAAAATGAAGATGTTGCTATGGACGAGATTAGGGCTCCAGGTGCGAGAGATGACAAGTGCAAGCAGGCAGGCGGGGACTCGGGGACGCTCTGCAACTTTGTGGTGCGCAGCTGAACAGACCCGCCAGCCCCTCCTGCTGGAGCCGCTGTGATTGGCTCGTTTATCAGCATCTGGATTAAACTGATCATCACTAAAGCTTCTTATCTTCCCATAACCCTTTGTATATCTTTTTTTTTTCCGGTTTGAACGCAAAGACACACTATTAAAACTAGAGCTGCAATATACGACCAACTTGCCCTCGGAGTGCTCATTCATCGCCAGAGATGTTAATACCGATAAAAAAAGGGCTTATTTTAAAGGGCTTCCGTTGTTCTTAAGTTAAATATACAGCGAATGTAATTAATCTGAATTAAATATTAGGTCCAAAGTTGTAAAACCTGAATGTTAAAATGAGTTCAGCCTTTGACATACACTGCCATCTGCTGGATGCGAGAAGTCACCATTTCAGATGGGGGTTTTTTTGTTTGTTTTTTTAAAGGGGGTGAATTTATAATTAGATTTCATGCATCGGCTGTTATTTATTTTTGGACTTATTCGTGTGGTTTTTAGTTTTACAATAATGCATTTAACTGATTTAGATAGGAACAAAAAAGTGTCAACGAGGGGTGGAGCGAAATAAATTCCAAAGCGATCCTTTAAAAATATCTCTTCCTGGGCGTGAGTCAGTTTCACTTTCCGTTCTACCTGACAGGGACTGAGAAGTGAGAAAGCGACGCTAGAGTGGTACTTCTGACTTCTACTTGGCTCTCTTTGGCCCTATAGCTGCCTTTCTTAACCTTAAGCCGAACTTGGAAAGGCTCTGTCGGATGAGGACTGAGGAAGTATTGCCTGAAATAGTTTTAAAGGCAGCTGTGTTTCGTTACAGCTGCCAAGCAGCTTAATAATTTTATTACCTCCCGTGTAGTAATGGCTTCAGAGGTGGCACCGAGGGTCGATCTGACTGAGGGTAAGCAGCTCAATTAACTTTCGATTTTGTTATGAAGACTCCAAATACTTCTTGACAACTACGTTTTATAAGATCTCAGAGCTGTCCTAGTAAAACAGAAAGCGTTTTGTGTGTGTCACTGCTTGCTATCGATTTCTTAGTGTAGAGATTGTGAAAGTGTCACTGTTGTTTTGGTAAGACTCAACGCTTTATATTGTCAAAATCAACAGACAAGCCACTATCAATTTCGTAATGTTCATTTACCATTGCTACGTACGTGTATGTTGGCATAGAGGATAGAAAGAAATCAATTGATAATACGAAGAATTAAAGAAAAACGAGTTATGCTGACAATAAGTCACGTGACGCCCCTCTTCCTTTGCTCGCGAAGAAGCGGAGGAGCTTGCCCGGTCTCTGACTGAAGCCCTCAGCAGCGGGGACTCTGAAGAAGCAGCTAAACTGTGCCAGAGGCTGACTCAGCTCTCCGTCCGGGTGTCAGTCAACATCAACAGTCAGATCTACCCCCAGGAATCCATAAGGTGGGACACAGCAGTGTGTGGGGATATGCCTGTGTGTACTTCCCTGTTTCTTAAAATGCCTCCATGACAGTAATACCACAGACGCTGCTGTTTATGGGGGAAGAGTTCCCCTTTTTATTTTTAGATGGGCTCTGTTTTAATTTGGAAGCATGCAATGTAAACAAGAATTAAGGCCAAGTGCCAAAAAAACAAAACATGCATATATGACTGTTTGTCTGTGGTTACATGCTGGAAATACCAAAATAAGAACACGAATGAATGGACATGAATGTTCAAGTGAAAATAGTAGAGGGCTGACATGTTCTGTTGTTCCTGTTCTACAGGTTGAAGGTTGGAGTGGAGGATGGACAGTCAGAAGACAATATCCCTGTGATTCTTGAGGTTGCTACTGGCATGACAATTGCACAATTAAAAGACAAGGTACTGATGTGAAAGCACACGCAACACAAGAGGCAATTTTCTTCTGTTCTTTTATTATTATTTTTTTTTACGTAAATATTTTCTTACCAACCTATGATACATTACACATATAAAACCTAAAATGGAGCTGAGCTATGATCTATTAAAGGCTACTTGTGAAGTTTTCTTGTAACCAAAAATGTTTATGCATCACTCATAATAATGCAGTGAGTGTATCATGGAGTGTATCATTTGTCAGTAAAGCCTTGCCCCTAAATGCAATTCAGTATTGTTTATATCAGTGTTTATCAGCAAGCAGTCTTTTCTATTTTTATTTTAAATTCAGCTTTATTTCAGACTTCGTGTCCAAAGTGAGTTTGCTCATTTCAATTTTAGTCTTGTTTTTAGAAGTTTCACTTTTAGTTTTACTGTTTTATTGTCTAGCACGTATACACTAAAGGTAAAAGTTAGGAAAGTCATTATAAGTATTATAAAGATTGTAAGTATCCTATTACCTTAAAAACACAAAACGTTTTTCAAACAGTTGACTCATTCTTGTAGATATCCAAAGTCTTAATAAACATCTTCATCAAAGTCTCCTCAGCCAAGCTGTGATAACAAATTTTTTGTTACGGTTTGGAGGAGGACTCAAGCGCAGGACTCCGGTTCTGATGCTCACAAGAAGGATTTATTTACAATTCACCTGGTGTATATACAAGAAGGTGCGGGGGGTGCTATATACAGCTGAGTGAGGGAAGAAGGGGTCTCCAGGGAAGTCCAGGGGGGAAGCACGCGTTCTTCAGATCATCCACACAAACGATCACAGGCTCACACTCCGACACTGCCACACAGAAATCACACAGGGGAAAATCCAGGGAGCTCTGTAGGCAGGGAGTCAGGGTTAAGTACGACACACAAAGGAAAATACTCTTAACTAGACTTGCTGTAGCTTGGCTTCACTAACGCATGGTAGACAACGATCCAGCGATGAACAGCAGTCGCCTCCTGGTTTAACTGCTGATCGTCTTAATGAGACCCAGGTGTCTTATCTGTCGAGGGCCTGGGCCAAGGGCGTGAACCCACAGTGAGTTTCGCGCCGGCGAGAGAGAGAGAGAGAGAGAGAGAGAGAGAGAGAGAGCTGATCAGCTGATCAGCTGATCCGCCTGGCTGTGACATTTTTACCAAACGAATAAATACTAAAACTAAGGATGTTTCCTCTTTTCTATTTTTTTTATTTCATTTGAGTTCATGTTCCAAGTTCACAAAATCATTTCAGTTGGTTTTATTTTTCCAAAGTCTAGTATGTATTATTTTTTTTAAATGTTAGTTAAGTAAAAGTTTTTTCACATCTAGTTTTAGTTTTCAGTTTGGTGTTAGTTAACTATAGTAACCTTACCACATACACACAGTAGCAAAGTTGTGCACCGATTCATACAAAAACAGCCCCACAGTGCTACAAGAGATCAAAACCCTCCTGACCATTCTTGATGTCTTCTATGCATTAAAGTGTTTATTACCCTTTAGGAAGTGGTAGTACACCAGCTGGCTTATGTTATTAGTGTGAATGCTTGAAAAGCATTCACAGTATTGTTCTTCTAATCTTTATTATTAGTGTGAATGCTTGAAAAGCATTCACAGTATTGTTCTTCTAATCTTTATTATTAGTGTGAATGCTTGAAAAGCATTCACAGTATTGTTATTCGAATCTTTATTATTATTATTATATATTCCGTACGTTTTTTGGCATCTAACTCCTTCAAAACCGTTCAACTTAGAAAAACCATTCAAACACCGTTAGATTCCTATTCTTTTGGACAACACTGCTTCTATTTTTCATATTTTTAACATTTATATTTTTAATTTTATTCAACTTTATTCAACAAAAATTTATAATGTATTTCAATGGGGAGACCCTTCAAATCCTCATTCAACTTACTCATTTTTAAACTCTTACTACTTCCACATACATTGACATAGAGCCACCATTCAAACTTTAAAACGAAGACAAGACATTCAACTATTCAACTTGTATTTATCTTTTCAATATCTATTATACTTTTTCTTCAGTTCCAGCTTAAGTTTCATGATGTTTTTTCACCCGTTTCAGAGTTTATAATGGGTGTGTATGGGACGGAATGTTGGGGCTAGAGTGAGGCAGCTCAACTGCTAGAGTGAGAGGAGCAAAAAAATTAATCTTAAAATCTTTTTTAAAACTGCTGCTGTGTCCACAGCGTTTGGTCTACAGGTATGATTTTACCCTCAAAACGTAGCCATGGCTGTCCTCTTTCATCCAATGTGTTTACTATTGTCCTAGGTGTTACGGTTCTTTCATAAATGTCACCAATGCACAGCCTCCTCCTTCCAACTCTTCCATAGACTCTAATGTTAAAATGGCTCAGAAGGTTCGTTTGAAAATCAGAAGAGCATGGTGTCTTTCCACTGTCACCACGTCCATATAATAAACTCCACAGGCATGAAAACTGAGAATTAGGTAGAGTGGACATTGCTGCCGCTCACGGTGAAAGAATTTCGTCAATACGACCTATACTTTTCATTTGGGAGCGATTTGTTTCGGCCTGACTTTTCTGTTCATTTTAAGCAGCAAAAGTGAGGCGCATGTCTGTGTACGTGTGTATGGAGCCATTGGGTGCAGTCACTATAGCAACCAGGCTCACACCTGCCTGCTTAACGAGCTCTGCCTGCCACTGTGCCAAGATTCATCTTAAGCACTTCTCTTTCAACTGCTGCTGTGTCCACAGTGTTACAGCCATCATTTTACCTTCAAATTGTCGCCATTATTGTTCTCTTTCCAACACCGTGTCTTTCAAAGCTCAGGCATTTAAACTTTTTAAACTGTGTGGATCAAAGTGGAGGGATCACATTTGAGTCATTCAGTGATTCAAAGAATATGACCTTTTAATATTCATTCAGATGTTTTCTGACTCTAAATGTTCTTTTCTCATTTCTTAGGGTTTTCTAATTTACATTTAAAACATTTTCAGTTTTTTTCCAACTTCTTCTGTGTAACGTTCAGCTTTTAGCAGTTCAGCACCTTTGTTTTCAGGTTAAATTCGGGGTTTTTTTTTTTATCTCATTCAATATTTTTAACTCAAAATTCAGTAATTAATTCATTTCAGTGCATACATTCAGATTCAAGCATTCACACTGCAGTTTCTTCAGAAAATGCACTTTCTAGTTATTATATTTTCTTATTCCGTACGTTTTTTGAAAGCCTACTCCTTCAAAACCGTTCAACTTAGAAAAACCATTCAAACATCGTTAGATTCCTATTATTTTGGACATGACTGCTTCTATTTTTCTCATTTTTAACATTTATATTTTTAATTTTATTCAACTTTATTCAACAAAAATTTCCCATGTATTTCAATGGGGAGACCCTTCAAATTCTCATTCAACTTACTCATTTTTAAACTCTTACTACTTCCACATACATTGACATAGAGCCACCATTCAAACTTTAAAACGAAGACAAGACATTCAACTATTCAACTTGTATTTATCTTTTCAATATCTATTATACTTTTTCTTCAGTTCCAGTTTAAGTTTCATGATGTTTTTTCACCCGTTTCAAAATTTATAATGGGTGTGTATGGGACGGAATGTTGGGGCTAGAGTGAGGCAGCTCAACTGCTAGAGTGAGAGGAGCAAAAAAATTAATCTTAAAATCTTTTTTAAAACTGCTGCTGTGTCCACAGCGTTTGCTCTACAGCCGCCATTTTACCCTCAAAACGTAGCCATCGCTGTCCTCTTTCATCCAATGTGTTTACTATTGTCATAGGTGTTATGGTTCTTTCATAAATGTCACCAATGCACAGCCTCCTCCCTCCAACTCTTCCATAGACTCTAATGTTAAAATGGCTCAGAAGGTTCGTTTGAAAATCAGAAGAGCATGGTGTCTTTCCACTGTCACCACGTCCATATAATAAACTCCACAGGCATGAAAACTGAGAATTCAGTAGACTAGACATTGCTGTCGCTCACGGTGAAAGAATTTTGTCAATACGACTTTTACTTTTCATTTGGGAGCGATTTGTTTCGGCCTGACTTTTCTGTTCATTTTAAGCAGCAAAAGTGAGGTGCATGTCTGTGTACGTGTGTATGGAGCCCTTGGGTGCAGTCACTATAGCAACCAGGCTCACACCTGCCTGCTTAACGAGCTCTCTCTCTCACTCTGCCAAGATTCAACTTAAACACTTCTCTTTCAACTGCTGCTGTCTCCACAGTGTTACAGCCATCATTTTACCCTCAAAGCATCGCCATCGTTGTTCTCTTTCCAACATCTTGTCTTTCAAAGCTCAGAGATGTAAACTTTTTAAACTGTGTGGATCCAAGTGGAGGGATCACATTTTAGTCATTCAGTGATTCAAAGAATATGACCTTTTAATATTCATTCAGATGTTTTCCGACTCTAAAGGTTCTTTTCTCATTTCTTAGGGTTTTCTAATTTACAATTAAAACATTTTCAGCTTTTTTCCAACTTCTTCTTCTGTGTAACCTTCAGCTTTTAGCAGTTCAGCACTTTTGTTTTCAGGTTAAATTTGGTTTTTTTTTTTATCTCATTAAAAAAGTTTTAACTCAAAATTCAGCAATTAATTCATTTCAGTGCATACATTCAGATTCAAGCATTCACACTGCAGTTTCTTCAGAAAATGCACTTTCTAGTTAGTGTGAATGCTTGAAAAGCATTCACAGTATTGTTCTTCTAATCTTTATTATTATATTTTATTATTTTTCCGTACGTTTTTTGAAAGCCTACTCCTTCAAAACCGTTCAACTTAGAAAAACCATTCAAACACCGTTAGATTCCTATTCTTTTGGACAACACTGCTTCTATTTTTCATATTTTTAACATTTATATTTTTAATTTTATTCAACTTTATTCAACAAAAATTTATAATGTATTTCAATGGGGAGACCCTTCAAATCCTCATTCAACTTACTCATTTTTAAACTCTTACTACTTCCACATACATTGACATAGAGCCACCATTCAAACTTTAAAACGAAGACAAGACATTCAACTATTCAACTTGTATTTATCTTTTCAATATCTATTATACTTTTTCTTCAGTTCCAGTTTAAGTTTCATGATGTTTTTTCACCCGTTTCAGAGTTTATAATGGGTGTGTATGGGACGGAATGTTGGGGCTAGAGTGAGAGAGCTCAACTGCTAGAGTGAGAGGAGCAAAAAAATTAATCTTAAAATCTTTTTTAAAACTGCTGCTGTGTCCACAGCGTTTGCTCTACAGCCACCATTTTACCCTCAAAACGTAGCCATCGCTGTCCTCTTTCATCCAATGTGTTTACTATTGTCCTAGGTGTTATGGTTCTTTCATAAATGTCACCAATGCACAGCCTCCTCCCTCCAACTCTTCCATAGACTCTAATGTTAAAATGGCTCAGAAGGTTCTTTTGAAAATCAGAAGAGCATGGTGTCTTTCCACTGTCACCACGTCCATATAATAAACTCCACAGGCATGAAAACTGAGAATTCAGTAGACTAGACATTGCTGTCGCTCACGGTGAAAGAATTTTGTCAATACGACTTGTACTTTTCATATGGGAACGATTTGTTTCGGCCTGACTTTTCTGTTCATTTTAAGCAGCAAAAGTGAGGTGCATGTCTGTGTACGTGTGTATGGAGCCATTGGGTGCGGTCACTATAGCAACCAGGCTCACACCTGCCTGCTTAACGAGCTCTCTCTCTCACTCTGCCAAGATTCATCTGAAACACTTCTCTTTCAACTGCTGCTGTCTCCACAGTGTTACAGCCATCATTTTACCCTCAAAACGTCGCCATCGTTGTTCTCTTTCCAACATCTTGTCTTTCAAAGCTCAGAGATGTAAACTTTTTAAACTGTGTGGATCCAAGTGGAGGGATCACATTTTAGTCATTCAGTGATTCAAAGAATATGACCTTTTAATATTCATTCAGATGTTTTCTGACTCTAAATGTTCTTTTCTCATTTCTTAGGTTTTTCTAATTTACAATTAAAACATTTTCAGCTTTTTTCCAACTTCCTCCTTCTGTGTAACCTTCAGCTTTTAGCAGTTCAGCACCTTTGTTTTCAGGTTAAATTCGTTTTTTTTTTTGTTTTTTTTTTTATCTCATTCAATATTTTTAACTCAAAATTCAGCAATTAATTCATTTCAGTGCATACATTCAGATTCAAGCATTCACACTGCAGTTTCTTCAGAAAATGCACTTTCTAGTTATATTTTATTTTTCCGTACGTTTTTTGAAAGCCTACTCCTTCAAAACCGTTCAACTTAGAAAAACCATTCAAACATCGTTAGATTCCTATTATTTTGGACAACATTGCTTCTATTTTTCTCATTTTTAACATTTATATTTTTAATTTTATTCAACTTTATTCAACAAAAATTTCCCATGTATTTCAATGGGGAGACCCTTCAAATTCTCATTCAACTTACTCATTTTTAAACTCTTACTACTTCAACATACGTTCACATAGAGCCACCATTCAAACTTTAAAACGAAGACAAGACATTCAACTATTCAACTTGTATTTATCTTTTCAATATCTATTATACTTTTTCTTCAGTTCCAGTTTAAGTTTCATGATGTTTTTTCACCCGTTTCAGAGTTTATAATGGGTGTGTATGGGACGGAATGTTGGGGCTAGAGTGAGGCAGCTCAACTGCTAGAGTGAGAGGAGCAAAAAAATTAATCTTAAAATCTTTTTTAAAACTGCTGCTGTGTCCTCAGCGTTTGCTCTACAGGTATGATTTTACCCTCAAAACGTAGCCATGGCTGTCCTCTTTCATCCAATGTGTTTACTATTGTCCTAGGTGTTACGGTTCTTTCATAAATGTCACCAATGCACAGCCTCCTCCTTCCAACTCTTCCATAGACTCTAATGTTAAAATGGCTCAGAAGGTTCGTTTGAAAATCAGAAGAGCATGGTGTCTTTCCACTGTCACCACGTCCATATAATAAACTCCACAGGCATGAAAACTGAGAATTAGGTAGACTAGACATGGCTGTCGCTCACGGTGAAAGAATTTTGTCAGTACGACATGTACTTTTCATTTGGGAGCGATTTGTTTCGGCCTGACTTTTCTGTTCATTTTAAGCAGCAAAAGTGAGGTGCATGTCTGTGTCGTGTGTATGGAGCCATTGGGTGCGGTCACTATAGCAACCAGGCTCACACCTGCCTGCTTAACGAGCTCTCTCTGCCACTGTACCAAGATTCATCTTAAACACTTCTCTTTCAACTGCTGCTGTGTCCACAGTGTTAAAGCCATCATTTTACCCTCAAAACGTCGCCATCGTTGTTCTTTTTCCAACATCTTGTCTTTCAAAGCTCAGAGATGTAAACTTTTTAAACTGTGTGGGTCCAAGTGGAGGGATCACAATTTAGTCATTCAGTGATTCAAAGAATATGACCTTTTAATATTCTTTCAGATGTTTTCTGACTCTAAATGTTCTTTTCTCATTTCTTAGGTTTTTCTAATTTACAATTAAAACATTTTCAGCTTTTTTCCAACTTCTTCTTCTGTGTAACCTTCAGCTTTTAGCAGTTCAGCACCTTTGTTTTCAGGTTGAATTCGTTTTTTTTTGTTTGTTTTTTTTTATCTCATTCAATATTTTTAACTCAAAATTCAGCAATTAATTCATTTCAGTGCATACATTCAGATTCAAGCATTCACACTGCAGTTTCTTCAGAAAATGCACTTTCTAGTTAGTGTGAATGCTTGAAAAGCATTCACAGTATTGTTCTTCTAATCTTTATTAGTGTGAATGCTTGAAAAGCATTCACAGTATTGTTCTTCTAATCTTTATTATTGTGTGGATGCTTTAAGCATCCACACTATTGAGTTCCTGTTTCTCTTTATTCTTTATTATTATTATTATTATTCCGGGTGTTTCCGTACACTTTTCGCCGTTTAACTACTTCCACAATTTTTGTGCTATTTTCACCGTTCAAACTTTAAACTATTCAGCTATTTTTGCTAATTCCTGCTACGATTTTTGCTATTTTTAACTATTATACTTTTTAAAATATTAAGCTTTTTTCCTTTAATTTGTCCCATTGAAATGAATGGGAAACTTCTGCAATTCTGCTAAATTTTGCCTGTTTTTGAAACTTAACTACTTCCTCATATTTTCACCTAGAACAACCATTCAAATTTTAAAATGTTCACAAATTATTTGGCTATTCAGGTATGATTCAGCTTTTTCAAATCTTCTACTGTTTTACTTTTATGCCTCTTAAAGTTTTGAGTTGCAAAATTGTGATTTTTCACAAAATACATGTGTTGTTATGGTTGCTATGCTCTTGGCTTCCAGTGTGCCACTGAAGGTTTTGCAATTTTCACTTCATGTCCGAACAACTTCCTGCTACTTGCTCAATTTTCACTCAACTTCCACAAATTATACATCAAAACGTAGGTATTTTTGCTGGCTTTCAGAAAATGTCACCATCATTGTTGTGGGATTTATAGAATTTTTGCAAATCTCCTCAGACTAACACAAGGTCAGAAAACTCTCCATATAAAGTGAATGGAGAGCTTGTTCAAAATCACCGCTGGATTTCTGTAATGAGAGGCATATTCGAATCGTCATATCTCCTTAACGAAGCAAAGTTAAGACATGAGGCTTGTCCCCGAATATCTTCAGACACCCCTGACGCTCACAATTCAAGAATTTCTTTCTCACCTATTACCGTTCTGAAATGAGTTGGACTTGTTTGAGGGTAGGAAATTCGTCCTTCGCTCAGATTTCTTCAGATTTCAAACTGTGGAAATGAACCACTTTTTTCTCTCGTCATAACTTTTTGTTGGATTTCCACAGAGACCTGAAAATTTCCATGATTGTTCACCAAAGCCTGCTGTCTCTTACGGTGAAAGAATGATATCGATACTCCAAATAGATTTCGAGTTAGAAAGCGTTGTTTGAGGGCAAGTCAAGGCAGTTTTTGCTTCGCTCTACTCAGTTATGGTGCATTACAAGTCAAATATCTTTAATAATTCATATTTTAATGATAAATTGTAAACACTGGAAGATTCCCCCATCTCTTCTGAACAAAACGGTGTAAGAATGACCGCTCTAGCCCCTACGGTTTGGAAATTATGGTCATTTGTTTGAGGGGAGTCCTCACTATGAGAAATAGGCTGCAATAATCCTGTGCCTCTCTGTGCTGTGTGTGTAAAAAGAGGCACATGTTTTGGCGGGAAAAAGTACACAGGCTCTCTGATTGGTGGATTCAAATTCAGCAGCTCCCAGGCTGACCTAGAAACTTACTTCTCTCTCCCTGTGCATTTTTTTGCTGATTTTTGTCATTTAACAAGTATATTTGAGGGACCCTCAGCATGTTCAGCATTTTTTCAGCTGTCCATTTTGCTTTTCCAATTTTTCTGTTTAACTTATTACTATTGTGCTAAATAATACTATTTCTGCTATTTTATAAGATTTGTGCCTAATATAGTATTTCTGCTAAATTACAATATTTCTGCTTTTTATACTATTTGTGCTAAAACATAGTATTTCTACTAAATGTAGTATTTATGCTTAATCATACTATTTCTGCTTTTTATGGGATTTGTGCCTAATATAGTATTTCTGCTTTTTATAGGATTTTTGCTCAAACATAGTATTTCTACTAAATGTAGTGTTTATGCTTAATCATCCTATTTCTGCTTTTTATAGGATTTGTGCTTAATATAGTATTTCTGCTAAATTATAGTATTTCTGCTTTTTATAGTATTTGTGCTAAAACATAGTATTTCTACTAAATGTAGTATTTATGCTTAATCATAGTATTTCTATATATTTCTGCCAGGTCCCCAGGCAGCCAATCCTCTGTGAGGACTGAGAAATTCAAATTTTCAAATCAGGGCCTGCACGGCTTCCCAGCCAATCATATATGTGTCCTGAGGCATTCAAATTTGCATATTGGGGCCTTCATGGCTTCTAAGCCAGCCAATCATATCTGAGGGCTGAGGAATTCAAATCCACAAATCAGGGCCTGCACGGCTTCCCAGGCAGCCAATCATATATGTGGTCTCAGGCATTCATATTTGCATATTGGGGAATTCGTGGCTTCTAAGTCAACAAGTCATCCATGTCATATATCTCTAAAAATTCACATTTTAATGATAAATTGTTAACACTGGAAGATTCCCCCATCTCTTCTGAACAAAACAGTGTAAGAATGACCGCTCTAGCCCCTACGGTTAGGAAATTATGGTCATTTGTTTGAGGGGAGTCCTCACTATGAGAAATAGGCTGCAATAATCCTGTGCCTCTCTGTGCTGCTGCGTGTGTAAAAAGATGCACCTGTTTTGGCGGGAAAACGTAAACAGCCACTCTGATTGGTGGATTCAAATTCGGCAGCTCTCTCCCTCTGTGTGTGTGTGTGTGTGTGTGTGTGTGTGTGTGTGTGTGTGTGTGTGTGTGTGTGTGTGTGTTTAGTGGGAGAGAGAGGACCCTGCCCTTATTTGGCAGCATGTCATTGTAGGATTTAAATTGAATATAGTTAGACTGGTTGACTGGATTAGAGCCTGTGTTTGTGTGTCCCTCTGTGCATTTGTGTTTCAATATGCCTTCATATTTGTAATTTTGTAAGTTATTACTATTCTGCTAAATCATAGTATTTCTGGTACTTTTCGGTACTTGTGCTAAATACAGTATTTCTGCTAAATCATACTATTTCTGCTTTTCATAAGATTTGTGCCTAATATAGTATTTCTGCTAAATTATAGTATTTATTATTTTTATAGGATTTGTGCCAAACATAGTATTTCTGCTAAATTATAGTATTTCTGCTTTTTATACTATTTGTGCCTAATATATTATTTCTGCTTTTTATAGGATTTGTGCCTAATATAGTATTTCTGCTTTTTATAGGATTTGTACCTAATATAGTATTTCTGCTTTTTATAGGATTTGTGCTTAATATAGTATTTCTGCTAAATTATAGTATTTCTGCTTTTTATAGTATTTGTGCTAAAACATAGTATTTCTACTAAATGTAGTATTTATGCTTAATCATAGTATTTCTATATATTTCTGCCAGGTCCCCAG
>NC_141348.1:39445593-39448093 GCF_057382095.1 Aulonocara sp. 'chitande type north' Nkhata Bay | reverse complement strand
GGAAATGGCAAACAAAGATGGGGCATAGAAGCAGAACCGAGTCATATGTGTGGAGGGACAGTAACTGTGTGTGTAAGCATTTAAACACTGCAGAGAGAACAATTAACAGTAACAGTATTGTAGAAATGCATTTCACCGAAACAATAACGTGGCGCACAGTGTGACGTCAAAAAAGGCGCTCCGTTTTCTCCGTTTCCATGTCCACACATAAATGCAAAAATGGAGTTTTCAAAAGATATCCTGGCAAGCGTTTTTAGAAATCTCCGTTTTCAGTGACCGCAAACGCATAGAAAAATCTCCATTTTCAAAAGTACCTGTGTACGTGTGGACATAGCCCAAGAATAATAAGAACTCCTAATATGTAGACTTTAATTTTTAAGAACTGTTTAACAAAGGCTTGTTTGTGCCAACCTAAATCTGCTGCACAGTTTAAATTCTCACTTTGTGGAAAATTAATGAAACAAACAACAGCCCACCTTCACATAAATAAAATATGGCAGTATATTATTATTAGTATGGTACATAGATATTTATTTTAAAAATACAGTATATTTACTATGATACTATGTGCAGTTAATAATATTTTAGGAAGTAGAATTTGAATGCAGACCACCTCAAATATTAAAGCCTTAAAAATATATCGTGCAGTTTTTCATGTATGAGTGTTTTGCAATCTTAACTGAG
The DNA here is from genome assembly GCF_057382095.1 of Aulonocara sp. 'chitande type north' Nkhata Bay. Classification (NCBI taxonomy): domain Eukaryota; kingdom Metazoa; phylum Chordata; class Actinopteri; order Cichliformes; family Cichlidae; genus Aulonocara; species Aulonocara sp. 'chitande type north' Nkhata Bay. The sequence continues at coordinate 39,447,409 of NC_141348.1, read as the reverse complement.
AGGTAGACCAAAGAAAACAGAGGAGAGTTGTTGTTTGTATTCCAGCTGTAGTAAACAAAGAAGTTTAGTGAATCTTTTTGACAACAGAGAGTGATGCAGTATTGATGCTAATTTGAGTTTTCTGATCCTGTATTTTTGCTCTTTGTCTTTTGTTACACAGAGTGAAATAGAAGCTTGGTTTTGCCTTTGCTGGTAAGTAAACAGTGATTGTAACTGAAGCAATATGAAACTGGGATTGTGTAACATGTTTAGCAATTTACATACAATAGTTTGGCTTTTTGTGATATCTTGCCATTTGCTCATGGGCAAAAACACATTTAGGTTTTATAAGCAGTAAGCCTCCCCACTAGACCTGTGAGTGTCCCTAAAAATGTCCCTGAAGTTTAATAGGCCATTTATGTCTAATTTTAATTTTAAAGGCTTATCAAAGCGTTTCTGTAGTAATTATTGTTTTTATTACACATGTTAAGGCCATTTGAGACTCTGCAATTAAATTTTGCCCTCTTTAGACTAAAGTGAGTTCATTTTGTCTGAGGTACAGTGCTGGGAAAAGTCTTTCTTCCTTGCAGATTTATTTTGTTCATGCTTTTTTGTCACATGTTTCAAATCATCTAACAGGGATGATATGAATAAATACAAAAAAGCATTTAAACATTTAAGCAATAATAAAAGACTAAGAGAACCAGAGTTGTGAGTAGGCAATGTTGTGTATGTTAAAGCCTGTGTGTAATTTATGTACACTAAGTTTAAATTAGTTTCTTAATAATTTGCTCGATACAATGTGTTTGAAAATTTTATACAAAAGGGAAATATTGCAAAATACAAAAAGATTCCTGCCAACAGGTACAATGGAAGGACTCTTTATTATAATTTTTGTAATTGCAAAAATGGTGTGCCACTGTTGTTACTATGACATGTCAAAATTTACATGTATTTTAGGATTTACATATTCAGATCAGAACTAAAACCTGATGAGGTTTTCCGTTGATTCTAACAGTTGTGGTTTTTCCACACTTTATTAAGCACTGACTTGTGATAGAAAATGATGGAGCTAAAAAGCCATAATCTGTACCAACAAATATTGGTGCCTCTTCTTTGCACTTCTGTAGTATGCATGCCTTTATTACACATGTTATCACCATGTGAGACTCTGTAACTGAAGTTTGTCCTCTTCAGACTACAGTGAGTTCATAAAGGCTTGAAGAAATTGAGGATTTTACTAGTTATTTCATGTCACAGTAAATTGGATTGTGTGCGAAGAGGTTCAACAGTGTAAGTCATTAAACAGTGATCTGATGTGTTGTTTCCTTTCTCTAGGATACTGATCTGATCGTCGCAAGTCTGGTAAGTATAGGTTTTGTCTGCAGTACAGTGCTGAGAAAGGTCTTTCTTCTTTGCAGATTTATTTTGTTTATGCTTTTTTCACGTTTCAAATCATCTAACAAGGATGACCTGGATAAATACAAAAAGCAGTTTTAAAGTGATGATTTCATTTTTGAACCAGAACAACCTGGTCTAATGTAAAAACATGTTGGTCTCTAATACCCAGCTGTGGATGCCCTGATAGCAACAATTACCATCAAGCATTTACAGTAACTGGTAATGACTGGTTTACATCACTGGTTGATTTTGGTCCACTACAATTTCAGAATTGTCTTAATTAGATCCAAACAGGGCAGGCAAGAAAAGAAAAAAGTCGTAATTAAGGCCCAATATAGGGTTTTCAAGTCATACCACGTATCTTAATTTCATTAAAGTCCAGACTGATTAGTTTATACCAAGTGTTTTGTTTCATTCATTCAATTGGACTTGCTTG